>NC_040085.1:84474868-84777898 GCF_003369695.1 Bos indicus x Bos taurus | reverse complement strand
ACACACACACATACACGGCTTCTTTCAGACCTGCAGCTGAAAGGTTGCTCCAGCCTTCCTCGCTACCTCCCTTTGAATTTAGTTTTCTTTCCTTTTTAACTGGCTGTAAACACATTTGCAAACTCTTCAGAGGAGAGCATATTTATGCGGGAGACCAGGCCCCTTCTCTCTCAGTTGGCCCCAGAAACTGTTCCAATTCACCGTGTATTTATACATTTGACGATCGCTCCGAGGCAAGAAAGAGGGTGAAGGGCAAGGACACTGGTTTTGGATAGGGAGATCACAGCAGAGAGAGCAAGCAGGAAATGAAAAGATGAGCAAACCTGCCATTGCCCTCTTTTACCGAGCTCCAGTGTGGTTAGTAGGCACATGTGTGGAAGACAGAGTGAATATATAGCTCCTAATTCAGCACTATGATTCAGCACTGTGTAAGAGGCAAGCAACGCTTCGTGCGCTTGTAAGAAGGCAGGAGGAACCACCCTGTTTTACTAGGGGAAAAATAACCCCCCAAAATAGAGAGTAAGCATTTGGGTAGCTGGACAAAGGAACTCTGTGTGTGCGGTGCGGTTGGTAAGAGTGTGGGTAGCACCTCTCTTATTTCATTTTCAACCTGAACAATCCACATTTATGCTTTCTCCAGTCCATTTTTGCTTAATGTGTGTGTGTTCATCGCTCAGTTGTGTCTGACTCATTGCGTCTCCGTGGACTGTAGCCTGCCAGGCTCCTCGGTCCATGGAATTCCCCAGGCAAGAATCTTGCAGTGGATTGCCATTTCCTTCTCCAGGGTATCGTCCCAATTTTTGCCTAATAACTTGGATAAAATGATCAATGTCTATTAATAAAATAGCAGCAACAACACTCACTTATTGAGTGTCTTCTGTATGTCTATCCTAGCAATTTTAGTTTATTATCCCATTTATAGTTTACAACAAAGTAGACACTATTCAGTTCAGTTCAGTTCATTCGCTCAGTCATGTCCGACTCTTTGTGACCCCATGAATCACAGCACGCCAGGCCCCCCTGTCCATCACCAACTCCCGGAGTTCACTCAAACTCATGTCCATCAAGTCGGTGATGCCATCCAGCCATCTCATCCTCTGTCGTCCCCTTCTCCTCCTGCCCCCAATCCCTCCCAGCATCAAGGTCTTTTCCAATTAGTCAACTCTTCGCATGAGGTGGCCAAAGTATTGGAGCTCCCATTTTATACATCCAAGCCACTCAGCAAGGGCATGACAAAGTCACTGAAATTTGATCCCAGGGCTCAGATTTGTATCCACTGTGTACTCATTGATGATAAGCATCAGTGACCCAGCATTAAACATATGGTCACTTTTACGGCAGTCCTTTAGCTTTGCTTTTGGCTTTGTTTCTAAGAAACCAGTTCTTCCAATCTGAAGTTAATAGCAGTGTATGTTAGGCTTGTTTGTATTTTGAAACATCAGGTGGCTGAGTTATGCACATCCCTAAACCTACGACATGGCTTTTATAGATGACTCCTCAGACACGTCTGTACTGAAGGGGCAACTAACCTGAGCTGGTACAATTTGAAACCGAGCAGGCCCTGTGGGGCTCCTGGGTAGGGAAGCTTTTCTGTGTCCCCCATTTCTTGTTTGTAGGAAACTAGTTTCAGCCTCCATGACTCTCCCTGAGTTCAAAGGGGCGGGTTCAAAGAGTTGCTAACCAGAGAAGCGGGGGTCTGGGGGATACAGAGACAAGGGAGGAGCAGTCAAGAAACAATTGTGCATCCTCAGGGCTCAGTCCTGGCTCCACCTCAAGAGACACACATAACTGCATCTCTGTGCTCTTCTGCAGAACTAAAGCCCCTAACAAATGGAAGATGGTAACTACCCGAAGCATTCTTCAATCCAGAGAGAAGGTCACAGTTTGATCAAACAGAACTCATCAGGAGACCGCCTGAGGCCAGATTAAAGGAGGGCAGGCCCTGCACACACCCTGATCCTTGTCAGCAATTCCACCCTCAAACCAACGCTGTAAAACTCCTCACCATAGCCACAACGCCCCCAACCCTTCTGGGACACAATTCTGAGGGCATGAGCCTGCTAACTCACCTTTTGCCTGGTAAGGCAATAAAGCTATTCTTTTTTGCTTCACCCAAAACTCGGTCTCCAAGATTTGATTCAACACCGGTGCACGGAGGCCAAGTTTTTAGCATCAAATTCCACAAAGGAATGTTTTGGATATGGGGAATATATGACAGGAAATGAGCCACATTTTTGGAGTCTGTGGTTCTCCTATTGTATTCTTTTCCTGGAGTGGCTGTGAAACGCCTTTCAGCTTCTTCTTGCCTCTCCCATTACACTTTTCCCCAACAGCCCTCATAATTTTTAGAAATGAAATTTTATTATGTCACCCTCTATTTTAAAATCCTTCAGTGGCTCCTCATTGCACTGAAAATAAAATCCTAGTAGCAAAGTTCTCAGGAAAACAATGTCCCAGTTCCTCCACATTACAGTTTCTGTAAACTCCCTGATCTTCGAAAAGTTCTATGCACAACTTTTCTAACTCAAGTCCAACTTGTGGAAAGATGTGGAGTCTCATTTCTTTGGCAGACCTCGGCATAAACTGCTGAGAGTCACATGACAGATTTTATGTGAGGGAGAATAGAAAGGAAATACAGGGACAGGTAGCTTTTGTTTCAGCCCTGCTAAAGGCAGGATAGCAGAGAATTCCATGTCAAGGAATCTTCCTCTTCTCTAAAGAAACAAAGAACTGTTTTAGAGGTTCTTAAAGAAGTAAAACAAATGACTTAAAAGTGAAGGATGAAGGGGGTGGGGAAGAAGATGCTTTTCAATCTGTGCAAAACCAAATGAAGGACAGCTGACAGCTGTCTTTTCTTCCTGCCAAGGACAAAACAAAAGAAATAAGGTTCAACCCTGTGAATAAGATAAGGAGAGTAAAATACAGTGGACTGCGTGATTGAAGATTCTCTAACTGGGACATCCCTGGTGGCCCAAGGGTGAAGAATCTGTGTGCCAATGTAGGGGACATGGGTTCAACCCCTGATATGGGAACACTGCCCGTGCTGTGGGCTCCCAGAATCCCAGAGAAATAGATTTCTTTTGTTTATAAGCCTATGATATTCTGTCATAGCAGTTTTGACTAAGACATCAAGAGATCCCAAAGACTGCTGGCAAACCACTAGAAGCTAGAAAGAGACAAGGAATGAACCCCCTACAGTTTTCAGAGGGAGTGTGGCCCTACTGACATCACGATTTTGGACTTCTAGCCCCCAGAAGTGTCAGACCAAAATTTCTGTTGTTCTAAGTCACCCATATTGTGGCACTTTGCCAAAGCAGTCCTAGGCAATTACAATTACTGAAGATCTCTTTCAATTCCAAATTTAGGGCCACATTACAAGAGACCGACTATGGCCCATCAGATTGAGAAAGATATGAATTCTCCCCGTATTCTGCTGTGTCAGTGAATTGGCATTTAAATCTCCAAGATCTATTCCATCTTCTGTATACTCCAGCCATGGTATTCCTTTCCTCTTATCGGCTTAAGGGTGAACATGTGACTTAACCCTGACCAAAAAGATGTCAGGGGAACTTAGGAGTGCTCATGGTGCTGGAAAAGGTTTTCTTGCACCTAAGCAGCTGAGTTTTTCCTTTAGATGTCATCATGCCTGGATCTGACATTTGGAAGAGCTGGCACCCCACTCCAGTACTCTTGCCTGGAAAATCCCATGGATGGAGGAGCCTGGTAGGCTGCAGTCCATGGGGTCTCTAAGAGTCGGACACGACTGAGCGACTTCACTTTCACTTTTCACTTTTATGCATTGGAGAAGGAAATGGCAACTCACTCCAGTATTCTTGCCTGGAGAATCCCAGGGATGGAGGAGCCTGGTGGGCTGCCATCTATGGGGTCGCATAGAGTCGGACACGACTGAAGCGACTTAGCAGTAGCAGCAGCATAGATGTCTTGCATAGAGGATAGTCAGTCTAAGGACAAAGCTGACATACTGCAGATGACAGAGGGAAAGAACCTGGTCTATGAGAGCATCAGTGAGCCACAAAATCAACCAACTGCAGAGCCCATTCCACTTTTGGACTTCTTGTTCCTTAATCTCTCCCTAGTTCTACATCATTTAGTTCACTACCCTTTTCTTAGATTCACATTTTTAGCCCTGTACTTAAGAGGTAACTAAAGATAGTTATGCCTTCCCACCAGTTTAGTTTTTTTCCTCGATATGTTTTATGTTTAACTTTTGCCTTAAACTGATCCTGACTAATAAATGTATCTTTTGAGAAATCCTGTTCAGAGACCCTCTCTCAGCAAGTTTTTCTAGTGGCTCCTAACAGAACTGACTTGGGTCAATCTGAGGCTGTCTGGACTATTCTGAAAACTCCAGAACAATAGGAGGAATCTCTTGGTTACCTCATCCATACATCCCACCCCATCCTGATTTTCTCCAACATCAGTTAGCCTTAATATAACATGCTCCATTATTAGTAAGAACCAAGGAGCTCATGAGAACCATGTAATTGTTCAATTTATCTACAGGTAAATGCAGGAAAAAAATCTGCAAAACCATCATAAGAACTATATTTCTGGGGAAAGTGATATACAAGGTACTTCACCATTCAATTGTTAGGAATTTACTGTCTTTCCTTCTTAGAAGCAAGCTTTGATATTGACCACAGGAACAGAAACTACTGAATAAGAATTTTCTTTTAATAAAATATTTATGCTTTGAGGCCTTTACCTGTGTCCATATTTGTGTGGCTCATATTACAATACCACATAGTCACAGGACAGGCTACCCCTTCTGATGAGATTTACACCACCATGCTCATAGGGGCAGAGAGAGGTTTTATTCTTTGACTAAGAGTCAGTTATAGTTTTATTTAAGTCCTTTGCTCAGTAGTAATTTTTTAAAGAAATAAAATATTAAACATATTTATAGAATATTACTGCA
This sequence comes from Bos indicus x Bos taurus, assembly GCF_003369695.1. Taxonomy (NCBI): domain Eukaryota; kingdom Metazoa; phylum Chordata; class Mammalia; order Artiodactyla; family Bovidae; genus Bos; species Bos indicus x Bos taurus. The sequence continues at coordinate 84,772,959 of NC_040085.1, read as the reverse complement.
ATTTCTGAGCTCAGAAAAGCTTGGAGAATGTGACAAAGCACAAAGGGCAAAGCTTTCTGTGCAATTCTCCTCATTAACACTGTCAAATGTTACGCCCCACAGATGAGTTAGTTCTTCTATTGTAAAAAATTAATAAACAGAAACCTCAATTAAATAGAGTGGAGAGGCCAGAGGGGAAGCTCTCACACCCCGAGACAATCATAGAGCCCAAAAGGGAGAAGAAACACCTCTTCTTTCCTGGCAGAGACTCAGCCAATGAAAAGCCAAGGATCTATGTTTACTACAGCCCCTCAGCTCTCTTTTCCTCTTTATAAAAGTCTTCTCCTTCTCTTGCGGTTTGGGGACTTATATGTGCCTCAATCTGGTGACAGATTCCGAACTGCAGTTCTCTGATGATCCCGTTTTTTCTGGAGAAGTCTGGCAATTTATTTGTTTCAGGTCAACATGATATATTCAGCACTCATTCTGGTGTTGTTGATTAGTAGCTGAGTCGTGTCTGACTTTTTGCGACCCCATGGACTGTAGACCACCATGTTCCTCTGTCCATGGAACATGTATCTTGCCAGGCAAGAATACTAGTACAGGTTGCCACTTCCTTCTCCAGGGGATCTTCTGGACCCAGGGATCAAGGCCGCCTTTCCTGCATTGGCAGGTGGATCCTTTAGTACTGAGCCACCAAGGAAGCCTTGATGCCATGCTAACTTATTATTCTTCCCTTTGCCATATGAAATCAACTAGAGTCACAACATTGATGCTTTAAAAAGTCACTTCCTCTAAGTCAGAAACTTGTAAGTGGATGGAAAGGCAAAAAAAGGAAAAAAAAAAAAAAAAGACTTAAAAAACAAAAAGAAACACTTAAAGGCTTTGACTGCTTCTCAGCTTTACTTTTATTGTCTTCTCCCCCAAAATGCAGTTTGGGGCTACTTAAAAATTTCTAGGTTTGGAAGTGGTGATTAACACAAAACTTTGCGGTGTGAAGTAGTGGGGGCTACTAAAACGTCTTTGACTCATATTTATGTTTCCTCACTGGAGGCAGAAATTTATCACAGTATTTTCTCTGACATTCACATCTAACAGTTGTTCACTATGCAAAGAAACTTGGTGATCAACATCACAGCCACCCACCTGCTCATGTAGCATACAGGCATTTGGCTAAAAACAGGTGGAATAGGAAGACTCTCATTAATCTCAATTTATTAATCTATCCAGTAGGACTGGCAAAAAGGAATAAAACTCAAGCAACATGAATATTAGGAAGCAAGACTAGAGACAATAGACTAAAATAATTTATCTGTTTTAAGTAGCCAATGTAAAATTGACAGACTACATTTACTTTGGAAAATCTTTTCCCCAACAAGAATTATGGCTGTATAGACATAGCATGAAGTTTAACTAAACTAGAGTCTGTTTCTGCCGTGTTTCAGGACCCAAAGCAAGAAACTTAGCATCATTTTCTTGACTGTTATATACTTGTAGTTAAATGACTAGATATTCATAGAATGGTACAAAAGAGAAAAGAAGAAAAAGGTAATGGTCAGGGAGCATCATAGGGTCTTATCAAGTTGGAAAGGGCCATGGGGATAATTGAGAAAAGTGTTTCTCAAAGTGTGAAATGTGGACCCCTATTAGAATGACCTGGAGAGCTTTTTAAAAACATAAATCTTCAGAACCCATCCTAGACCTCTTAAAATGTTGAAGGGTAGAGCCTTACATCTCTCTCTATCTTTTTTTTTTAACCTCACTCTCTTTTAGTTCAGTCTCTCAGTCGTATCCAACTCTTTGTGACCCCATGAACCGCAGCATGCCAAGTTTCCCTGTCCATCGTCAACTCCCGGAGTCCACCCAAACCCATGTCCCTTGAGTCGGTGATGCCATCCAACCATCTCATCCTCTGTCATCCCCTTCTCCTCCTGCCCTCAATCTTTCCTAGAATCAGGGTCTTTTCAAATGAGTCAGCTCTTCGCATCAGGTGGCCAAAGTACTGGAGTTTCAGCTTCAACATCAGTCCTTCCAATGAACACCCAGGATTGATCTCCTTTAGGATGGACTGGTTGGATCTCCTTGCAGTCCAAGAGACTCTCAAGAGTCTTCCCCAATACCACAGTTCAAAAACATCAATTCTTTGGCACTCAGCTTTCTTTACAGTCCAACTCTCACATCCATACATGACCACTGGAAAAACCATAGCCTTGATTAGATGGACCTTTGTTGGCAAAGTAATGTCTCTGCTTTTTAATATGCTGTCTTGGTTGGTCATAACTTTCCTTCCAAGGAGTAAGCATCTTTTAATCACTCTCTCTGATACCATCAACTTTGTGTTCATGTAAGGAATGAAAGGGCTTCCCTGGTGGCTCAATGGTAAAGAATCCATCAGCCAATGCAGGGGATGTAGGTTTGATCCCTGGGTTGGGAAGATTCCCTGGAGAAGAAAATGGAAACCCACTCCAGTATTCTTGCCTGGGAAATCCCACAGACAGAGGAGCCTGATGGGCTATATATAGTCCATGGGGTCACAACAGCTGGAGACAACTTAAGGACTAACCAACAACAAGGCATGACACAGCACAGTTACTTGAGAAGTTATTTTGAAATACACATTTCCTTCTAACTCCTAAATCCAAACAAAATTCTAGAGTTGTTAGTGCAATTTTAGAAAAGCTTCCGAGGCAATTCTGCCTTCTTGGGAACCAGTGATCTCATCTAATGCCTTCAATTTACTGACAGGAAAATGAAGTCTAAGAATCTGTGATCCATTGAAAGTCAAGCAGCACGTGCTACTGGCTGGGCCAGGACCCTAATCTGGGTCCCTGGACATGTGTCCCACTATAGAAGCCTCATGATATGTTTAACTTTTTTTTTTTTTTTTATTTTAGAAAATGTCAAATAAAATCATATAAAAAGCAAATAAAATCATATGATTAACCTCCACGCCCATCAGCCAGGTTCAACAGTGATTGGATTTATGGCTGACTTCGGCCCATGTCTATCCCCAATCACCTCCTCACCCTAGCCCCTGATTATTTTAAGGCAATTCCAGAATCATGTCTATTATCTATAAATATTTGTCTGATTATATTATTACTCAATATAAGGAAGAACCCACAATAAAATATTGTTTAGTTTCTTGGCACTTCAGCACTTTTTAATCTAAAAAAACAATAACCATCAAATATCAAACTTGGGAAACCATTTATCTATTTGAGTTACAATATACTTCTCTCCCTTATCCTAGAATTAAGAGGTTTTTATAAAGCATACATTAGTTTGATTCTCTGACCAACTCCGTAAGTGTTTGATTCCAGTGTAGAAGATATTGTAGCAATATAAACTGAAATATTGAGGCATTATGGGTCAGTAATTCTTGCCTGGGAAATCCCATGGACAGAGGAACCTGGTGGGCTACAGTCCATGGGATCGTAAGAGTCGAACACAGCTTTGAGACTAAACAAATGGGTAATTTAGGGACAAATAAACTTAGAAATAAAAAACATCATCTAATGGGTCAGGTTAAGACCCTTCCTTTATAAACCAAGACATAAATAGATCAAAGCAATAAGTCAAGTAGCAACTAATCACTGAGCAGTTCTTTTGGGGGGTGGGGGTGGGGAATGGCCTTTTACTTTTATTTTAGAAGTGCTTTGACTGACATAGTAATATAAGATGGAAAGGTCTATAAACAAATCATGTCAGATCAAATGTAAAATGTTTACTTATTGTGATAGGAGGGGGCAGAGGAATGGAGAGAAAGTGAGACAGAGAGAGAGACAAAGAGAGGGAGAGAGAGAAATTCATGCATACTTTACCATATTCAGTACAAGGAGGTACTTATCATTATGGCAAATTATACAGCACATGAATAAACTGAGGTAACCATAGGGCAATCATCTCTCAATTCAGTTAACAAGAAGTGCAATCTCTTGGAAAACTCCAAAAGATTTAGACTGCTTTCTGTAACTGTTACCTAATGGTTGAAATATCCAGAAACCTTTCCCTGTTCTGAAAACTGCAGGGCTGTAATTCTAAAATGAAATAACTAATCTCACATATTGCTCAAACTGTCACAATATATTGGAAAGAGATAAACTAAATGGAGTAACGTATAAAGACCACAATAACACATGAAGGTCCCCTCTTTTAGATTTTAAGAAAAATAGTAGCTGACAAAAGTGAATGAGGACCTTGTTATGAGGAAAGCCGGTGAACTGGTGTTCTGCATAAACGTTACCGCAGTAAACTTACAATGGCTAAGAAATAGGAAACATATGTTACACATATACCTACATACAAATATATATGTATGTAAATGTATGTACATACTTTATATATATATGTAATATATATATATTTTAATGTATGACGTCAGTGAAAATGTTGTCTGATCTATTTCTTAAAATTCTGAGAAGAAATTAGAATAATAGTGTATTCTATTAAATAATGTTTTTCCTATTGCTTTTAGAAAACATGCAGTTGATTCTCAATTTTGTTTTTGTTTTTTTGCTATTGTTGATGTTGCTTTTGGATTTAGCATGTGATTTAAAGGAACGTACCAGTGAATTTCTACATTTAAGAAACAAAGATACCAATTATTTCACACTGCTGCTGCTGCTGCTAAGTCGCTTCAGTCGTGTCCGACTCTGTGCGACCCCATAGACGGCAGCCCACCAGGCTCCCCCGTCCCTGGGATTCTCCAGGCAAGAACACTGGAGTGGGTTGCCATTTCCTTCTCCAATGCATGGAAGTGAAAAGTGAAAGTGAAGTTGCTCAGTCGTGTCCGACTCTTAGCGACTCCGTGGACTGCAGCCCACCAGGCTCCTCCATCCATGGGATTTTCCAGGCAAGAGTACTGGAGTGGGGTGCCAACTACGCTAAGTTAAATCCCCTGGAAGAAAAATGATTTGTCTCCGGTCACAAAGCTAATTATTTGAAGAGCCTGGTGTCTTTATTTTGCTAGGGAGATATGCCAGTTGAACCATCCATCAAGTAGTAGTTGAGCGATAATATACTGAGTATGTAAGAGCTCAATAGAGTACAGGCTCCCTAACCTTGAGAGGGTTACAATCTAATTTGGGAGATAAGATACAGGAGCAAAAACTAATTTTTAAAATGATATTAAATAATGTAATATGCATTTATAATATTTTGGAGCTCTGATAAAGGAAAAAGCATTAGTCAGTACAGGTAAGGTGACATTTAAGCTTGGTTTCAATGGATGAAAACATGAGTTTTAGCCTCTGGGAATTTGCAATCTGGTGTTGGAAAGAAAGGAAGGTAAACATGGAAACAATGACCTATGTTAAAAAGCAGATGTAAGTTGTATAATGCAACTGAAAGCAAAGCATGAATACTTAATAAGTATTAATGTGTTGTGTTAATAAGTCGTAACTGAGTAAGTATCCTAACCTCCCAATTCTTCCTGCCCTCTCCTTCCAACTCCCACGACCACATATCCATTCTCTACATCTGCCTCTCTATTCTTGTCCTGGAAGTATGTTCGTCTGTACCATTTTTCCAGATTTCACACATATGCATTAATATACGATATTTGTTTTTCTCTTTATGACTTACTTCCAGCAGAAACTAACATAATATTGCCCAGCAATTATATTCCAATAAAAATTTAATAAATAAATACATATCATTAGTGAAGGTCAAGAATCAAAAGGGGTTTCATGGAGAATTTACATTGAACCTTATTTTCGAAGAAAGTGGAATGCAGCAGAATACTTTCCAGCAATAGCATGAATTGATTCAAGGAGATATAGAAAGAGGCGGGCCCGCTGGTTGAGACAAAGGGGAATGCTGGTGAGCACTGGGAGAGACAGGATTGGCAAACAGGCCGAGGTGCAGAGAGCTCGGCTTGCACGCTGAGAGCAGAGACGGCTGCAGGCCTCCAGGACTTCCCGAGGACACTGACAAGCTGTGACAGTGTTTCGGAAAGAAAACTCAGATGACAAGGGGGACTGGACCACTGGGCAGCCAGAAGCAGAGTGGCCAGTTAGGAGGCTGTGACTGTATTTCAGAAGAGAGGTTAGGGCCTAAAGTAGGACAGTGGCAAAATAAATACATGAGACAAGAGGGGGAATTATTGGGACTGTCAGTTGATGGAGCATGAAGAATAAGGGCAGAGTTGAAGATGATCCCATGGTTTCAGCTGACGGGGCGAAACTCAGTGAAAGGAGAGTGATCTACTAACTCAGACAAGGAAAAGGGCCAGGGGTGGCTTTAGTGTAAGATACAAGACAGTTTTATTCAGTGAGTATGAGGGGGCAGCCGGCATCTTCCAGCTCTGTGAAGGAGGCAGTTGAGAGCTGAAACTCAAGCAGGAAGGCAGATTTTTAAAAATGGTGTCCATGTACACACCGCTATATTTAAAATGGATAACCAACAAGGACCTACTGTGTAGCACATGGAACTCTGCTCAAGGTTATGTGACAGCCTGGAGGGGAGGGGAGTTTAGGGGAGAATGGATACATGTATATGTAGGGTTGAGCCCCTTGGCTGTTCCCCTGAAACTGTCACAACATTGTTACTCAGCTCTACTCCAGTATAAAATAGAAAAGCTTAAAAAATAAATAAATAAAACTACAACACCAACATAAAAAGGGTGTCCGGGCATTTACTCCAATTATATGAGGGTGAATAAGGAATCAGAATTGAGAGTATGTTATGTGTGAGGCACATTAAAGATGGAATTCTTTGAAACAGGTTTTATTTGGGGAATAGCGGTAAACAATAAAAGACACATACATTCCAAACACCCTTTCTGGTAGCTAGCATGGCTCTTGCAACACATGCTGACCAGAACGGATAAAATGACTCTCCCACAGGTGTACTTTGGATCTCGTTCAATCACTGTCTTAACTTTCTCAGGCACCTCACTTTTGTACTTTTTTATGTTTTTTTTTTTTTTTTTTGATGTAGACCATTTTTAAAGTCTTCCTTGACTTTAGAACAATACTGCTTCTGCTTTATGCTTTTTTTTTTTTTTTTTTTGGCTGCAAGGCATGTGGGATCTTAGCTGCCTGACCAGGGATCAAACCCTCATCCCCCTGCATTGAAAGGTGAAGTTTTAACCCCTGGACCAAGAGGCAAGTGGCCTCCCTGCCTTATCCTTATCTTTCAGATTTTGTATGTTCCTATTATTAGTACCAGGTTATGACTTTGAACTCTTCCATTATGTCTCTCAGTCATAGAATACAGCTTTGAAAGATCAGTGTGCCTTTATTTCAACCCCAAACACAGGCAGTGGTGGCTTTAGAAATTCTAAATAAGAAGAGCTTAAGATCATCAGTTTACTTGGAAAGGGAGGTCAGGACACCTAATCTGAAACTTCAATTTTCATACTAAGATGTGCTTTTTACTTACATTGTATGTTGGACTGATAAAACTTCCTGAAAATACATTTACGATTTTTATACTTTTTCTTTTTTGGTAACTACTGCTGTTGCTATCATTCAAGGGGTCTGATGTATTAGTTTCCCATGGCCATTGTAACAGGTTAACACAACGGGTTGGGTTTCAAACACAGACTTTTCTCTTGTGGTTCTGGAGGCTGGAAATCCAAAATAAGTAGGACTGAACTGTAATCAAGACGTCAGCAGTGCTGCGTGCTCTCTGAGACCCTAGGGGAGAGCTTGTTCCTTGACTGGTCCAGTTTCCAGGGGCTGCCAGCATTCTCTGGCTTGTGGCTGCCTCACTCTACTCTCTGTCTCCATCTTTACACCACCTTTTCCTCTGTGCTTGCAGGCAATCTCTCTCTGCTTCTCTCTCATAAAGATACTTGTAATAATATTTATCCAGGATTATCTCCTTTGCTCATAGTCCATAACTTAATCATGCTTGCAGATACCCTTTTTCCATATATGGCAAAATGTACAGGCTCCAGGATTTTGGACCTGATATCTCTGGGGGACATTTTTCCGTCTACCACAGGTGGAGAAGGGGATGACAGAGGATAAGATGGTTGGATGGCACCACAGACTCTATGGACATGGGTCTGAGCAAACTCCAGGAGACAGTGAAGGACAGGGATTTCTGGTGTGCTGCAGTCCAGGGGGTCGCAAAGAGCCAGAAACAACTTAGCAACTGAACGCTGATCAACAACATGCAGGTGGGCCAAAGCAATCTCTCAAGGTTCCCTGGGGTGACATTCCCAGAGTTATCCCTTGTAAGATCCTGAATGTCAAGGTAGTAGCTTAGATATGACTTTTAACCTAAAAAGGATCTGGCCTTTCACATCTAAATCTATCCATCTCAGTTGTCAAGACAGTGTTATCACATGATGGATTTCATATGAAGCCCACCATTTTTGGAAGCGATCTCAATTTTGTATTTAAGTATTAGAATATTTTCCTGAGAATACTGCACAATATGTGACATCTAGATTTAATTAATATGATGCCAAACCTAAGATCATCAATTCCCCCTGGTGACATTAAGATGAAATCAATGTTGTAGGCCACAAAATATGCAACCTGACAAAAATGACAGTAATTAGAAAATTGTTAAAATGAAACACATAAGTTCCATGCTGAGACATAATATATGTGGCAGAAATAGAGATTTATATAGTGGCATAACAGTTGCTGATAGCAATAAAATACTACTGTAGTCAATGTTTTTAATCACTTTACTGAAAAGGGGGTCAGTGGCATAGAAGATCTAAGAGTGGATAATTCAACATTTAATTTTATTAGGTACGTCAAATTTTCCATTATTTTGTTGAAGTTATTTTGAATAATATTGATATCACTGCACTTGTTAAACGTATTTTAAGTTATTGTTGCATAACTGCTGAGTGACTCAGGAAGCCATCAGACAGTCAACACTTCTCAAAACCCAGACCACAAAGTGGAGAACCCATGGGCCAATAATTGAGCTCTTCGCACATTTTTAATGATGTTACTATACTTCTAAAGAGTGAACTTAAAAATACAATGTAGACCCTGTACTTGGTCTTTGAGAAAAGGAATAATATACACAAGTGCAAAACTTTTAAATAAGAACAGAAATTTGTAGCTTGGATGTTTTGAACATCTGGATGCTTGATGTACATCAAACAGCTGAAAGGATTAACTGAGACTTTTTGTTTGTGAATATGTTAGTTTTGGAGTCATGTGGACACAACTAATGATTCATTTGAGAGGAACACATTAGCTATTCCAAGTTTATTAAGAAGCTATATCTTTCCTCTCACCCGTGGAGTCAGGCCCTGTTATTTTATAAGCCCTATTCAAAAGCATCTGCAAACAGATCTCTATACACAGCAAGCATCAAGCATGCTGAATGCAAAGACTACTACATTCAGCAGAGAAAGTTCTCATTTATTTTGCTTATGTTTAAATCATGTTTGAGCATTGTCAAGCTCCCTGTAGATTTCTCCAAGTCTAATACAAATTAATAAAATAATACTGGACCAAGCCAGGAAAATCAAGACATTATTTTAAAATAACATTTCAAAATATGTAACCTCATTAGGGGGCTTCCCTGGTGGCTCAGTGGTAAAGAATTCGCCTGTGATACAGATGTCGATTCGATCCCTGGGTCCGGAAGATCCCACAGGGAAGGAAATCGCAATCCATTCCAGTACTCTCGCCTGGGAAATCCTATGGATATAGGAGCCTGGCAGGCCATGCAAAGAGGCGCACATGACTTAGCGACTAAAGAACAACTAACCTCCTAAGTCATGTAGGTTAGGTGTGAATACTCACCGTCTTAAATATTTGTGGAAATTGTACTGGTGATATTTTGTTCAGAAGATATACTTATTGCTATTTTTATTATGGCCTTAAAATTAATTGCACTTGCTTCTAATTTTTAAGTGTGGCTATTTGGAGATACAGGATGGTGCTGAACTAGACTGTAGGCTGGGTGAAGAGGAGTGTTCATGGAACAATGGAATGAGGTAGATCCCTAGTAACTGGAATCCTGGTCACAAGAGAAAAGCAGAGATGTTCCCTTCCAGAGGAACATGTGGCTGAAGGACTGAGTTCCAGAAGTCCAAGAGCAACCAGCAGCAAGACTGAGCCAGAGTTCCTGCCTGCCCCAGAGCAAGGTGTACCCAAGCCGAGGGCATGGCTGGATCCATTGGTGGGTATCATCAGACTCTCAGAAGATACAGGGTAACAGGACAGGGGACTGAGCAGGATGTCCTAGCAGCAACTAGCAATAACTCAAGAGTAATAGACTTTCCCTCAAACACTGTAATAGGTAAGAAAATGATGAAACTTCAGTACTGCAGTTCTTCCGGATCCTCATGTGAGAAGCATTTCAGACAATTTAAAATTTTATTCTTTCCCCCAGTCACTTTCTTCTGACTTACACCCAATTATATTTCTAAGGACAATAGTCACGGGTGAAGTTTGAAAGTTTACTTGCTTTTGAGTTCTGTGTACACAAAGTATGTCTGAGAAATACGAAAACCCCACTTTTTCCTGGTTCCATAACTCATAAAACAGCTGAACACAGCATTCTCCTAAGATTTTCCATCAGTGAGTTTAAACTAATGCCAAGACCAGGAAGTTTGAGGCTTTAAAGTCTTATTTCTCTACAGACATCTCTCTTCAACTGAGATTTCCTTCTAAAATGTTATAAATATAGTTATCTATCCCCGTTGCTATGGGAAAAATTATTCTTGTGTAATAATTGGCAACTGGTGTATCTGCACTATAAAATAGCATACATAGTGATCAGTTTCACTTCTTTTTCCAAATCTGTATACAAAACCACAAAAATGGTAATAGATTTGACTTTTGCTTTTAAACCACAAGGTCTTGGACTTGAAGCATTTAAGATAAAAAAAAAATGCTATATAACAGAGTAGAAGGGAGGTTCAATATACCTTAATACACTACAGTCACAAGATACTCTACTATGAACAGGGGGTTCAATGACTGAAACTCAAGAATGGCTAGACAGTGATCCCTTTCTCAAGTATACTTTAAATTAAAATGAATCAATGTCACCAATTAGAATTTTCCAAACTTTAGCTATCACTTTGCTGCCATGCAGGGTTTATTCAGAACACTTGAACCAAACAAAGCTTTAAAGCTTTGTGTCCAGCTTTCTCAAGAAGCCACTGGAGGTTTGGTTCAAGCATTTACTTAGAAAGGGATCAAAGGGTGAGTTTTCTTGTTCTTATAATCAGATTCAAGAAGAAGAGGCAATGGGGGAACTGGGAGATATTGGTAAGAGAATACACACTTTCAGTTAAAGATAAGTAAGTTCTGGGGATTTAACGAGCATTGGCAACCCACTCTAGTACTCTTGCCTGGAAAATTCCATGGACAGAAGAGCCTTGTAGGCTACAGTCCATGGGGTCGCAAAGAGTCGGACACGACTGAGTAGATTCACTTCACTTCACTTCATGATGATCAAAGTTAATAATGTGATATGATATACTTGAAAGTTGCCAAGATAGTTGATCTTAGATGTTCTGACTTCAAAACATAAATGATAATTATGTAAGCTGATGGAGGTGTTAGCTAATGCTAATGCCAGCCATTTTGCAATACATATGTATCCAATAAACACACTGTACACCTTAGACAACGTTATATGTTGGTTATAGCTCAATGAAGCTGGGAACAAAACAGTTTTAAAAGGTATTCTGGAAAGAAAGCTGACTTGACAATCTGGAGACTGTGGGATTCTGGTCTCATTTTTGCCACTAATTTACTGGGTGATCTCAGAAATCATCTAACTATCCTGTGCATCTGGTTCACTCATTTGTAGAAAACAGGAGCTAACATTTTGCTTAGAAAAGTAAAAACAATAATAACCAGATTATGCATGTTCATAGAGATATATCAAAATAAAGATTATGAGTGATTTTTGTTTTCTCATGCATGCTATTTCCAATACATAAATTTTTGAAAGCAATAACTGTATGAGATCTAGTTTATTTTTTTATTATACGGGTGAGGTGATTTCTCATTTCTCTTTCCAGGCTAGGATTCCAAGTCTCAAATATACAAAAATAATATGTATCACGTGAGACTGCCTGGACATCTGCCATCTAATTATCAGCCCAGCTGCCCTGTCTCCCAGCTTGCTATGACATCTGGATCATAAATGTCATGCCATTTCAGTTATTCAGCATGCCCTGCCACACCCCACACCCTGCCTTGGTCCCCAAATTAAAAATGGACACTTTCAAACAGAATTCCCATGTCTACACAGTATTGGAACCCCTTTGACCAAAAGCAGAAAAGAACAACTTTATAAAGGAATATCAGAGTGGTGGTGGAGTGGGCAAAGATATAAAGAGGAGAAATAAGTTTGCTCAGAAATGCACAGGGTTGGGGAAAGTATAGGTTATGATCTGGCTAAAAAAGAAAAAAGGAAAAAATGTGTGCCATACATTGAGAAAGGTATTTGATTTAAAAAAAATGGTACCATATGTGACTGCAAGCCAATAAATATTAAAGAAATGATCCAGAAAATGTCGTGGTGGCAGGATTATATTGAGGCTGATGGGCTGCTGTCTATGGGGTCGCACAGAGTCAGACACGACTGAAGAGACTTGGCAGCAGCAGCAGCAGCAGCTGGTGGCTTAGATGGGAAAGCATCTGCCTGCAATGCAGAAGACCCAGGTTCGATCCCTGGTTTGGGAAGATCCCCTGGAGAAGGAAATGGTAACTCACTCCAGTACTCTTGCCTGGAAAATTCCATGGACAGAGAAGCCTGGTGGGCTACAGTCCAAGGGGTTGCCAAGAGTTGGACACAACTGAGTGACTTCACTTTCACTTTCTTTCACAATCATGTTTATAGTATTAATCAATTGTGTAAGCATGGGGACCAGCTCCTGGCACTTTCTCATCGTAGGCAAGAAAAGGGGATGTCCTTGGTTTCTGTCATGGCAGGAACATGCCTATGCTGAAAATCACAGGGGGAAATATAGATTTGTAATTGTACCAAGTGTTAATTTTTCTTATTACAATATATAAGAAGGGTAGGAAAAACAAAAATTACTAACTTCATCATCATACTTGTGTGTATATTTCCCCCTGTGATTTTCAGCATAGTATGATGATGAAGTTAGTAATTTTTGTTTTTCCTACCCTTCTTATATATTGTAATAAGAAAAATTAACACTTGGTACAATTACAAATCTATTTTTACAGATTTTGTTTCTCCTCCAACTATTATTCCTTAAAAAAATTACCACAGTCCTAAAAAAATATTTTAAAAAAGCCAAACAAACAACAATCCAACAAACCAAACTTGGGCATCGTTTAATATATAGCCAGTTCATTGTGTTGAGATAGAAATCTGTGAATTCAGCAATTTCCTACAGTTTGAGAAACTGCCTGCTTTCACACCTCTGCTCATGTTGAGTTATAAAGAATTGTTGGAATCCTGCACAGAAATGGACCGACTTCATTATCACATATAGTAGAGGTTTTAGCTGCACATTTTCTCTTTGCCTGAAGGAAAAACGATACCCTTGATAACCAAAGAACATTATTAAAACCAGTTTCCCAAAGAGTTTAATGATAACTAAATTATTTCTCCTTAAGAAAACCAAATTGGGAATCCAGTTATGCATATTACATTTGACACAGTAAGATTTTTGTATTGCTGGCTGTTAAACTGCAGGAGGATTTTATTTTTTATTGCACAATTCATAGGATTAGCGGAGGGCTGGCATTTAAAACACATTTTGATTTTCAAATTAATTATCAAGGCTTTTATGAATACTGAGTCTGTCATTTCTATCTTCCCTTCACACTCCCTCCCCCAGGTTTTGCTGCTGCTCTGGCTGGAAGAGACATCTGGGCTTAATTATTCATTCACTGCATACTTTGCAGTTTGGTCACAGTAGTAGATTCATGAAAAAGATTTAATATTATCCAAGGTCAAGACCCTTTTATAGAACACTTATTTAACAGCTGATCCTGCTGGTATTAATACTACTACCAAAATATGGACTTGAGTAGTTTCTTTTGAGCCTAAAGAGTCATGGCTCTTTTTATCATTTTCATCAAACCACATTAATAAAGTATAAATACTGATTAAGAATATATGGCTTAAAACCCCACCTCCAAATTTCATCAGCCATATGACCTGAGAGGAACTTCTTAAGCTTTTTGATTCCTCAGTCTTCTCATACATAAAATGGAGACAAAAGAACCTTATTCTTCAGGGTGTTGTGGGAATTAAATGAATTAATAAATGAAAAAGTATATTAAACAGTCCCTGGCTTATAAGTGCTTAACACGTGTAGCTATTATTACAGTGTCATTATGAATGAAATGCACAAAAGACCCAGTTTTAAATCTAGGCAAGTTCCGTGTTCTATTACCTTCAGATGATTTCAATTCCCACACTGTACCTTAATTTATCCCTTAATAAAATAGATTGCAAATTAAATTTCCTCTTGCCTACCAGTCAAGGCTGGTCTTACATTAAGCAGATGAGCTCCAAGCCTGACTGGCGCAGTTGAACCTCTTATGTGAAATAGCATTTCTTATTTTCCCCAGCTTCATATTCCTCCTCATCCATATACACAACTTATAATTTTATTTTATTTTATTTTAATTTTATTTTATTTTTAAACTTTACAATATTGTATTAGTTTTGCCCAACATCGAAATGAATCCGCCACAGGTATACCCGTGCTCCCCATCCTGAACCCTCCTCCCTCCTCCCTTCCCATACCCTCCCTCTGGGCCGTCCCAGTGCACCAGCCCCAAGCATCCAGCATCGTGCATGGAACCTGGACTGGCGACTCGTCTCATACATGATATTACACATGTTTCAATGCCATTCTCCCAAATCTCCCCACCCTCTCCCTCTCCCACAGAGACCACAAGACTGATCTATACATCAGTGTCTCTTTTGCTGTCTCGTACACAACTTACAATTTTAAATTAAAAAAACTAAGTGACTACATTGAGTTTAGGCTAAACATTAAGACCTCATTGACTATAATGACCTTAGCTTGACTTACTTTATCAGACATATAGCTGGATCCCAAGAACATGGTATACAGGATTGATCCATTATGGTAAAAGTAGAGAGCCTCAGATAGGGTGAGTACAGCACAGTGTACCTTGTAGTCTCAGGGAAAAAAAAAATCCAGCTTTCCAGGAGACTATGGCTAAACACAGAAATAAGAGACTCAAGGGTAAGATCAGGCACAAAAATATGACCAATTCATTTAATTTGTATTTTTATACCTCGAGGTGGAACTTACTGGGGGAGGCAGGGTTGAAGGAATAAAGGGGTTATATCCAACGAATGCCAAAGTGTGTCAAATACTGTAGAAAGGCCACAAAAGCAGGTATTTTAAAATCAGGGCTACAATAAATGAAATGACAGAGAGGATAAGCTAGATAATTGTAGTTTTTTAAAAAAGGAAAATCAGAGATAAGAGAAAATTCTAATTTAAAAAAGGGGAGGAGTTGAAAAAAATGGGTCATTTAGAGAGCTAAGAAGCTCATTGGGTAGAAATATTTAATGAGTTCGGGTCCATTTTCTTAGTTAAGTGTTTTGTGTTTAAATGGTAGCTTTTAATTGATGTTAGTTTTAAAAAGGGCTTCCTTGGTGGCTCAATCAAGAATCCCATTGGCAAAAATCCACCTGCCAATTCAGGAAATCTGAATGCCATCCCTGGGTCCAGAAGATCCCCTGGAGAAGGAAATGGCAAGTCACTCCAGTATTCTTGCCTGGGAAATCCCATGGACAGAGGAGTCTGGTGGGCTATGGTCCACGGGGTCACGAAAGAGTCAGGCACAACTTAGCCATGAAACAAGTTTTCAAAAAAGAGTAAGATACATCACCTGAAAGGAACAGATATTAAATTGGAAAAGACAACAATCAGTCCTAAATGGGATGTGTTTTAAAGAATACTTTGTTTTTCACCATTTTTGCATGATGCTTCTGTGATCTCTTTTATATTAAAAAAACCTACAGGAACAACTGAAACCAAACAAAATCTCTTCTCAGAATAAAGGCAGTTCTTTTAAACTTGAGCTCTCCATTTAACAATTTGCAAGATGTTTCCATTGATGCTAACAGGCGCTTTGGCATGGCTGTAATTTAGGAAACTTCTGGAGAAGCAAACCAGACGGAAGCAGAATGAGTGGCTGTGGTTTGCTCTGTTCATTCGATCTACCCTGCACTGTGGAATCAAGAGCTCAGAAAACACCATTGTTTTTCTTTCCTTCAACCACAGAAACCACGGTCTGGCAATCCACACACACTGTTTTCCTATCATGGGAGATTTTCATTCAGTATGTTTCCGAGTCATGGATGTTTCCAAAGGGAACATCAACTCAGAATGATAAACTCTTGAGATCACTCTGCTAATACCCCATCCCTACTGAAAATTACTATACAGTGGAGGAAACTGACTTTATAGAATGATGTGGTATCTTCCAAAGGCAGAAGAGTTATTATTATAATTTTTTTTTTTTATGAAAAGAGTTACTTCACTGACCTTGTCAAAGCTGAAGGGTAGGATGGTGGAAGACAATTGTTCACTTCAGTAAAGAATTCACAATAAGTTTCTCTTAAAAATTTTTCTCATCTGGTGCATTCAAAGTTTCTGCTTATTAAATTCTAACCTACAAGTAGCTCATTCAGGAACATTTCATTTTGGGAATTAGTTAATATCTAGAACTCATTTTCATTCATAAAATACCAACCATGTAACAGGATACAGGGGGGGGGAAAAGTACTCACTGTATAAATCTTCCTTAATTATTACAATGAACCTCTTCCCATGATTCACCTTATAGAGGAAATCAAAATGCCAGATCTGATTCTCCAATGTGTCTTGATAAAACAATTCATTGAAATCACCATCATGACCAGCTGAGCTAGTTCCCAAGGGTCTAGCAGGAACCCATTCTAACTGGAAGTCTCCATCAAGCACTTTGCATTCTTTTCCAAATCACTGTGCACAGAGAAAATGAGGAAGGTGGAAGAGGCCTGCACGATTACCGGGGACTTGCCTGGGACTATAGTGATTTCAGGCCCCCTTCAACCACCTGGGGTGGTTAGACAGCATTTCAAAGGCACCATCTGGGAAGCTGGGGCCTAGATTTCCTGGGCCTTATCAAAAATACTCTCTCTTCAGTAGGAGAAACAGGAGAAAGCATTTACCATTACCATCAGACTCCACGATAAGTGCCATCTGGCTGCTTGCCAAGGTCCCTTAAAAACATCTGTATGCTTCCCAGGCCAGCAGCCCCCTTTCTACGAGGAAACATGCCTCCGGATCTCTCTATGACAGAAGGTTTCCCTGGTCACCCACCAGCCACACCTTCCTTCTGCCTCCCATGGATCGTGCCACTGTTTGGCCTGGCCCAGTCAGTGCATTTACAGCCTCAAAGGAAGGGGATCACAGCAGATTGACTCTTTCCACAAACTGCTTCTTAGAATCATGCTCTGCTCTCATTTGAATTCCATGTAGGACAGCCACTGATGTTACCCCCCAAAAAGAAACTGGCTCAAAACCACCCCAGCCCCCACCCCCACCCACTCGAGTCCGTTAGTTACCATGCCTCTTTCAGGCAGAACCTAGGGAAGGAGGGGAGCCTTTGCTTTGTGAGGGGAACTGACCCTATGGGGGGGCCTTTGAGCAGGTAAGCCCTCCCCTGTATCCTCTGCTTTAGCTCCTCTCTGAACCTGGATAACAGTATCTGATGAGCATTTCCTGAGTTGCTTCTGTTGTTGTTCAGTCGCTCAGTCGTGTCCGACTCTTTGCAACCCCATGGACTGCAGCACACCAGGCCTCCCTGTCCATCACCAATTCCAGGAGCCTGCTCAAACTCATGTCCATTGAGTTGATGATACCATCCATCCATCTCAACCTTTGTTGTCCCCTTCTCCTCCTGCCTTCGATCTTTCCCAGCATCAGGGTTTTTTCTAATGAGTCAGCTCTTTGCATCAGATGGATAAAACATTGGAGCTTCAGCATCAGTCCTTCCAATGAATATTCAGGTTGTTTCACAGGTGCCAAAACTGCCACCACATGAAGATGTTAACTACTTGATGACCATGAGCACATGGTCCCCAAGCCTGCTGGAGACGTATTGGAGCCTGAGGATTGATAATGTTAACCCCTGTGACACCTCCCTGTTACGCTTGCGCATGAACTGATCATGTACTCTGCAACTCTCTTCCCTCACCTGGCCTTAAAAAATGCTTTCCCGAAACCTATCCGGGAGCTTGACTGCTTTTGAGCACTAGCTGTCCAGGACTATCTATAATAGATGCTGCACTTTCCTTCACCACAACCCAATTGTCAGTAGATTGGCTTTACTGGGCACGAGTGAGCAGACCCAGGTTTGGTTTGGTAACATTTGGCTATTATTCTTAAATATATGTATATGTGTATATAATTAAATTTATTTTTAACTGAAGCATAATTGCACTACAATATTGTGTTAGTTTCTGCCAAACATCAACACCTTTGGCTGTTACTGACTTAGGGAGTGAACCATAGAGGTTGCCTTTCTCAATTCCCTCATTTAAGAAGTGAGTTTCTGGAAACTTAGAGAAGCAAATAGGAACTTACCCAATACCTTTGTGACAAAGACTGCGTATTGTCCCTTTAAATGTCTAGGTTCCCTTGTTTGTTTTAGAAAGAGAACAGCTCAGCTGGTTTTAAGGTACATGGCTTTCCAGTTCGTGATTGTATTTTCTTGCCTTTTTGCTTTGCAAGCGGGTTGTAGCTTTATGACATAGAGGCAAAGTGTTAAGTGCTACTAACACAAGGCATGGTTTTTTCCCTGTTTCTCTTCCCATTGACTGGAAAATAGGAAAGACCTGAACCCAGAGATGGGAGCCTCCTGTTCCCATGAGTCCTAGACCACTCACCTAGGGAGTGTTACCTTCTTAGGCCACTTCGTATTGATGAGGGTGGAAAGAAGGGCTCTTCCTTATAGAAGCTGAGCCTTCACAATACCTAAAGCAGTCAGCGAAATTCATCTCTTCTTGAGAGGAGGGTAAAGCATCACTGTAGCAGCTTTGGACATTCCGTAAAGGTGACTAGCATTTAGAAATAATATATGACCCCAGGAGACAATGAACTACTCCAGCACAGGCATCGTCAGCATTCCCAGCACCTGGCACACAGTAGGTGCTCAATGAAAACGCTACAGTTTGGCACCAGGAGTTAAAACCACCACACCCCTTCTCCTTTCTCACTGTATCATCTACCTTCCCTGTCAATGCAGTGCTAATTTCTCAGGAGACAAATGAGGAACTTACTTCCCCAGTGAGAGATTAATTATTCCATGCCACTGCTACCTCCTGACCGTATCAGTCTGTGACAGCAAGCAAAGATAAATGGTGAGGCAACCATTTGAAAGGAAATCATTATGGCACCTCTCTGCTCCGTGTTATCACATTCATATCAGCATGGGAGATAACTTTGAAAGTGCTTGTACTGCACTGAGAAGCAATGTTCTGGCTGGGGCCTGCAAAGATGAAACAGTCCCTTCCTGCCTTCTTCAAAGCCTTCCTGGGGCAGTGTGCCTTTCAAAGGCACCCACAGCTTGTATGAAGGGCTACCCCAGAAGCGGTGGGTACCATTGACCTTCTTCTCATAAGAGAAAGCAATCAGGGAGGAGAGGGGCCGTTTCCTGGCAGGGGGGAGGTTTGGGTGGCTGCGAACATCGGGATTGGCCAGTGGACCGTGAGTTCCAGCCGGGTTCCACACGGGAAATATTGGAGCTGCCCATCACCCAGCTCACCGTTGGCTCTCCACAGGTGGGAAGGAGGAATCAGGGCCTCTACACGCCATCAACTAGGTGGTTGAAATTTCAAACAAAGACCCTGCTATTCCATGTAGTCATTTTTGCTTTTAACGTTCTACTAAATTAAAGGCACGGTAGAAACACGTACTCAGTTAACGTACTGTACGCAGGACTATGCTAGCTCTAACGTGCTTTATCCTAACACAGGCATGAACTGTGTAGAACTTCATAGGAACACTCTCACTTTGCTTCAGGGAGAAGGTGACTCTCACTCGAGGCCAGCAATGTAAGACTCAACAGTCCCTTTTTCCTGCAAAGGGGGGAGCCTTGTAGAATATCAGCTGATTTGCACACATGTGAAATGACTCATTTTCCCCACCCAGGGCTCTGGGAATCCGAGCTTCAGATCAGGGGCTAAGAGAAGGGTTGCTCAAAACCTATCAGATCTGAATGAATTAAAAAAAAAAAAAAAAGATACAGGATTTCTCTTGTAGCTGGTTCCCTCCAGGCCAAAGGAATAAGTATAATATTTGCACAGCAGGAGTCCTTTTTTTTTTTTTTTTTTCCCAACTGTCATAAAATAGCAACAAGAAAATAAGAGTCATTCACCGCAGATGAAGTAAAACAAAAAGGAAAGAGAAATGAGATTTCTCAGCCTCAAAGGTTAGGCCCGCCAAAGTTTTTCTTATACCTAATCACCTGAAGGTATACATGGGGCTGCAACCTAAAACAAATAAGCCGTCTGGGCTGTGCTCCACTAAATTTATGTCATCCTGGGCCTGATGCAGGCTATCCTGGTACCCTGTGGTTACAGGCGCTGTCCTTTGCCCTTTACTGAAAAGTTGAAGTGACCTTGAGTGGCAACACACCGCTGGATAGGTCTCCAGAAAAGCATGTCTTTATTTCAGAAAATAGCATCTGTATCCTTAACCTGATTAGTCAGCAAGGATTTTCTATATATACAATGTTCATGGTTCCTCTAAAACTTGCTGCCAATACACCCCTAGTCCAGTAAAACTGCAGTTAACCGGAAACCAACCAGTGAAAGGTTTAAATAAATGCGCTTTCTTATTATTATATGATTTCACTCAGATTTTAGTAGTCTAGGGTGTTTTTCAATACCAACAACCAACTCTCCAATTCCTCAGGCACCAAAAGGGTGTCATACATTTCAATTCAATTCTGATTCTTACAACTCACAGTTAGCATCAAATTCTGTGAAAGACTCCGAGCTGAAACAGGAGGGAAGGGGCCGGGCACAACCTTTAAAAGAATGACACCACCATGTAGAACCAACTGGGTCCAAGATGGCGGAAGATGCAACTCCCAGTTGATCTTGAGCCTCATTCTATGCTCACTGTGATACATTAGCTAAATGACATACCCAGCAGTGTCATGACAGTCCTGAGGCCAACCATGAAAGGCCAACAAGTGGGTGGTGGCCCCCTACCCCTTCTTCAGATAGAATAATCCTCTCACGCATTAGCCTATGGAATTACCCAGCCATAAAAATAACCACCTCATATTTGAGGGTCTCTCATGATGGCCCACACTCTGTGGAGCACGTTTCTCCCAGAGCCATTCTCACCTTTTGAGATGGATGGTATTTTTGTCTGTGAAATGTGTATCACTCTACATAAATCCATTTCTTATCACTTTGTCTCTCACTGAATTCTTTCTGTGATGAGACATCAAGAACCTGAGCTTTATTAAGTCCTGAGACCAGGTGTGTGATCTCAATTAAAATACTGTGGGTTCGAGTCCCCAGCTGAATTGTGTGGTTTCAGCTCCATAAGGCTGTCCTCAATTCAGATGTCAGTCATGAGGACTGAGATCCTGGGTTACCCTATACTTCTGTACAACTTGGCTCCCAAGGTTTGATGATTTTCTTGAATGGCTCACAGAACACAGACACTTGAATTATGTTCACCAGCTTAATATAAAGATACAAATGAAGAGCCACATGAAGAAGTGCCTAGGACAAGGTGGTAGGAGCTATCATTTCTGTGGAGTAAGGGTACACTTCCATCCTGGCATGTAGGTGCACCCTCCAGTTCAAAAGCTCTCTCAATCTCCTTGTTCAAGACATTTGTAAAGCTCAATCTCCAAGCCCCCTCCTTTTTCTGGAGTTGAGAGGTGGAGTTGAGATTCCACTCTCTAATCACTTGATCTTTCTGGTTCCATGCTGAATCTACCATTCAAAGGGATCTATTCAAAGTCACTTCATTAGCATAAATGCAGGTGTGACTGAAAGGGGTTTACTAGAAACCACAGAAGATAATACACTCAGGGAATTCCAAAGGTTTGGGGAACTCTACCAGGAACTAGGGACAAAGACCAAATTATGCTTCAAAAAGAAAGTGGCAAATGCTAAGCTTATCAGAAATATATTTTAGGCAACAAATAACTGGAAATGCTGTAATATCAATAGAGATTTCACCTAATTTTCTTAAGCACTATGTGTTCATATGGCTAAATAATTTTATCAATAGCAAAATCATACTGAAATAGAGTAGGACCCTGTGGAGTCCTCCTGGGTACAAATCTTTTCTGTGTCCACCATTTCTTGTTTGTAGGAAATAGGATTCATTCAGCTTCCTTAACCTTCCCTGAGTTCCCAAGAGTAAATTCAAATCCCAAAGAAAGGCAATGCCAAAGAAGGTTCAAACTACTGCACAATTGCACTCATCTCACACACTAGCAAAATAATGCTCAAAATTCTCCAACCAAGGCTTCAACAGTATGTGAACTGAGAACTTCGAGATGTTCAAGCTGGATTTAGAAAAGGCAGAGGAACCAGAGATCAAATTGCCAACATCTGCTGGATCCTCGAAAAAGCAAAAGACTTCCAGAAAAACATCTACTTCTGCTTCACTGACTATGCTGAAGCCTTTGACTGTGTGGATCACAACAAACTGTGGGAAATTCTTGAAGAGGTGGGAATGCCAGACCATCTTACCTGCCTCCTGAGAAATCTGTATGCAGGTCAAGAAGCAACAGTTAGAACTAGACGTGGAACAACGGACAGGTTCCAAATCAGAAAAGGAGTACATCAAGGCTGTATATTGTCACCTTGCTTATTTAACTTATATGCAGAGTATATCATGTGAAATGTTGGGCTGGATGAAGTACAAGTTGGAATCAAGATTGCTGGGAGAAATATCAATAATTTCAGATACCCTTATGGCAGAAAGTGAAGAGGAACTAAACAGCCTCCTGATGAACGTCAAAGAGGGGAGTGAAAAACCTGGCTCAAAACTCAACATTCAAAAAATGAAGATCATGGCATCTGGTCCCATCACTTCATGGCAAATAGATGGGGAAACAATGGATACAGTGAGATACTTTATTTTCTTCGGCTCCAAAATCACTGCAGATGGTGACTTCAGCCTTGAAATTAAGAGTCTTGCTCCTTGGAAGCAAAACTATGACCAACGTAGACAGCATATTGAAAAGCAAAGACATTATTTTGCTAACAAAGTTCCATCTAGTCAAAGCTATGATTTTTCCAGCAGTCATGTATGGATGTGAGAGTTGGATCATAAAGAAAGCGGAATTCAAAGAATTGATGCTTTTGAACTGTAGTGCTGGAGAAGACTCTTGAGTGTCTCTTGGAAAGCAAGGAGATCCAACTAGTCCATCCTAAAGGAAATCATTCCTGAATATTCATTGCAAGGACTGATGCTGAAGCTGAAACTCCAGTACTTTGGCCACCTGATGGGAAGAACTGACTCATTAGAAAAGACCTTGATGCTGGGAAAGATTGAAGGCAGGAGGAGAGAGGAAGGATAGAGGATGACATGCAAGGGAGGGGATGCAGAAACTAAGGAGGAACAGTCAAGAAACAATGGTACTGCTGTGGGACAAGGTTTTGGTTCCTCCTCAAGAATATGCATAAGAACATCTTTGAGTTCTTCTGCAGGAACTAGGGTCCCCACCCACGTGTGTTAGTGGCTCAGCCCTGTCAGATGCTGTGACCCCTTGGACTGTAGCCTGCCAGGCTCCTCTGTCCATGGGATTTCCCAGGCCAGAATACTGGAGTGGGTTTCCAATTCCTTCTCCAGAGGATCTTCCTGACTCAGGGATAGAACCCAGGTCTTCCACAGTGCAGGCAGATTTTTACCATCTGAGCCACCAGGAAAGCCCTCCTACCCAGGTGGAAGATGATAAATCCTGGCTGAGTACAAGATTCCTGGAGCACTGCCCCATTAGCTAACCACCAACCAATCAGAAGAAAGTCTGCACACAGTGGAAGGCAAGGAAGACTCTGACTCCCTCACCAAATGACTCTCCATTTAAAGACTTTGATGGCCAAGTGGAATCTTCAAAGTTGGCATTTGGATATGAGTCTGCATCTCCCCAGGTTACCATCCTCCTGAATAAAGCAGCCTTTCTGTTCCCACCAGCACTTGTCCTTCAAGCATTAGCTTGAGTGGCAAGCAGCTGAACCTGAGCTTGGTAACAACACCAGCAACATTTATTGAACACCTCCAATTTACCAGACACCGTGCTAGGTACTTTATGTAAATTATTTACAATTTTCTCCAAAACACTGCAAATGGAGAAAGAAGGTAATTCTGCCAAAGTCACGTGGATTCTCTTGATATTAGAAGCAGACATGGGTCTGCTTGACCTCAAGGCAGTCTCTTTCCCTTGTCATCTATCTCATGTTAATTATTTGAGAATCATGGTGATGAAGCTGTTACAGTGCATGAACTTATATCCTCAGAGAACAGTAACAACTCTATTTAATTTTCTGTGTTTCAAAGCTCAAGGAATTTTTCAACAAATGATTAAGCAAAAAGCATTCATCCCCCTGGACTTTCAACACATCATTTGACTTATACTTTGCCTTCAGGAAGATCCCCTGGGGAAAGGAATGGCTCCCCACTCCAGTTTTCTTGCCTGGAGAATTCCATGGACAGAGGAGCCTCGAGGGCTATGGTCCAAAGAACTGGACACGACTGAGCAACTAACACTTTCACTTTTTACCTTTCTCATCTATAAACTGAGGAAATAATAGCACCATGCACACAAAGCTCTCAGCTTCGCACATAGCACCTGGTAAGCACTGTATTCAGGGAAGTGATAGTTATAACCAGTAGATAATTCAGATTAATAACCACAGAACTCTCCATTAGTACTGGGGAAATACTTGTTTTTTAAAGTCAACTGAAACAGTACTCGATGCACTTTAGATTCAACATCAGATCAGATCAGATCAGTCGCTCAGTCGTGTCCGACTCTTTGCAACCCCATGAATTGCAGCACACCAGTGAATTAAGTTGTGGTCAGTGTGCAAAGAGTAGCGCATTAAATGGGTTTTTTTTTTTTTTTTTCCCTGCTAAGTTAAATCATTACAATGGAATGAAGTTATGTGAAAGCAATTCTACAATCAAATATTGTATCCAGACAGATTTTATCAATCTCATGACTGAGAAAACAACACCATTACTAAAACTGAACCCCTGTGGGGCTCCTGGGCATGGGGACCTTTCTGGATCCCCTCTTTCTTGTCTGTAGGGAATAAGCTTCAGCCTCTAGGACCTTTCCTGAGTTCCAAAGGGTAGGTTCGAACAGCTGCTACTCAGATAAGGGAGGGCATGCAGAGACAAGATAGTCAAGAAGCAATAGTTCAGCCTTGGGACAGGATGCTAGTCCCCCCTCAATGGACACACATACAATATCTTACATCCTTGAGCTCTTAAAACCCAAAGAAAAGGAAGATTGAACTATTTGATGAAGCATTCTTCAGGGAACATCAGGAGACCCCCTGAGGCCAGATTAAAGGCAGGCAGACCCTGTACTCATCCTGATTCTTATCAACACCACTGCTATAAAACTTCTCATCACATCCTCCCGGGTTGGAATGCACAACTTTTCAGGGCACAAGCCTGCTGTGTTCCCCATTGCCTGGCAAAGGAATAAAGCTATTCTTCCTGATTTTACCCAAAATTCCATCTCAAAGATTTGATTGGGCACTGGTGCACAGAGGCTGAGCTTTCAGCATCAGTACTTGTAATGCAGCTGTCACTAAACTGCAGAAACTGAGTCAGACCAGGACATCTGAAAGCAAATCCTACATCTTAGTCTCTAAGTTCACATGAATGACTTTAATTAAAATAAGCTTTTTTTAAATAAACAAATTAGACAACAGGAACAGAAAAATCCAGCCTCGGTCTCTGGTTTCTATGTATTGATCTCTTTAGCAAAAAAATATTGCAGGTGTCTTTTCCTTGGAAAGACAGTAGGAATTTCCTCCAAAACGCATCTAAACTCTACTTCTGTAAGCTCCCTGGGATGCCTGTTTGTCACTGTGGGGAACATCTGACAGTTTCTCGAAGAACCTCGAGGTAGAAATATGAATCAAGTTAGATTCCTGCCTTGGACTGATTCTCCTCAGGGCCATATCCATGCTCAAAAAGTACACCCAGATGTTAGCAGACAACTGCACTGTCATTTTTCCCCTTCCAGAATTTCTGTCCGGAAACACTGTAGAGTTATGACTGTATAAATACGCTGTGAATGAGATCCAGTAACAAAAACTGGTGTTGTTTATTCATTAGGTATACCAGGCCATTAGTGGGAACATAAGGCTCTTGACACTGCTTATTTCAACATTTCACTGAAAGATCACAAAATGTGTCTGAGATAGGGCATACTTTCTCTAACCTCTTTGGATGGAACAAGGGAATCAATGGGGGAATCTATATATAAGGCTACACTGGACACGACCTAGTCCAACACAACCTCTACATGGGCAGTTTTGCCCAATGTCACTCAGCTTGTTAGTAGAGAGTAAGAAATGGAATTCAACTCTCCCCTTGCAATCCTAGTCCTTCTGTAAAGCCACACTCCCCTGTGGTAGCCATTGGGACCTGGAGGTAAAGTAGAACAGTCAAGATGAACCTCAGAGAAAGAAGCAAATCACACATCACAGGTTTCCTTAAGAAACTCATAGAATTGTCTGTGTGTCTCAAATCCCATTTCTGCTAAACTGAATAAGTGAAAGTGAAATCGCTCAGTCGTGTCCCATTCTTTGCAACCCCATGGACTGTAGCCTATCAGGCTCTTCTGTCCATGGGATTTTCCAGGCAAGAATGCTGGAGTAGATTGCCATTTCCTTCTCTAGGGGATCTTCCCGACCCAGGAATTGAACCGCATTGCAGGCAGACACTTTACCATCTGAGCCACTGAATAAAGGGAGCATCAAAGACTATTTTCGGAGCCTACTTGTCATTTTTGCCTTGTTTGGTAAAATGGAAATTTTCAGACATGTGTCAATCTAAAAGTCCTATAGGAGTTCTACATTTCTTGACCTACTTTTTATGTTTACCTATTTTTCAATACCAAAAATAGTTACTCTAAGAAACTATCCTGAAAAGACGTGAAAATCAGAGCGATCTCTCTGATCTTCCAAATATGTGAGCAGCTTCTACAATGGGCTTTGCTGGGCATGTTTGAAGGTATTGCAATGAATGCAGATCATTGGGCTTCATGACCTCATCCCAGGCCCCCTACCTTTCTCCACTCTTCCACATACATCACCTATCTGCTTCCTTGCCTAGTCACTTCAAGACTCTGGTCAAATTCCCCCTTTTCCATTAAATCTTCTTGAAATCTTTCCAGTATCACTCATGGTGGGCTTACATCTGTGTTCGTTTCTTACTAAATTTTAAGCTTCTCCAGTAGACCATAAATCCCTTGAGGGCACCGACATGCCATTGTTTTGCAGTTGCCACAGAGCTTTGTATATAACCAGAGTTCAAAAATAAATGTGGATAGTTTTTCTCCCTCACGCGTGGAGAATAGAAGTCATAGCTTATACTTTTGAAGTACCTCCCATAGCATTCCAGGCAGGATACTGAGGTTGTCTTGATTTACATATTTCAGAGTTGATGTACATTCTCGGATATGCAGGAGCATCTGTGGTCTCTGTTTGCAAACCACCAAGAGCACCTCCACATACTCGCCCTGACCCAATTGTGACAACCCAAAATGTTTGCAGACATTGCTAAAAGTCTTCCTGAGGTGGGGATGTGCGGGGGTCAGAAGTCACCCCTGGTTCAGACTCACAAAATATATTACATTTACAGCCATAATAGAGGTTCCAGATATAAAGAGTATATTGTAAACTTTCTGGATCTCTGTGACTTAGAGAGAAGTTATCAGTAAAAAACAGATAGTGGCTGCTGCTGCTGCTAAGTCGCTTCAGTTGTGTCCGACTCTTAGTGACCCCATGGACTGCAGCCTACCAGGCTCCTCCATCCATGGGATTTTTCAGGCAAGAGGACTGGAGTGGGGTGCCATTGCCTTCTCTGATAGCTAGTGGGAACCTGCTATATTCACACAGAGCTCAGTTCAGTTCTCCGTGGTGACCGAGATGGGTTGGAAGGGGTGGGGTGTGAGGAAGGTCTAAGAGAGAGGGGATATATGTATACATATAGCTTATTTCACTTTGTTATAGAGCAGAAACTAAGACAACACATCCCCCAAATTAAAAAAAAAAAAAAAAAAAGTATGGTACAATCAAGACTCAAGTTCCTTCTCAACAGTGGGCCCTTCAGAGCCATCTTTTAAGCAGATGTTTTAGCTAGCCTGTCTCTGAGGCTGGAGTAAGCGCTGGGCCAAATGCGTGCTGGCGCTGCTTTGTAAACCTGAGCAGGCTGAGACATCTGTAAGGAGGCGCATGACAAACAGATCGTTTTCTTGCAGCTCTTGCCCATGGCCGCCATCTGACCAAGGAGAGAAAAGTGCTTTACTGAAAGAATAGTCCTTCTTCCCTGAGCCTGGGAGATCTAGCTTGAAGTACAATTTCATAGAAAATTGAACTCGAAGTCAAAAGAAGGCAAAAATGAGTCAGTCGATTAAAAGGCATCATCTGAGAAAGGAGAGGGTTTGGTTTGTGCTAAGTTTGGTGCTCCAGAGACCAGCATGGAGCCAGTCTCCACCATGTCAGCTTTACTAACTTAATGCCATCCTGTCAGCTTTACCAACTGGTGCTTGTGCCTTGCATGGCAAGCTCCTGTGAAGGGAAAGGCAAGTTTGTCTCAGTCTCAGAGGTTCACTGGTGAACTAATAAAGAGAGGAAAATGAGTAAACACTTCCTGATGTTCAAGCTGGATTTAGAAAAGGCAGAGGAACCAGAGATCAAATTGCCAACATCCGCTGGATCATGGAAAAAGCAAGAGAGTTCCAGAAAAACATCTATTTCTGCTTTATTGACTATGCCAAAGCCTTTGACTGTGTGGATCACAATAAACTGTGGAAAATTCTGAAAGAGATGGGAATACCAGATCTCCTGACCTGCCTCTTGAGAAATCTATATGAAGGTCAGGAAGCAACAGTTAGAACTGGACATGGAACAACAGACTAGTTCCAAATAGGAAAAGGAGTATGTCAAGGCTGTATATTGTCACCCTGCTTATTTAACTTATATGCAGAGTACATCATGAGAAACACTGGACTGGAAGAAACACAAGCTGGAATCAAGATTGCCGGGAGAAATATCAATAACCTCAGATATGCAGATGACACCACCCTTACGGCAGAAAGTGAAGAGGAACTAAAAAGCCTCTTGATGAAAGTGAAAGAGGAGAGTGAAAAAGTTGGCGTAAAGCTCAACATTCAGAAAATGAAGATCATGGCATCCGGTCCCATCACTTCATGGGAAATAGATGGGGAAACAGTGGAAACAGTGTCAGACTTTATTTTGGGGGGCTCCAAAATCACTACAGATGGTGACTGCAGCCATGAAATTAAAAGACGCTTACTCCTTGGAAGAAAAGTTATGACCAAACTAGATAGCATATTCAAAAGCAGAGACATTACTTTGCCAACAAAGGTCCATCTAGTCAAGGCTATGGTTTTTCCTGTGGTCATGTATGGATGTGAGAGTTGGACTGTAAAGAAAGCTGAGTGCCGAAGAATTGATGCTTTTGAACTGTGGTGTTGGAGAAGACTCTTGAGAGTCCCTTGGACTACAAGGAGATCCAACCAGTCCATTCTGAAGGAGATCAGCCCTGAGATTTCTTTGGAAGGAATGATGCTAAAGCTGAAACTCCAGTACTTTGGCCACCTCATGCGAAGAGTTGACTCATTGGAAAAAGACTCTGATGCTGGGAGGGATTGGGGGCAGGAGGAGAAGGGGACGACAGAGGATGAGATGGCTGGATGGCATCACCGACTTGATGGACGTGAGTCTGAGTGAACTCCGGGAGTTGGTGATGGACATGGAGGCCTGGCGTGCTGTGATTCATGGGGTCGCAAAGAGTCGGACATGACTGAGCGACTGAACTGAACTGAAACACTTCCTGAAAACGGTAGCAATTAATTCTAAAAATGGCAATTTATCACAGAGCTGCAAAGGGACACGGGGCCCCTGGGGTGTGCTTTCAGGTGGCTATTCATTGCTGCGTCTGAAATTTCATTTGTCTCCTTTACACAAACACCTTCACAAAAGGGTAAGAGTGGAGACTCGGCAAAGGGGAAAACAAAGGAAGAGGCGGAATGAGAGCACTGCCCGGGTTATTAATGGAGTGGACTCGAATTTCATGAATCTTAACATTCTGCTCTTGGAATGAGCGATTGATCATTTTAGATGCTACAATGCACCCAAGACTTAGGCCAAACACTATTTCAGGGCGGGTCTGAGGGGGTGTCTGGCCATGTGTCTTAAGATTAAACAGCTGGCAGTGGGCAAGTCCCGGAGAGGGAGAAGGCAAGCGTAAAGGGAACAGCATGTTTTTGGTTTCTTTCTCCCTCATCCCTCCTTATACTCCCATTTCAGCCACCCTCTCCCCATTTCCATCTCTTTCCTATCAGCCTCCCAGAATTCACAAAGCAGCCAGTTGTAAAAATGAAGATTTAGGTAGTATATTTTCAAGTCTCACCTCAACGCTAGTATATTGATATACTTCTCTCTGATACGTGCTCATACACACGCCAGGGCTCCTAGACTCCTGGTGATCCCTCTAGATTGCAGTTATCTTGCCAATGTGGTGGACATGGGTGGATGGCATAGTAAATAGAAAAGATTCTGAATAAAATTCATTCGAAAGCATAATAGCCAGACACAGCCAAGTGCACTCCTTAATTTCAGTAATTCAAGAGAAGAGAAATGACCTTAAGTGATGATCCTTCATATCCCAGGTTATTTTGCTACATCTGACCCACCTATCTGTCCATCCATATATCAATACATTTTTATTTTAAAAAATATCGAATGCCTGCCAAGTGGCAGGCGCTAATATAAGTGTCTGTCCAAACGAAGACTAAAATCTATTAAGAGAGGCAGATATGAAAAGACAATTACAATATAATAGAATTAATACTACAATAATGATAAGCTCCATTACTATGGAAACACAAGAGAGAGGCACCTGGATTCCAGATAAGATATCCCCAAAGATGTAAAGTCTGAGCTGAGTGTTTTGGGAAGAACATGAGCTAACCAGAAGAAAAAGATTGAGAGATTGAGTTCTCAACATAGAGACCAGCATGTTTATGGCTGAAAACAGGAAAGTTCATTTGCGAATTCATGCTGGCAAGCAAGTCAGCCTGGCTAGAGCACTATGGGAGAGGGGTGGTATAAAATGAACTAGAAAGAAAGTAGATGCTTGCTTGAAGTATGTGATCCTAAGATGGGATTTTATCCTGAAGGCCTTGGGATCCTTTGGAGGTTTTAAGCCAGGAGATGGCGTAGGCAGATGTACACTGCAAAAAGTTACCCTGACACCACTGTGGAAACTTGTACCGATGGGCAAGACTGACGTCCAGGAAAGCAGTTATGAAACTGCTAAAGTAAACAAGATAATGGCAGTGATGCTGGGGAGAAGAGGTGGGCTTATTTGCTGCTAAATAGGTAAAAGGAGATGTTAAGATGATTTGTGTAAACCACACATCAATCCTGTTGTGAAAGTAGTAGAGAGAGTGTTAGTCACTCAGTTGTATCTGACTCCGCGACCCCATGGACTGTAGCCCACCGGGCTCCTCTGTCCAGGGGATTCTCCAGGCAAGAATACCAGAGTGGGTAGCCATTCCCTTCTCCAGGGGATCTTCCCGACCCAGGGATCGAACCCGCATCTCCTGTACTGTCTGAGCCACCAAGGAAGCCCTGTTAGGTCTTCCATAGGCCCATCCATAAAGTGGGATTAAATAACTTGCTTAAGGTTCTGCAGTAATAAACCAGTGGCAATGTCATAAAATCTTCACTGTCTAACTCCAGTGGCCTTTCTCTTCTTACTGGGCTGAGCATGATTATTTCTCAATGGAGTTCTTATAATGTGTTAAGTCCTAGGAATTAAAAAATGAGTAAGAAGCTTCCTGGCAACAAGTTGCTCAGAACGGAGTAGACTATTAGCAACTTCACGTTACTCTATCCTGTATCCTTGTCTCTTGCTTTAATCCAAGCAGTAAGCTCCAGGATAGGTCTTTTATAATTCTCACCGTCAAGAAAAGAATCCAGATCCTGAGTTTACAGTTCTCCTTCCCTTGATTTCATTCCATTACCTAAGTAATTCCTTCCTCTCCTTGTGGCCAGCCATTTACAAATATCTGCAACTCGTAATGTCATTTTCTCTGACTTGTCGTTTAGCCAAACAATACAAATGTAGCTCCTTTAAACCTGCACAAGTTATTCCTTCACTTTCCTTAATCCTCTTGCCTCTGACTGGTCTACTTCCAATCTGTCTACGTCTTGAAAGATCCTATGGAAGCAAAAGATACAGTGCTCTTATTAATAATTCTTCTTTTACATCATGCATTTTCACCATTTTCAAGCCCCTTTTTATTACTTGAGAAACTTTGCATGAAAATAACATTATATCTCTTGAGAAGCTTGTCTCCTCCAACTGTTCATTTCTCCAAGGAGACCCACACACCACCCACCTTTTCTATCCTAAAGAATAACGATGTCAAAAGAGAAGGAACAGTAACCATGATTAACATACTACTAGGCAGTCATGATCCGTTTCTGGAATTAGTTGAGTAGTAAGATATTTTGTTGTTCTTTTAAGGCTGCGGGAGGATGTATGAAGAATAAAAATAAAATTTATCTGCAAGATGTTTCTAAATGGAATGCATTTATGACATTCTTATAGGGCTTATTTGCAGCTCTTTAAAAATAATTGACTATCTAATTAGAGAGATAGATTACATCAGTATACAACACACATACAGATAAATACTGCTTTTTTATAGCCTCCACTATCACAGATATAGAAACACACAGAGTAAAACTCATTCAATAGCTTAAATCTTGGGTTTTCTCTATCTACATACATCCAAAACAGAAGCTCAAACAAAAGCTCACAGCTTTTACCGTGTAAATATAATTCTCTCATTCTCTACAGACTGAAAGTTCCCATGGTATACACATACACACACACACACACACACACACAGTGATCATCATTCTGAAGAATTTCTCTCTAGTTTGTTGAATGCTCTGATAACATTGAGAAAAATAAAATGGGTTTAATTTTCTTTATCTTCAGACAGTTTATTTATGACCCATTCATATCTGCTTGAAGTATATCAGTGGGAAGGAAGACTTGGAAATGGTCTAGGAACCTGATTGAGAAACCATTATGGATTTGCATGGCAGTACAGATGGGTCCTCCAGAGGCTCTGGTGTTAAACAGAGAGCCCGATACTGCTTGAAGAATGGCCAAGGTTCTTAAGTTCCATACCTCAGTCTACCTGTCTGAGAAATGGGAAGAGAGTATGCACAGAAGTTCATTGCACTTATGGTTCAGTTCAGTTCAGTCGCTCAGTCATGTCCAGTTCTTTGGGACCCCACGATCTGCAGCATGTCAGGCTTCCGTGTCCATCACCAACTCCCAGAGCTTACTCAAACTCACATCCATCGATTCAGTGATGCCATCCAACCATCTCATCCTCTATCGTCCCCTTCCCACCTTCAATCATTCCCAGCATCAGGATCTTCTCCAGTGAGTCAGTTCTTCACATCAGATGGCCAAAGTATTGTAGTTTTAGCTTCAGCATCAGTCCTTCCAATGAATATTCAGGACTGATTTCCTTTAGAATTTATTGGTTTGATATCCTTGTAGCCCAAGGGACTCTCAAGAGTCTTCACCAACACCACAGTTCAAAAGCATCAATTCTTCAGTGCTCAGCTTTATGGTCCAACTCTCACATCCATATATGACTACTGGAAAAACCATAGCCTTGACTAGACGGACCTTTTGTTGGTAAAGTAATGCCTTTCCTTTTCAATATACTGTCCAGGTTTGTCAGAGCTTTTCTTCCAAGGAGCAAGCGTCTTTTAATTTTGTGGCTGTAGTCACCATCTTCAGTGATACTGGGGCCCAGGAAAATAAACTCTGTCACTGTTTCCATTGTTTCCCCATCTATTTGCCATGAAGTGATGGGACCAGATGCGACGATCATACCTTTTTGAATGTTGAGTTTTAAGCCAGCTTTTTCACTTTCCTCTTTGACTTTCACCAAGAGGCTCTTTAGTTTCTCTTCACTTTCTGCCATAAGGGTGGTGTCATCTAATGCACTGAGAGAAGGACATCAACCTGAGCTCAGCAGAGTGAGACAGGGTGGGAGAGCAGGGGTAACTCAGCAAGCAGGAAATATTGGAACTGTGTCGTTGAGCGACTGTTACTTTACTAAGCAGAGAGTGAGTAAAAGAACAAAACCAATAATAATAATAATAGTTAACATTTATTGAGTACTTAATTTTGAACTGTGGTGTTGGAGAAGACTCTTAAGAGTCCCTTGGACTGCAAGGAGATCCAACCAGTCCATCCTAAAGGAAATCAATCCTGAATATTCATTGGAAGGACTGATGCTGAAGCAGAAACTCCAATACTTCAGCCACCTGATGCAAAGAACTGACTCATTGGAAAAGACCCTGATGCTGGGAAAGATTGAAGGTGGGAGGAGAAGGGGATGACAGAGGATGAGATGGTTGGATGGCATCACTGACTCAATGGACATGAGTCTGAGTAAGCTCCAGGAGTTGCTGATGGACAGGAAGATCTGGCGTGCTGCAGTCCATGGGTTTGCAAAGAGTTGGACACGAGTAATCAACTGAACTGAACTGAGCTTACTTAACTATGCATCAGCTAGTTGCTTAGTCTTGTCCAACTCTTTGAGACCCCACTGTCTAACTGTTGAGACAGTCAACTTTGAGAGAGGATTATTTTAGCCTGCCAGTCTCCTCTTTCCATATAATTATACAGACAAAAGAGCACTGATGTGGGTAGCCATTCTCTTCTAAAGGGGATCTTCCTGACCCAGGCATAGAACCTAGGAGTCCTGCATTGCAGGAGAGCCACCAGGAAACCCACTGTGTATCAGGCATGCAGTAGGCTAAAGATATGAAACCAATGAACTCATATTTTCTTCAGTAACTCTATGGAAATGCTGATATTTTAATTATCTATCCAAGATCCCATGTGCTGTAACTAAGACCCAGTGCAGCCAAAGAAACAAATAGTAATTTTTTTTTAAAAAAAAAAGCAAGCACGGGGTGGGAACTTGTAGGGCCTTATAAGTGTGATTCCACATGAAGGGTGAGATCATAGCTGGAAATTGTTTAACAGTGATTTTTCTTTGTAATAAACATATAATTCTCTTCTAGAAAGGGAAATTGTTGAGAGTTTAATACTGATGAAATTTAAGTATAAAGGAAAGAGAATGTCCTCATCTGGGGAGAGTAGGGAGCTGATGGCAACGGTAGGAACCTGTTTATTGTTTTGAGATGGAAAAGCCCTAGATATACTCATAAGCTGAAGGGATTATATTAATGGTACCACCAGAAAATGGAGGCAATGGATTATGTCAAAAAGCTTGGGAAGAGTCCGGGGTGGAAGGATCAGGAACACAAGATTTTGAACAGGGAGATGAAGGACTTCTAAGGTGAGCACTGATGCAAGTAAACCTAGAGGGGGAGGGATTTAAAGAAACTCATGATCAATGGATATTTCCTTCAAAGTAGCATTTGGAATTCAGTGGCGCAGAGGTCAGTAAGGGAACTGAGCGGGGAGGCTGAAAACATGCTAATCAACAGTTAGAGGCCAAGGGGGCTGCTGACCAGGAAAAGGAGAGCCTTCAAAGGCAGGTTAAAGGCACAGTGAATGAGTGAGCTCACAGGCTGGGACCCTTGAAGGATGGCCCACTCTTTGGGATTCTGAGACACACCCTTCATTTTACAGACAAAAGGTTTGATAGTCTAAGAGGCTATGATTCATGGTAAGGAGAATTAGGATATTGTATCAATGAGCCATCATGAGAAAACAAAAACAAGATAAGAAAGAGTAGTATAGTAGCCTTGGCACCTCAAATCTGATCATGAACCATCATAATTTTTATACCAGAAAGTCCATGAAGCCTTATTTATAGAAGCAGTGTCATTAAGAGACATTTACAATTTAAAGTACAAACATTTCACATACTCAGAATTAAACTGCATTGCTTTCTTCTGATTTGCTAAACAAAAGTTCAAAATGGGGCTTCCCTGGTGACTTAGATGGTCAAGAATCTGCCTGCAATGTGGGAGACCTGGGTTTGATCCCTGGGTCAGGAAGATCCTCTAGAAAAGGTAATGGCAACCTACTCCAATATTTTTGCCTGGAGGATTCCATGGACAGAGGAGCCTGGTGGGCTACAGTCCATGGGGTTGCAGAGAGTCGGACATGACTGAGCAACTAACACAACACCAAGTGCAAAATAATAAAATAAAAGCCTGGACTGTCCATCAAGCCTTTTTCTGATCTCTTTTCCTGAAGTTGTCTGGGTGATCTTATTACAAATGTAGTTTTAAGCACAGAAAACATTGAGATTTGAGTCTGGGAAAGAAGTTTGAAAGAACTAACATGTTGCTGAAGGGCCAATACTATTTTTAAGTTGGTTGGACCATGCTGCTGCTTTGTTAGTGATGGCACTGGGGACCTTTCAGTAAAAAGGCAGAAAGATAAGTGTTCGCTTTGGAGTCATCACAGGAGTCAAAGCCACGTGTGCTTTTGAGGATGAAAACCTGGGGCCTTTCTGAGAAAGACTGGATAGCCAACAGACATCCTTTGCCAGTTCAAATACTTCTTCAAAGCCGTAGTCTTGTTACTAAGAGAAACCTCCACCGCCATCCAGTAGTTGGTGAAAACTACCCCTGGGGAAATAGACCATCACTTCACACCAAGAAGAAACATCTAAGAAAGCCTTGGATTTTGTATGATCTAAGTAACATTTAAATGCAACACAGTAAACTGAACACTCTGCACCATTAAAAAGGAAGAAATCATCTGGGTAAAAAACTAAAACATGCTAAGTTTGGAGGCAAAGACTGTGAACACTATTCATCCAGCTTTGGCTGGAGATGCCCGCTATTATTACTAATAATCAGAACAATGGTAGTAAATGAATTTAATCTGAAAGCAGGAGGCATAATTGACAGCATAGGCATGATGTCTTATAATCATCCAAGCCTCAGCTATGCCTGGGCAGCAAGAGTGGGAAGAACTAGGGGAAATAATTACAATTAAGAAGAAATTGACATATGAATTGAATTGGGCACATTATCTTCAGCTTCTGGTTCAGAGTTTTTATTACAAAATTAAATAGAGAGGGTAATCAAACTGCAGGAAAACTTCCACTGAGCTTCACAGTTTTCACTAAGGGAAAAAAAAAAACCACCAAGACAAAGCATAAGAAAGGAGGAAGAAGAATTGTGGGTGTGTGTTCAGTCACTAAGTTGTATCTGACTCTTTGTGACCCCCTTGGACTGTCCCCCGAGGTTCCTCTGTTTATGAGATTTTCCAGACAAAAATAGTGGAGTGGGGTGCCACTTCCTTCTCCAGCAGATCCTCCTGACTCAGGGATTGAAGCCGCATCTCCAGTATCTCCGGCACTGGCAGCTCAATTCTTTACCACTGAGCCACCTGGGAAGTCCCAGGAAGAAGAGTTAGATGTTTTCCAATTGCTAATTCCTGGTTACTAGTGTTCTATTAAAGAAACAAGGAGGTGACATACAGGATGGCTGTGAAGTCTGGAAACCTAGATACACACACACACTAATTTTGTTGTTGTTGCTGCTGTGTTTTGGCTGCACTGTTTGGCTTGTGGATCTTAGTTCTCCAACCAGGGACTGAACCTGGGCCCTCAGCAGTGGGAGTGCAGAGTCCTAACCACCGCACCACCAGGGAAATCCCCAACTAAACAGTTTCTTGACTTTACAATACATGAGGCTCTATGACATGACATCCGTGACATATGATCTGTTCAATGTGTATGGTCACTTTTTAGCAAATAGAGTTCAATGTATTCAGCATAACTGTGCTAAGCACAGCGTATTCATGCATTTGTATCAATTCTTACATATGCATCTGTGAGGCTTTGGCTTAAGTTGTTTGTATCTCCGATTGTCACTGAGGAAACCATGGCACACCATGCGGGCGGGAATCTAGAGGGTTCCGAACAGGAGACCACGAAGCCCACTCAACATTCAATCCAGCTTTGCAAACTCATTCAAACCAGCCCCACATCACTCTGTCATAGTAACTGATGGTGCTTCATCCTGTTGGCTTCCTTAAGGGTGGCCTCCTGGTCAGTTAACATGGTCAGATCTGGTATGTTTCAAGACTTGAGAGCAAAACTGTAGACTAAAAACCTGAAACGTGACACGGCAGGCTCCCTACAGCAAGGCCTTAGCACAGGCTCTTCTCTTGGGTTACAATATTTCTCCTTGTTCTCCTCCCCTGCTTACCTAACTTATCCTGAACAGTGCAGCTCCCACACTGCACCCTCAAGAAACTCTTGCCACATCAGAACACTAGCTCAGATCCCCTTCAGCTTTCTTAGCAGCTTGCGCTCCTTCACTGAACTCATCTTGTGATTAAATAGTTGCTTGTGAAATTAGTTTGTTTTATGCCTTCTTCCTGTTATGTAAGCTCCATGAAGACAGGTAGCATATATCTGTCTTATTCACCCTTCTGTCCCTCTGCAGATCCTCCCACACAGTAGGCAGTAGCTACTAACTGCTGAGCAATTAATCTTCCTCTTTTAATTCCCTCACACCATCTTGAATTCAAATTAAATGCTGGGGGGGGGGGGGAAAGACTACAAAGACCCCCCTTTGCAAATGCTGGCTCTGCCTTGCAAGCAAAACCTAAATTAAGGTTTGCCCGAATCTCCAGAGTCCTTTAAAGGAAAGATACTTTCACCTGAGTCTCTCTTTCCTCAGGGAGTTTTGGGGAAGGCTGGGAGAAGCCACTGAAACCTTGTTCAATTGTCAGATCATTCCCTTGGCCTCATTTACTGAGCTCTTTAGGACACAACATGATTTAACACCGTCAGACATGACAAAGCCATCTCTGGTATTTTCTAACATAATCGCCTTTCATTGTACATTGCAAAGGAAAACGTTTCTTGAATTTAAGAAGGATGTTGAGATGGGAAAAATGTTTACAACAGAAGAAAGAGGAAAACTCTCTTATAAAAATACCTAAGAGGATGAGGAAAAAACCCAGAAGAATATAGTTTACTGAAAATGAAGGGGAGAGAGAGAGCACAAAGCACCTTAATCCCCCTCCTATCAATGGCTTGAGTGGCCTTGTTTTATGTGATCTATATTTCCCTCTAGTTATTACTATGCATATTGCTGAGGACAACATAACAAAAATAAGTTGTCTAGACATTCATCCCAAATCCTCTAAATTAAAAACAAGCATGAATTACCCTGTGGCTATTGGAGTCAAAAGAACATTTTATAGGTGCTCTCTGTACGGCTGTCTGGTGTTTTCAGTATGGCTTTGGGAGTAGATTTTGTTATTATCCTCCTCTTCAGCTATTTTGATCTACTTCAGAGCCTGTAGCAATCTTTGCTTACTGGTTGGCAATGTTGATAGCAATGGGTCCCTATAGAAATAACCTTGGGAACACCCTCACCAAGTTCACTTAAATTTCCCCTGAAACCTCCGACTTGTGATTTGCTCACACTGGCCTCCAATCCTCTCTCCTCCAACAGATGGAATCTTTGGCTCATACTTAGTATAATTACTTGATCAAATCCTACCTCCAGTGTCTATATCCATATATGAAGAAAGTGAAGAGTTAGTTGCTCAGTCATGGCCGACTCTTTGTGACCCTGTCAGGCTCCTCTGTCCATAGAATTCTGCAGGCAAGAATATTGGAGTGGGTTGCCACTCCTTTCTCTAGGGGATCTTCCTGACCCAGGAATCGAACCCAGGTCTCCTGCAATGCAGGTAGATTCTTTACTATCTGACCCACCAGGGAATATCCAACATGAATTCACTGATTTTTTTTTTTTTTTTTTTGGTGGAGATTCATTTGTCCTCTTAGAATGTATTATTCCTCTTGAATTGCAAGGAATATGTGGAGTGATTCTTTTTCTACAGGATCTACATCAACTTCTACATGTAAAGGAAAGCTAATAAATACAGTGATAAAGCCGAAAGAAACTGAGAGCCAAGTGAATAGACTTTATCACCAAATACTGCATGATGGAACCCAGCGGCATGCAAACACATTGTCTGACGCTGCATAGCATAAAAATTCCAAAGTGACTATTCTAATCCTTGCTCATCTCAAAAATATAAGCAGCTGGTGTGAAGGAAGAGCCAGCTATGCTCATTTCTGAATGCAAAATATCCAAATCACTTATATGTATTATTTAATTCCTATGCTCTCTGAGATGGCTAGAGAACATTATATGAGGGAAAGCAAAAAAAGAAAAAGAAAAGAAAACCCACAAAAATAGAGGACCCTAAGGAGAGCTTTGTCCCAGTATACAGAAGGAGTTGGTAGTATAATAATTCTTACAGGCATTTTGCATTGAGAGTA
Source organism: Bos indicus x Bos taurus (assembly GCF_003369695.1). Classification (NCBI taxonomy): domain Eukaryota; kingdom Metazoa; phylum Chordata; class Mammalia; order Artiodactyla; family Bovidae; genus Bos; species Bos indicus x Bos taurus. Next base: position 84,732,418 of record NC_040085.1, on the reverse strand, counting down.
AATTTAGATATAATATATGCCTATTAAAATACCTATTAAAAATACAGCAGCTACCCCTCCTAGCAGCTGAGGTAATGATGCCTCTGCCCTGTAGTAATGGGAGTTTGGGTGCTCTGTGAAGTTTTAAGTTACATAGATGCATTATTTAGATAAATTAAATGAAAGCATCAAATTAATATATGTTTATTGTTTATTTTATTTATTTTTTGGCTGTTCTGTCCGGCTTGTGGGCTCCTAGTTCCACAACCTGAGATCAAACCTGGGCACTGTCAGAGAAAGTGCCAATTCCTAACCACCAGACCGCCAGGAATTTTCAATGTTTATTGTTTACATTACAGAAGGTGGGCAAGTAATTTGCCCCCGGACAGATGGCTTTGATGGATGAAACCAGGTTGGCCCATCTCTAAAGTTCTATGCATTGTGTGGAACCAAAAAATTAGACAGTATCTGAGATTCTTTGAATATAAACATTCTATGAGGCTATAATCTCAAACTAATAAAATATTTGCAATAAATATTATAGACTGAGTCCTGGAGACAAAAATACATTCCAAACACAACAATTTTATTTTAACATGATTTATGATTGCCATCTTTATTAGTCAAAAAGAGACGGTTCACATTTGAAGCTTGCTTTCCTCTTTTGAGTAGAAATTAAAGACATTATTCTTTAATTGTTATTCTTCAATTGAGTTGACCTGTAAACACAGACAGTTGCTGCCCCTGCAACTGTAATAGCAGAGCAGCGTGCTAGAGCTTCTGTAGAAAACGGACCCAAAAATGAGTCTGCTCAAATTTAGACCATATTTAAGAGTGCTCCCAGACTATGGGTTCATTTAAGGCAGAAATATAGTTACTTCGCTTTGCAGAGTCAGACACGACTACGCGACTTTCACTTTCATATTTACTTCATCCTTGGTTTCTCCAAAGCCTGGTACTCATAAGGTACCCCATATTTAGTAACAGAGTATATGCCCCAGAGAAGACAGACTTTTTGTCTGTTTTGTGTATTTCTATAACCGAAATGCCTAGAAAGGTGTGTGACCCATACTAGACACTCAGTTTACTAAAATATTTGTTAATTGAATACAAATCCAACTAAAAGTGAAGTCACATGTGGGTACCATAGTTAAATATTTTATGCCCTTATAAACTCAACTTTGGAAAGACAGCATTTTCTAAATCAGATGATAGTACTTTCTGTCTAGGTGAATGAATCTGCCATTTTATCAGTAGGCACATGTGTTCTAATAGTGCTTTTAATATGGTTCCATCTTTCCCAAACGACCACTGCTATGTGGTCTTCCTAAATGACAGAGTCAGAAATTACTCAGCAATCATCCTTTCTTTGAATGAGAAACAGGAGAGAATCAGACACTGTGGCTTATATAATACATACATAGAGTTATTTTCTTTTAAGTAGCCTTTTCAGAAACTTGAAATCAACCAGGATAAGGACGCAATTATATTATGGGAGTTACAAAGCAATGAAATTATTCTGTCCAGTTTTTGCATAAGTGGTCAGGAATAACATTTGCATACGTTATATCATATTGATTCTTGCAGACAGAGACTCAATAAAGACAAAAGAACACATGCAGAAATAAAATGTCGGCGGGGTGGGGGGGAAGAACAGGAGACACAGATGGAGGCATCTATTATATTTGGCTTTAAAATGAAAACAACAAAAATAATAGAATCAGCAAACAAAACCAAAAATAAATGATGACCACCACCAAACCCCATCCAGGACAGTCCTCGTTAGTAAAAAGTGTCTATTTCTATCTTTGTCCTTGTTCATTTCTCCCTCGTGAAATCCTCTTTCAAATGTCATCCCCTCCCCCTTGCCAATAGATCAAGCATTCTCTAACAGGATAGATAGGGCAGTAAGGAGCTAATAATGATAATAATAATAATGAGAAATGGCCTCAGAGATATATTTCATGTGTCTTCCCCTCTCCTTGTCTTTCTTCGGTGGAATAGCTTCCCAACCAATGGGGCATTAATCATCAGAACAGCAGCTCGGAGATAAAGGCCGGGTGAAATTTCATTGTGCATTATAGTGTGAGTTGTGTGTGCATGAATACATGTCTCGCTCACTGTCTGGGAGGAGGACGTGAAGAGGCAGAGGAGAAGAATCTGTCATTTCATATATTTAGACCGCTCAGGATGGTCAGGACTGGCTTCCCATTGTTACTGTGGATTAAAATCATTCATGTCCTTCTGCTTTCATTGGAGGTCACCTCTCAGAAACAGGGATACACATTGTGACAAGTTAAATTCTACCTACTTTTTTTCGCATCTGCCTTGAGGGCATGTAGCAGAGGAAGGGCCAGGAGAGGGGGGTCAGTGGAACCAGGAGCAGGACTGTCTGATGGGATATAGTTTTCTTGGTGAATCCTCATCTGGGTGGTGTCTCTTGCCCTTACATAATGCTTCGGGTTAACAAGATTTCCTGTTTTGAACAGCCTTGAATTAAGTTTGGGGAGACTGTTTGGAGGAGATAGATAAACAGGTGCTACTACTATTCAACAAAGAACTATAAATACCTACGAGATCCCGGCTCCAGAAAGTGAGATCCACTAACTACGGCCTGACATCATTGGGAGCTAGCTAGCTTGATCCTGTTGTTGTTCAGTGACTCGGTCATGTCCAGCTCTTTGCAATCCCATAGATGGTGGCACGCCAGGCTCCTCTGTCTTCCACTATCTCCTGGAGGTTGCTCAAATTCATGCCCTTTGAGTCAGGGATGCTATCTTAGCTTGATCTTAGCCCTGCCTAGAATGGACTCAGAAGCTGCTGGCTAATCACACCACCCAGGTGATCTGCATACATGTAAGTTTCAGAACATGTAAGTTTCACTGTTTTAGCTAATACATGTGAACACACATGAGCATCCTCTCTTCCCCTCTCTGTCACACACATGTATATAAAATGAGAGATAGAAGAGGCCACATTATATACATAAGTCAATCAAATTTCCACCAAGTAATTCTCTCAGTGACTGCTGGCCACCACAGATATGGTGTACATTTATTTCCCCAGACATCTCATCCCTGGATGATGAAAAAAAAAAACAGGAGAACCTTAAATTCTCCGTTTAGCTAACAGAACTAGCTCTCTAGACAACCCAAGGCTTTAATTAGAAGGTTTCAAAAGGCAGGGTTGTCATAATAGCCTCAGTGTGTTTCTAATTTTTACAATCATTCAAACATACACCAGGAAGATATGAAAGCACATCCCATCCCTCCTACAGCCTTGTCAAAGGCAGAATGGAAATATCCATCTTGAAGTCTGGCTAACAATGAGTGCTGCTTAAAGTCATTTCCCTGTCATCTATAAATAGAAAGAGATGCATTTTCAGAGAAAAAGAACATTCTTGGACCTTAGCTTAAACTGGAATCATTGATTCTTTTCCACAACTCAAGAGACATTTATTAAGTGCTTTATCTTCTACATAGAGGCAGTCATTGTGGAACTCCTTCTGAAAGCTTTCAGCAAAGGGGTGGAGTGGGGTACAAAAATAAATCATTATTTGCATTGTAATTTGAATTCGATTAAAGATATCCTATGCATTTCTCTCAACCTGAGCCATCCAATCCAGGAAATGGACAGATTGTTCTCACAGCAAAATGATTGCAGAGGATTTTTGCTTGCTCTCTGCTTTCTTCTCCTCAACTTTTCCTCCCCTCCACCCTCTAATTCATTTGTCCATCCATTCACTGTCACCGGATGCGCAAGGTGCCACGTTAGCTATTGTTAGGAAAGTGAAGATACTGGAGACAATGTGAATCTACCCTTATATTTGTTAGCTGAGGAGAGGGTGGAGCCCTAAGGAAGCTAACTGCCCTGTGATAGGCCAAATGGCTAATTAAAGAATAACATCCAAAAGTTGGATGCCAAAGAGACCTGTATTAGAATCCCATTTAAAATAACAACAAGGATCTGCTGAGTTGCACCAGCTGACGCTGTAGACTTGTGTTATTGTAACCTATCCATGAAGTTGATGTTATCATCTCCATATGTCAGTGGTAAAACTAAGCTTCAAGAAGCAACCTAGCCAAATTCCAAAGCTGATACATGAAAGCCCACCTTGAGTTATGGCTTTAACCATTTTATCTACAAATGAAGTCTCCTGATTCTTGTTTCCGAGCTCTCTTTCCTTCATATCAGCCTGCTTTCTCACAGCTGTCTCTGTCGACCTTGAACATCAATAACATTGCCCCCTGATCTGCTTCTTTCCTCTTGAAGATAAGCATTCATTCACTTAATGCAGTTTCCTTTCTTTCAACAAACATTGATTGAGCCCCACTTTGTGTTTGGCACTGTGCCAGGGCATGAATGTTGAGTCAGGAGCTACGTAGAGATTATTCCTTCTCTTGATCTAGTGACTTCTCATAGTATCTTCCAGAATCTTCTTTTCAAAGGATCACAAACTATGGAGCCACATAAATCATAGAGTCAAGACCAGGAATAAAGAGTTTCATAGAAATGGCAACCCTCTCCAGTATTCTTGTCTAGAGAATCCCACGGACAGAGGAGCCTGGCGGGGTTGTAAAGAGTCAGACACGACTGAGCAACTAACATTTTCACTTTCATAACATACTTAGCTGTTTGCTGTTGTTGTTAATTGCTCAGTTGAGTTCGACTCTTTGCAACCCCATGGACTGTAGTCTGCCATACTCTTCTGGCCATGGGATTTCTCAGGCAAGAATACCAGAGTGGGCAGCCATTCCCCTCTCCAGGGGATCTTCCCAACCCAGGGCTCAAACTCAGGTCTCCTGCACTGCAGGCAGATGCTTTCCTGTCTGAATCATCAACTTAGTTATTAGAGAAAAACAAAAAAAGTAACTTAAAGTGGGTAGAAGACTCCTATCCACATATGTACAACCAGGTAAATTAGCCATTGGTTAATTTTCTATCCATACCAGTAGAACAGAGTAGAAGCAGCAGTCCATTAATATAGTTTTTATTTGCTGATATATACAAAGGTAGGTTTTAGGAGAATTAATAATTAAATAATTTGGGAAAGGAATATGGCAAACAAATTAGACAGGGAAAGTGGGAGAGATTACATTTTCAAAATTGCTTTGAAAACTGTAAGTGCTAGAAACCGCCTTTGCTATTAGGATGGCAAGTAATTTCTAAGGAAAGGGAATTTAAGACCAGAAATCAACAAGAACAATCTCTCATACCAGATACAAGGAGACATCTCTGAACTCTTATTCTTAAGGTTTCTTGATGGGCAAAAAATCTACATGTTAAATAGAGATAAGATCAGACTCAGCAACTGTACAAGGCAAGGAGTCCAGAGCAGCAAAACCACTGCTGAGGGCATTCCCTCTTGGTCCAGTAGTTAGGACTTCATGCTTTCACCACAGAGGGCACTGGTTCCATCCCGCAAACAAACAAACAAACCGCTGCTGACTACCACTCCTACTGGTGAGCCTCATCAGAGAGCCAGAGCGTGGGCCTCTTGAGGCGGCGGAGGCGGGGACAGCGCTTGGAAGTGGGATTCAGTCGTGAGCATCATAAGACCTGTGTACTCCCTGAAAAGGTGCTAGTGGATTGCTGTCCATCCATTTGCCTCCAGCAATACTGACCGAGGCCTTACTCTGTGCCCTGATAGCACCTGAAACGAGTATCTTGCCATCCTAGAACACACATTTCACCACACAGAGATGACAAGCAAACGTGTGATATCATGTCAGGTAGAGATGACTGCTCTGAGAGGCCACGAAGCAGAAGGCAGCAGGGAGTGGAGCGCTATTTCACAGGGGATGGTCAAGGAGGGCCGCTGCAGAAGGTGCCATATGGGCAGAAGTCTGCACACAGTGAGGCAGTGAGGCATTCAATCACTGGGAAGAGCTGCACCAGGCAGAAGCAACTGCAAGGGGAACGCCGTGGGCGTGCTTGGTACATTTGAGCAGGGCTTGGTACATTCAAGCAAGACTGCCCCAGGCAGAAGAAACAGCAAGGGAAAAGCCACAGGCATGCTTGGTACATTCGAGCAGGGCTGGGACTAAGGAGGAGGCACTCACCTATTGTGTAACGTTTAAAGGAATGGCCTCAAATTCAATCATCAGAGATAAAGAATACTTTATTGCAATGTTTTGAAGTCAGCATCAATGCAAAAAAAAAATTCTTGATCAGCAAAAAATCAACATGTTAAACAGAGACAAGATCAGACTCTGCAACTGCACGGCCCTCGCTTGTCTCTCCCTTCTCCTGGATCTAAGTTCAAGGAAGATCAAGAAGACCTGTGTGCCTGGAGCAAGATGGTAGAAAACACCATCAGAGAGACAGAGAGAGAGAGACCAGGGAAGAGATCCATACTGCACACGGTAAAGATACAGGCTTTATACTTGGCCAAGAAGTCTGTTAGGTGATTGGACAAATGTTTTAGAAACATTTGGGGGACTTCCCTGGCGGTCCAGTGGCTAATACTCCATGCTCCTAATGGAGGGGTCAGGGTTAGATCCTTGGTGGAGGAACTAGGTATCACATGCAGCAACTAAGAGTTCACATGCCTTAACTTAGAGTTCACATGCCTCAACTAAAGATCCCACATTGTGCAACTACAAAAAGAAAAAAGAAACATTTGAAGACCCCCACAGTGAGTAGCCAAGAGCTGCACCTCCCTCTTAGCTATTCAGATGGCTAAAAGTAAGATCCAGTGCTTTATTCACAGTTCTGGTCAGTGATTCTACCCTATAAATATTACATGCTAATTAGAAGGGCATCTCTACAACTTATCTGAGCATCTTGCAGAGTTCCTGCCTGTACATGATGAGGACCTTCTCAGAGATCCTTTCAGGGACTTTTTCAGCCTTGGGAAGTACTGATCTATTTGTACTGCTGACACCTAAATCTTTAAGAGAACCCATCAAGTTCCTTTTTTTTTCCCCATTAGAACCATGCAATTCCAGAGAGAAAATGTCACTGGAGGGTTCTACTAGGTAATGAGTAAATTAGAGTCCATTTCCTTCCCCCTCCTCCCCATTTGTTCTCCAAGAGGGGAAAAGAAAGTACCTGCATGAGGGTAAAGAGGAAACAGAAGGTATTTCTTGGCTGGCAGCTGAAGTCTAATTAGACAGACAAATCTTCATTGCCTCCCCCAGTTATGAGGCTTGGCAGGAAAGGAATGAGCCCTGGAGCCCTACCTTATGCAAGGCCGTTAATCAATATTAGTTGAGCCCTGATCCTAAAATAAACTTCCCCTGGAGGCTCTGTTGTCTTATGGCTAAAGCGAGGGATGGAAATCTGTGTGGACTCCTTGTCTCACTTCCATCAAGCTGATGGAAGCAGGGAAAAGGTAGAGGGGCCCAGAGGGGTAATTTGGGGGGGTAAGTATAACATAATTTACCTCCTATTAGAGCATGGTATTTGGAATAAGGTAGATGAATCTTGTATCCCAATCCAAGACAGTCTGATTATTCAAAGAACCTTCAGAAACCTGTTCCAGCCAGAATCTCAAAACCCTATGGATAACAACATACTGAAAATGAATGTGTCATTTATTTGTGGAACCATATGAAGTTGCTGATATTCGACCACTCTGCTTCTACAAAACTGGCAGCTTCACACGCTTCGTCCTAACAAAAAGCTTTGTATGTAATAACCACTCAACTAACTCCCATTCCATAAATTCCTTCTAATTGATGAGTTCAGGGATATGATTCAATCTGGAACCCTCAAAGGAAATCCTGGGTAATAATGGGTTTGTGTGGGTGTAGACAAAATTGTTTTTGTGCTTATCCAACCATACAAGGAGGCTAAGCTCTATGAGGATCTGTGAGTCCTGGGAGAGTCTCTTGGGTTGAAGTGGTTTTCTGAATGTCTAGCATTTAGTGAAAACTTATGGAATAGGGCATGGCCTAAGTTCTTTCCACATCTGGCTGTATGTATTACTCACAACAAGCCTATGGTATAGATGCTGTCGAGCCCATTTTATAGATAATTCAGTTCAGTTCAGTTCAGTCGCTCAGTCATGTCTGATTCTTTGTGACCCCATGAACAGCAGCACGCCAGGTTTCCCTGTCCATCACCAACTCCCGGAGTCCACCCAAACTCATGTCCATTGAGTCGGTGATGCCATCCAACCGTCCCATCCTCTGTCGTCCCCTTCTCCTCCTGCCCTCAATCTTTCCCAGCATCAGGGTCTTTTCCAATGAGTCAGCTCTTTGCATCAGGTGATTATAGATAATAGAACGGAAGTTTAGACAGGTTAATCAACTCACCCACAGATACATAGCTAAAAAACTGGAAGAATGCAGGGTCCAACTAGAAATTCTGACTCTAATTGCTCTCTCTTCCCTTCAGCACACGGGGACTCCATCAGGAACAAGCAGTGAGAAGGATCAACTGGTTTTTTTTTTTGTTGTTTTTTTTGGCAGGTTAGCCTGCTGGTTTTTGGTCTGTTTTAACTTCTAATTTTATATTGGAGTATAGCCAATTAACAATATTGTAATAGTTTTAGGTGAACAGCAAAGTGACTCAGCCATACACATCCATGTAAAGGATCAACTTTTTAGTCACAAGTTTTGCTTTGTTTTGTTTCGCCATAAGTAGTATCAAGGCTGAAGGGTGCTTCTGACTGTCCCCAGTGTAAAAGCAGACCATGGGGAGGACTTTCCATGAAGGTATTGTTACAAAACCTGAAAAACCGTGGCTTCCTTCTGCAATTTTTGAAAGTGGTCCATGTATTTCCCACCAAACTTGTGAGTTAGGGATAAGAATGAAATCTCATAAAGCTTTTATATCTTTCATTTCTATTGTTTATTGGGAATAGTTCCAGTCCAGCCTGAGTGTTGTGATTTTCTGGTAATTTTCTGGTGTCGGGCAGCCCTGGCCAATGCCAAGGTGACTTTACCAATGCCCAATTCAGAAAAAGTGGGTCACGATCAGTCTCCTGCTAAAAGCTTATAAACGATTCCAAATGGTGATTTGCACGGAACACATTGAGTTCTTTCCTGACTAATAACTTGGTCTAGAGCACTAAGGGAAGAGAATACACCTTATTCTTGGAACTATTTTCCTCGTGGCCCTTTCCTCTCTTGCAGGAACGTTTTGGTCCTGGTGGCTGACAGTGATCCCTAAAAGACTTTTATTTCTCACTTTTACCTTCTGCCCTGATTGAAGATTCAGGAATGTGAATGTAGCCTGAACTGAACTTTTCCACTTTAGAAACTTTTCCATTTTAGTGACTATCACAATAGTCACTCCCCAGCACTGGGGTCAGATGTCAGGTAATGGACATGCCTGCATGATCTCGGTAGTGAAACCCACAGGGAACCTGATCCAGTTCTCCCCTCTAGGACCTCTTCTGTTTAAGGGAGTTTTAGGCCAAGACACTCAGAATCTGAGTCTCTGATCTCCCACCAATCCTCCTCTATACACTCTCTGTTCTAGTTGAACTTGGCTATCTCTCTGGGAATTATCATCTCTGACTTTGTCAATTTAGCTTTGTACATTCAACCAACTTGAGATTTTTTCCTTTCTCCATGTATCCAAGACTTGGAAAACTCTCTCCACGAGACCTAAGCCTCCATGAAAGGAGTCCTAGAGACACGGAGAGCGACATGTTCACAACTGAGTCCAGTTCATCCACTGAGGCTCCAGGTGCACGTGTGAAGCCAGAGCCTCCAGTCCAGAGTAGCCACTGAGTGACCTCAGCCAGTTCGATGTAAGGCAGAAGAATTGCTTTGCTATTTTCACAGTTGTTCAGTCACTAAGTCATGTCTGACTCTTTGCAACCTCATGGAGAGCTCACTAATCTCCTCTGTCCTTCACTGTCTCCTGGAGTTTGCTCAAATTCATGTCTATTGAGTCGGTGATGCTATCTAAACATCTCATCCTCTGCCTCGCCCTTCTCCTTTGGCTTTCAGTGTTCTGAGCCCTGCCCAAATTTCTGACCCATAAAACTATGAGATCTAATGACATCATTGTTTCAAGCTACTAAATGATGACAGGTTGTCTCCACAGCTAGGTAACCACAACACATGTGACCTCCCCAGGGTCGCTTAGCTAATATGAAGAGGATACTAGATTCCACACTCAGGCAATCTGATTTCAAGTACATACATTTCATCAGTCTTATGGACGGAGGAGCCTGGTAGGCTGCAGTCCATGGGGTCGCTAAGAGTCAGACACAACAGAGCGACTTCACTTTCACTTTTCACTTTCATGCATTGGAGAAGGAAATGGCAACCCACTCCAGTGTTCTTGCCTGGAGAATCCCAGGGACGGGGGAGCCTGATGGGCTGCCGTCTATGGGGTCGCACAGAGTCGGACACGACTGAAGCGACTTAGCAGCAGCAGCAGCAGCATAGTTTTACCACTGGGGGTGGGGGGTAAATTAAATTGTCCAAAGCCCAGTGATCATCTTAGAGGGAAAATCTTCCATAAGCCATGCCACTTCTGATTGTTAAATGATAAAGTACATTATAAAGCCTATCTTGTTTTCAGATTTATTCAACAAATGTTTATTGAGCACCTACTAAGTGCCAGATCTTTATTTGAGAATTATCACCCATCCATTTGCTTTCTCAATGTATCCACCTCTTCTCTCAATCTTAACTTTCTTTTTCAATCAGGGGAGTAACCAGAGACATCCTTCTTAATGTAGGGTAAAGACTTAATGCTTGGCACCACAGCTGTGAGTAATTGCACATAGTCCATGTAATTCACAAGTATTTTGTAACACACTAGTGCATTAGAAAGATCAAAATGCTAATTATTTCCAGGAGGCTGGAGCATTAGAGGGCCATCAGTTCAGAAACTCTTTGTTCACCTTCACACATGGCTAAGAGCATCACTAAAAGCACTTTGCAGTTTTCCTTTGATCTGAAATCAACATTATCCAAGGTCTATTAGAAATGAACTGTTCAAATGATTTTTTTTAACCTTACGCTTAAAGAAATAACTGGTGGATTTTTTAATAACCGGATATTTATACTTGTGAATGTACATGCTTATTTTGTTTCTCCTGGAAGAGTCAAATTTTAGGGCAACTCTACTCTAGCAATATTATCAAAGCCAAGGAGGACAGAACAGAGTCACTTGGAAATGGCTCTAAGATTTCACACATAGGTGAAAACGTGGATGATGAATCTATAGACATGAAATCCAGTCTTCCTCACCTCTTTTTTTTTCCTGCAGATTTCTTAGAGATCAAATTTTTTAAATCAAACTAATTTCTTTTTAATTGGAGGATGACTGCTTTACAATATTGTGTTGGTTTCTGCTATACATCAACCTCCATCCCACCTCCCACACCATCTCACCCCTCTAGATTGTCAGGGAGCATTGGATTTGAGGTCCCTACATCATACAGCAAATCCCCCCGACTATCTATTTTACATTTGGTAATGTATGTTTCAATGCTACTCAGAGGTCAAATCTTTATGAATCCATTTCATCCAGGAAAATCAGCTGGCTCACACAGGGCACATTAGAACTTCAGAGAGTGACTTTCTTCACCCAAAGTCTTTACAGTCTGGAAACTGTCTAAAACCCTGGATAGAATCTAAGGGTTGTTGGGTCCACATGCCTAACACAAGCTTGATGTAATCTACAGAATGTACTTAAGGAGCAGACTTGGAGACAGGCAGGCTATTGAGTTTTATGTGTGCAGGTGTTCACTGTTGATAACCTTTTTTTTTTTTTTTAATTCACTAAACATTTTATTTTGTTTTGGAGTATAGCTGATTAACAATGTTGTGATGGTTTCAGGTGGACAGCAAAGAGACTCAGCCATACATATACATGGATCCATTCTCCCACAAAGTCCTTCCTATTCAGGATTCCACATAACACTGAGCAGAATTCCATGTGCTATACAGTAGGTCCTTGTTGGTTATCCATTTTAAATGGATAGCAGTGTCTACCTGTCCATCCTAAGTTTTTTCCAGAGTCCAAGGCAAAGTTCTTATGGCTGGTCGGCCGAACAAAAAGTGCAAAACCCTTGGCATAGTTACTTCCTTTAGCTAATCTTTACAAAGAATATGGGGCTTTTAAATCTCTCGTTCCAATCTATTCCAATTCTGCTCATCTGTTGGCTTTTCTCCAATAGCACTTATGGTTTTATACACTCTAAAGAACAACAAGCATCAACAGGTTTATAACTCATTTTTATAGCCTTGTCTTTAGAAGCAAAAGGAAAGCCATGCAGATGTGATCCAATTATTACTGGACTAAAGGAACAGAGACACATCAGAAAGAAGCTGTCAGAGATGACCAGCTGTCCACAGCTGCTGTTCTCTAAAATGACAGTAGGTCCAATGATGTCTAGAGTCAGAACTGCTTACAAGACTTTTGTACCTTCTAGCCTAAGCTTTCTTAGTTTGTACAAATACTTAATCTACTCCCATTTATGTATTTGCCCCTGGAGGGAAAGCCCAAAACTGATCATTATTATGGCTTGGTCCCTGAATCCCCATGTAACATTAAATCCTTCTGAGGTCAGTAAAAACATGGCCTCGAAAAAGACTACAGGACCATCCATCCCTGCGAAGAAAAAGCCATTTGCTCCTCTGCTTCCCACAGAGTTAGTGGAATGCATTCTGACAGAAGCAGAACCAGACCTGTGCAGACAGAACTATCCTTTCACCAACAATAAGCAGATCTGCTCTAGAGCTATAGAGAGTCATAATAGAAATATATATTGCCTTTTATCTTCTTTTCAGTGAGTAGAGTGAAGTGTCAGGAGTTATTGCTTTAATATCAGTGGAGAAGAAGCTATTTTTTTTGAGCATGTACATAGGTCTGAATGTAACAACATGTGCAACTCTAAGACTGTGAAATAACAGGCTTCTCAGTAGCCTTTCTAAAACACGTAACATTGTACTGATAGCATCATCTGTGAGTCAGCTTCCGACTGTTCCTGTGGAATCATGTAAGGAGGTGTCTGGCTGTGTCTACTCAAAAACAAGGGAAAAGGAAGACAATTCTACCACTACCTAACTCACACAAAATTAATTCAGAAGAACGAGAACACATCAGAGATTTAATTGATTATTGACTTTAGGTTTACCAGTGCCCAGTGAAATCAATGGAAAGGTGATGTCAAAGACTTCATTGAATCCCTGGATAATGTCTTAAACCAAGAAAGGACAAGTACTGATCTACTGAATCTCCTACAGACACTAACCAGGCTAAGGGTCAATTCCCCATGAGCAATGCTGCTGCTGCTGCTAAGTCGCTTCAGTCGCGTCTGACTCTGTGCGACCCCATAGACGGAAGCCCACCAGGCTCCCCCGTCCCTAGGATTCTCCAGGCAAGAATACTGGAGTGGGTTGCCATTTCCTTCTTCAGTGCGTGAAAATGAAAAGTGAAAGGGAAGTCGCTCAGTCTTGTCTGACTCTTAGTGACTCCATGGACTGCAGCCTACCAGACTCCGCCATCCATGGGATTTTCCAGGCAAGAGTACTGGAGTGGGGTGCAATCACCTTCTCCGCCATGAGCAATTGGAATGTATTATTTTTTTGCCAGAGCATTTAAGGCTAATAATTCAACTTTATACCCTCTAATATCTAGATTTATGAGAAGCCAAAGTGATCAGCAAAGCATTAAGCTTTAGCTTGGCTACAATTACTTTTAAGTGACAAAACCAAAACATTAACAAAAACTAAGGACTCCCTACATAGTTAAACTCAGACCTTCAAATTTTCTAATATAATTAGGATTTTGGTCAATACAATGTAAAAGAAACAAAGTAGACCAAAAATAACAAGTGATTAATCAACACTTATAAAATACAAGTATTGCATTTTATAAAGATTGATGGAAACTTCAGCTTCATCTACCCTTGACTTAATGCTACTCCATGGCCTCAGAAACGAACAATTCATGTCCCAATAGTAAGCCATCAGGAGGATGCAAATAGAATTTAACTAGAATATAGTCTTTCCTGTGATAACAAATGTTCCTTTCCTCCTTATCTTTGTCTGCTGTTGAAAAGAAAGGTAATAAAATGAGAGGAGAGAGTATGTCACAGTGAAAATGTTCTCCATCTCTCACCTTGAATAACAGCTTTACCATTTCAGTGATGGATATAATAAGAATAATAACCCATGCGTGCACACCAGACATTCATAATTTCTTTATCAATTGCTTTGTCTTTCTCTCTCCTGGGTGTTACTACTATGAGCACCTGTAAGTGTCCTTCCTACAAACATAGTAATTCAGACACTTCAGCTACAAAGCACCCCTGACCATGATAGCAATGTCTCAAAGACAAAGATGCAGAGTCAAGGAAATGTTGGAAAGAGGCTTACCTGAATGCTGGCGGTGGAGCGATTCTTGCGGGTCGTGGTCGTAGCCATTGTCGTGGTGGTCTCCATGACAGTGGTAGACATTTCTGGTGGCATGGAGGTCGTCTGTGTTGTTCCCAAGATTGATGGGACTTCTCCCACCAGCCGGACACTTCCATTGATTTTAATATTGGGGTTGTTCTCAGCCGCCATGTTCAGTACTTTCAAACCATCATAATAGAGCCCAGAAAGCTGGCCTTGGAAGAGACGTCCTTTGTCCTTTCCGCCAATAGCTATTTGCGCCTGGGTGTTGAAGATGGTTAACTGCCGGCCTAGTGGGTTGGGTGGAGGAAACATCATTATTCCCATACATTTTTCTCTGTTTGCCTTACCTGGTCTGAATGGACCAGACATCAAAACAGGCTTCCTTGAGCAACTGAAGGGGAGAAAATTGGATAGCAAAAATTCAGTATAGGTATTGGCAAGTAACAAAAATTCAATCTCGACATTGGCAAATAACATTTCCCTATGTTTATCTCTTCCACTGTCTAGCTGAATATCCTAGACAACCTGAATAATTGAATGTCTACTTCTTTATTGTGAAGCAGAAGAAATCTTGCTTCAATGACGAGTGGTACTGCAGTCTTCCAGGGTATACAGTTGTGGATGACAGAAAAAGAAAACAACCCAAATCAGGTAATTATAATAATAAATCATAAATACCTATTGTACTGACTTTTTTAACCTACAAAGTAACATATGTAACATAATGAAAATGATGAAGAATATATAGGGCAAATAAAAACTCAGTGGGGTAACTCAGAACACTGAATTAAAAAACTAGGTCTGATAATTAAATTAACTGAAATTAAATTAGATTTTAATTAAGAGACCTGGAGCTATTGTGTACTTATAAAAATAAACACCTCTAGGAAATAAAAGATTTCCTAGAAATTTTGCTAATGTATAATATTCTATCTGTACTTGCTATTTCATAAACTTCATGACAGATTATTTTCTGTCTTTATTCATTTGGGGAAGGGGAGAGACCATGGTCACACAATTAAATCTCTCTCAAAGGTATGGAAAATAAGTAGGCATTGATCATGTCAGCGATAAAGGGGGAAAGAAAAATGACATCATTCAAAATCAACGAATTTTAAAAGGAGGGATGCTGCTAAGTCACTTCAGTCGTGTCCGACTCTGTGCGACCCCACAGACAGCAGCCCACCAGGCTCTGCCGTCCCTGGGATTCTCCAGGCAAGAACACTGGAGTGGGTTGCCATTTCCTTCTCCAATGCATGAAAGTGAAAAGTGAAAATGAAGTCGCTCAGTCGTGTCCGACCCTCAGCGACGCCATGGACTGCAGCCTTCCAGGCTCCTCCATCCATGGGATTTTCCAGGCAAGAGTACTGGAGTGGGGTGCCATTGCCTTCTCCAAAGGAGGGATAGGTGTTAATAAAAAAGGCAACACATAAAACACCTTAAATGATATATGGGCATGTTAACGGATTGAAGACACAGTAGCTCACCTTATTGCTAGTTCCTATTTGGGGGACCATTTATGCTCTGTGCACAGAAAACTATCAGAATGAAATCATGGCAGAACAGAGAACGGTATAAGTCAACTATGCCCCAACTATCCCTATTTTAAAAAGCTTTTCTTAAGCTTGAGATCTTTCACAGAAAGATCTAGCTTTTGAAGGACAAAGCCTTCTATTCTATTGTTTCTCCAGATTATTTGTCTGCTTTTCCATATGGAGAAAGAGGGAAAAACTTTTTTTTAAATGGAATTAAGTTTATCCTTTTTGAATTTTTCCTCCATTTTAGTTAGCGATCAAACAATGCTCCAGTCATCCTTAATCTTGCTGGAATTATTTTAGCTATTAATGACTGAAAACAATGTTCTATTATACTCAACTGTTTAATTGAAAGGAGTACGTTTTTTTAAAGACTGAGATCTTTGCTCTATGATCTCTAATCTGAATAGAGACATACTGTGATATTTAGGCTTGTAACTTCTACAACTATTATTATATGGTGTTTAAAGTCTATATGTGTTGTGTGTGTGCTAAGTCGCTTCAATCACGTCCAGCTCTTTGCAACCCTATGGACTGTAGCCCACCAGGCTCCTCTGTCCATGGGATTCTCCAGGCAAGAATACTGGAGTGGGTTGTCATTTCTTTCTCCAGGGTTCTTCCCAACCTAGGGATTGAACTCGTGTCTCTTATGTCTCCTGCATTGGCAGGCAGGTTCTTTACCACTAGCACCACCTGGGAAGCCCTTAAATCTATATAAAGATTAGTACCCTTGAATTTCTAGTATATAATCCCGTCTCAATTCTAGTGGAATCCCTTCTCAATGTATAAAAATGGGTGAAATGGAAGAGCTAGAAAAGGGAAAACACCTCTACTCAGTGGGAACTCTGTACAAGAGCCCAATCCACTCATCAGGCAACTCTTAAGGGCATATTAGTCAAGAATGGTTGATAAATAATACCCCTTTGGGAGCTTTAAACACTACACTATGGAGAATTGGCCAGATAATTTTGTTATAGTGAAAATAATGTCTATAAAAATACGTGGAGCATGGAAATGGAATCTGTTGCCTTTAAAAACAAAATTGCCCAGATCCTAAGGGACTAATCAAATAGATCTAATAGATTTCCATTTCTTTTCCCATCAATTCCTTCAGTGCCCTGTGCACACACATCGTTGCCTGTTCTTTGACCTCTCGTTTTTCATATGAGATGCAGCAAAAAGTTCAATGCACAGTAATGCTGGGTAATGGCCTGGAGCTCATACCTCACTACTATTTAGTTTTTTGACAACAGCTTTTTTCCTGGGAGCCCTAAGCTTACTACTGAAAGAAATGCCATGATGGAAGGGGAGAATAAACATGCTCTCAGCTTTGCATAGGCATTTGGAATAGCTTAACATAATAAAAAGGAGAATTCTGCCTAATAGGAGAATTGTAGGGCTTAAGTTTAGTGTCTTGCACCAGATAGCCCCAATGCCATAATATCCCTTCCATTCACATAACTGTTGGCCAACCATAATATTTATTCATTGCCTTTTTTATATATAGCCCAGCACTGAAGATCAGTTGATGCTTATAACTGACTACAGTAGATTTTGCATTTCTAATATTCCCAGAAGTACTCCACATCTATAATGGTCTTCATCTTATTTTCCTAGTGATGTTATTCCGCCTATGCTTACAAATGAAAGGAAGGTCAGAGAGAATTGAAATGCAAAGTTGAATTACACTGGCTAGAAATGATGGATCTCCTTTATTCCAGTTGCCACGGTTCACTCCAAAAAGTGGTCTCTGCTTGTTCAAGACAGACCCAAGTGTGGAGCAAGGCAAGACATTTCCTGGGCTACACAATTAAACCACAGCTTCATTTCTGGCTATTCCTGCTTTCACAGAGAGATCTGACTAATCATTTCTTGAGAACAAGACACTGGTGGGGTAAATTGGGAAGGAGTGTATATGTTTCAGGTATCCATCATGCCATAGGAAGTATTTGGGTCTTTGTTTATTTGTCTGTTTCATGGTTTATTTCTGACTGGATCTGCTTTTCTTATGTTCTAAACCCCTTTCCCGGCCCTCTGTACCTTAGATTAGGTGGTTAATAGTAATGCTGGCAGGCACTAAAGGAACTGTGGGATATTCAAGTCTTCTGCTATCTTTTCCTCTGATCAATTTCACTCTCTCAAGGAAGCAGGAGTAAGTGAGAAACAATCATCACGACCCTCTCCCTGCGAAGGACATAAGGGACCCACCGCAGAACATTTACCATCTGCCCAAGATTTCTCAATATCAGTGCCAGGTCTCCTTATTGCCACTCATTATGATCAATCGTGTTTCTTTCTTTTTTATTTTTAATAAGGGATGACCACTATTCTATCTATATTACAATCTGATAATGGATTCCAATCTATCACCAATAATATAAAATCTGACTACAATACCAGTACAGGCTTTGTAGCAGGTTATTTGGTGTTTTGTTTTGGGTGCCCATCCTCTTGGAAGTCATTAAATGCTCCCTCATTTGGACACCAAGTTCACATACTGCTTAAATTAAATCTTTGCATGTTTCCAGTCAGTGTTGCACAAAGACTAATTAATTAAACCTCAGAACACCCTTGGGGAATAGGCAGTATTATTTCTCCTCTCCTCAGATGGGAAATCTGAGATATAAAGAGGTTAAGTGGATTGTCTAAGGTCAGAAAGTCAGTCAATAACAGACAGCGCCAGAAAACAGGCGAGGGAATGCTGTGACTCACATCTCTCCAATGACAGAAGCAACTGTTTCTGCCCAAGTGACAGAGCAGTCCAAGTCCTTACTAATGCCTCTGCCTAATCATCTTTCCAGATTCACCCTTTTCTAACTCCTTGTCCTTGCAAGGTCTTTGGTATACATTTTCTATTTCTATAAAGGGAAAGTTGGCTAGACAGAGGAAGAGATAAAGCAATAGAATGAATAGATGTTACTTACCTAAATGAAACAAAAAAGTGATTTTGGCTAAAATAATGTAGAAGAGAGAACCCCCCAGTTTGCATAGAATTCTTTTCAATATTATTTGCATATATAAACATACATACTCAGTTAAGAAACAAATTCCTCCCTTCCTCCCATCCAAACCACCCCTACCCAGTCCCACCCATTCAACCTCTATTGTGTGTTTGGAAGCGTCCTTCTATATAAAAGCCAACTGATAGCAATGCTATTGGAAGAACAACTAAAAGCCTACTAATAACTTTAAAATGATTAATACAAATGAAAATGCCTGGCATGCTATTGAACTTAGACTTCAAAAGGCAATGGAGTAAAATAAAATATTATTAACATAAAATTGAAAGAAACAAAAAATAAATTTTCTCAGGCACATGAGACTCAGACATGCATCTAAGTTGTCTTTTCCTTTTTAAGAAGTGAGGCAATCATCATCTCTAATGTTAAAGGGACTTTATGAGCTGGTGATTACTAAACAAAATTATTTGCTTTTTAGAGTTATTCTTAATTTATTTTTAATTAGACCACGTACGTTAAAAACAGGGCAAACAGTTAAGACTCAGTGAGGATTTTCCGTGTTTAAAGTTCTGAATGTTTTCACTCAGCTTGCAACTGCAGTAGTCCTTTGTCTTTTTTTTACGTTGCATATTAACATACCCCATTACTTTTTATAAATAACTCAATCAAATCTCTACATATTTTAAAAACTCACTTAAGATCTCCTTAAGAAAACAAACAAACAAACAAAAAACACCTCAAACTACAAGAGTAGCTACTGGCTCAGGAAAAAAACAAAAAACAGTCACCAGCTTGTTCAAGTCAGAAGTCTTTCTTCATTGAAAGACAATAGTTTACCTCCCAATGAAGAGGAGCCACACAGAAAATTCTAACATCACATGTAACCGCTGCCCTCTTTCATTAACCAAGTGGTTGTTTTCTTTGGCAAATGAGAAACTGCTGTTTTGCCTTCCATTAACCTTTCATTTTCCAACTCCTTATACTTTTGTTGCATAAGTATCATATACACAAGGGTACCACGCAACTGAAGTGTAGAATACGTTTATTTATTTATTTATTTTTAGTTTCCATCAGTAACTAGGATGCCATTAACCTCTTAGGAAATATCTTTGCCTCTGCAAGTGTAATTCTGAAGGCAAAATCCATCCTTCTCATTCTTTCCTCGTTTAAAAACAAATGTTAAAGAACATGGCTCCCCTTATAATATTTGTTTAAGCAGTTTAAATGACGAGTCAATCTATGATTTGTTGTTGTTGTTGTTGATGCTAACCATGCTACAGATAGTAAAGCCAAAACAGCCTCAAGATGTAAGTTTAATAAGTTCTTTTGAAATTTCTTTAGAAAGCTCTGGTATAAGAGGTAATTTAAAACAAATTAACAAATAATGTCATGCAGTGGTTAAATTGCCATAATACATTTCTTTTTTTTAGAGGTTCCTGGAATTTCTTGTTGGTGGTTGTCATGCTGATAGAAAACTAGATGTTAGTCCCTTTAACTGTATTTTAATGGCAATGTATTATAGCATGATTTATCAACATATGGCAGGTGGAAGCTGACACAAATTATAATGAAAATTAAAACAGTCATTTATGCAGCAGGCGATTATCATTTAAGGAACATTTATTTGCAGGCTTTAAAAATGAGGGTTTAGAGTCAAATGATTTTAAAATGAAAGTTTTAACGACAGTTACCTTTTTCCTGCAGCCACTCTTCTACGGGCCGGTTATATTTGAAGGGGATTTTCTGTTTTACCATTTGGAAGCGTTCATTATCAGTGTTGCCTTTAAAGTTTAAAAAACAGCTTAAAGAACAATCTGAAAAGTCAATAAGTCATTCAAAAACATCCTAGGTTTTTGGTGCGTTTTATGAAGTTTTTTAGAGATAGATAGCAATTTATCTTTAGTGGAGGTGGAGTCGAAGTCACTCTGCCCTTGGTTGACAGGTTTGAGGTCAGGTTATTCTTAGCTATGCCGTGCTCCATCAAGTTTTGGGAAAGTGGCTGGGGATGAGCATCCGTGAGAGGTGTGGCCGTTTACAGAAAGGTTTACCCTCTCTCTTCTCCATCTCTCTCCAACCATACCTTGATTGGGTCAATGGAGGAACAAGGACCCCCTTGACTTGTGAGTATCAGGACCCTCGGTGTCTCAGTCACACATGTCCCACACTCGCTTTACTGTATCCCATCAGAATACAGTAAAGAACGGAGCCCTGCACTTCCTTATTCTCCTCTTAAGTGTCTGCAACTGCTCTACCTTGCCAAAGAAAACAATTTAAGCCTTGATGGCCAACAGAGACTTCTTATTCCATAAAGTGGGGCCCTGGCATCCCATTGCCTATGTAAAATAGGTAGAGTACCACATGGAAATCTTTTCATCTCTATCCCTTGGTCCAGATCTGTTCCATATTTTAAAATCAGAGGAACTCCCAACTAAACATCTGTAAATAAAAGCAGCTATACATTTAGTGGTATAGCGTTTCCAGGCCTTTGAGCATCTATATTTTATTAGTACCAATAGACACAGGTTTTATAAGTTTACCTAGTCTTGCTGTCTTTCCTCACTAGGAGAGGTCCTTCCTGAATATGTCTCCATTCAAAAAGCCTGGTAGGGATACTTCTTCTAAGCATGAAATATCTAATTAATTTCAAGGCTCAAATATAATGCTTTTAACTGTGAGTATGCCCCCTTTCTTCCCTTTGTAAATGTTATTACCACCCCTGGATGGTTTGTCTAATTAGGACAGACTTGGAGAGTGGTGTTGTGAAGATATACCCCTAATGAATATGCTTCAAAACACAAAATAATGAAGCCATGCTTTGGGAACTCTACTGTCTTATCAACCAACCTCACGGAGATCAAACAGAAACTAGTGAACTTCTAAATTACTTCTGCCTCTTAGCCTTCTAGTATTGGAACTTCAGGAAGCCCAATCCAGATCACCAGTGTTAAAAATGAAATAAAAATCTCAAAACAGGTGGTTTGAAAGCAATTCATAAATAAGTATAAAAGCTAGAAAGAATATTAGAATGGCATGTAGCACCAGGTGGATAAAAGCTTGCCCCAGTATTTCCATCTCTGGGCCACCTGCATGTCGGAGTTTTTATTGGTGGAGAAGATTCTGCATGTGGTCAGACTAGTACCTGCCTTCTGTGAGAGGCAGAATGGGAGGGGTAGCAGTACTGGGTACATTTAAAAGATTTCCCATTCATTTCTCCTTTGAACAAATTAGTCTTAGGAGCTGACTCATTATTCTTACTCCCCAGGAGTAAAAACAAACAAAAAGCTCATCAAAGAGGAGACTGTGGATCTGTTTCCAGCTTACATCATGAGACCCTATCTGGTTGGCATCAAGCCTAATATATTAACATATCAAAGGACAACATGTAATGAACAGAAAGAACAACTAACAATTTTGGATTGCAGTATATAATTTAAAGTTTTCCTCCAAGTGTTATTTCTCACAGAAGAAAAAAAAAGAGAGAGAGAGACAGCTAGGAGCCAAAATAGAAAAAGGTATCTTAATTTCTTGGTGTTTCAATAAGCCCACGGTTAAAAAAAAAAGGTAACTTTATGTTAACGTAAATAAATACCTATG
The DNA here is from genome assembly GCF_003369695.1 of Bos indicus x Bos taurus. Classification (NCBI taxonomy): domain Eukaryota; kingdom Metazoa; phylum Chordata; class Mammalia; order Artiodactyla; family Bovidae; genus Bos; species Bos indicus x Bos taurus. The sequence continues at coordinate 84,710,032 of NC_040085.1, read as the reverse complement.
AGACCATTATATGATCATCCTGGTAGATCTGATACACAGAAGTCTACTAATCCAAAATAAAGTTGGGCTAATTTTCACATGTCCTAATAGAAAAGGAAGATGCGCTTTTCTGAAAAGAACGTATGTCTCTGTAACTCTTAACTCTACCCTACAGGAGACAGCTACACAAGGGATATATATCATCCATCTTCACAAGCTTTGACCTCTCTCAAGTTTTAGTCACAACAACATACTGAGAAATGCCAAAAGGATTATGCCAGATTCACCTTGAATATATTCTATTACTTTGGGTTTTCTGTAACTGTCATTGGTGCAATATTAAGTGTAGCAATGACCTTTTCCCACTCTCTGTAGAATGGATTAGTGAAGTCAATAATGAAGAGAAAGCTAAATATTCTTAGTACCATGCAAGGCAAAATATGAAGTACTGAATGTTCCAGACTGACAGCTCTATATGTACCAACTTAATTAAGAAGCTGCATTGACTTACTTCTTCCACAAACATAGGAATCTTGGTCCTTCTAAGTATCCCCCCTCCCATTCAATCTGTCAAGCATAAAGCTCCATGGAAAATCATTTCAGGTATCGTACGGGCTAGACGACTAAGAAACAATGGGGGAGAATCAATACGTGATGTGTTGGGAGGACAGCATAGCCACAATTCAACCATAGACCCTTCGGAAAGTGAAAGACAGAGAGTCATTCTTCTCCATCTCAGCTTTAAAGACATTTAGAAAAAGGTTTTAAGTTTTCCATGCCAGACAGACAGCATCTGGCAGAGGGGATAGCGATCTTGTATACTGTTAAAAGTTGTGAAAGATGGAAGGTCATTTGGAAAACCAAATTGGTTTAAATTGCCACATTAACATTGTTCTTAGTCTCTTTTCATGTTCTTGTTGGTTTTTATTTTAATTTAGCTCAAACATTAGTGAGAAATGTTTTAAAAACATGTGCATGAGAATGAGTTCATTTGCCCCGAGCCCCATTTGTTTGAAGAGCAAACAACCTTCTAAATATCAGAATTCATACACAGGGACTACTCTGAAAGCTGAACAAACCTCATCAAATCCATTTACATTCATATCCAATCCTTAATGACATTTAGTTGTACATTTTATATAGCAACCAGTATGAACATTGAAACAAAGACTAAAATCGATACTTCAACAGACAGGGATGCTATCCTTAAGAAAGAATGGCCTTATGAATAGTAATGTCATAATGTCATTAAAAAGAGGCATATGTGCATTACTAATTAGATCCTAAAAATCTACTACAGTTCTCAGCCACACTGAGAAATTTACAAATTGCACAATGAAATCTTCAAATAGATAGTGCTTAAATTACTTACATGGATCTGACACTCACCTACATGGGACTGAATTTTAGAAAAAAAAGTTCTGATCATATTTCATTCTACTTAAAAAGTTAGAGGTATGTGTGTGTGTATGTGTGTGTGTATATCACCATCCATTTTTTATACAGTTAGTTGCCTCTTGTCATTTGCTTCTGTACTATTGACTCTATTATCAAATATTTCAGTTCCTGGAGACACATACAACCATGCACTGTTTAATTATAATATTGTGAAGACCAGAATGCTTTGAGGTAAAATTACTAAGGCCCAACTGGTTCATACACACAGCTACAACCTTTATGCAGAAACAGCTCACATTTGTGACATTTGGGTTAATCCATTTAGAAGGAAAGGAAGAGAGAACAGAGGAGGGAAAGATAAAGAAAGTAAGTTGACCCTTGACTAGTTTCCCAATACATTAAGTCCCTCTTTAGGTAATCTGGAAACTTGCCGATTGGCCCCAAAGCAGTAAAAATTCTTTCAGCTGAAGAACTTAAAGATAGAGCAAACTCTTGTATAGCACAAAAAATAACTGTTACACCATTTTACTCTGTTGGTCCAACCATAGATCCTATTCATTAGAAGTTATACTAATTTTCTTAAAATCGTCATCAGTAAAGTATAGGAGGTCATAACTTTGGGCTGGCTTTGAGTTTTAACTTCAGTAGCTGCTCAACCTTGAACAAGTCACTTAGCCTCAGGTTCTCCACTTCCCAGTTCGCCAGAGGACTCAGTATAGGATATTAAGAGGCAGAGCATATACAGACCCTGAGATATGAAAAAATAATCCAATGTATTCGAACTACTTAGTATTATTAATATGATTGAATTCGTTCCTACTAATCAAAAGGAAGCACATTAATTCCGTGGCCTCCGATCAAAAGATGACTGTATTGTTACCTTTGGTTCCACAGAGTTCATCATTCAAACATTAACTGACCATAGAAAATGAAACAGCCTACATACCCCCTAAATCCCCTGGTTGTGGCTTTTTATATTTCTGCATCTTCTAAAATACACTCAGCTAACCCCATTTCCAAAACAAAGTGGGTTTCTAAAACCACGGAAAGTAAAAGAGCAATTCAGGCATTGACAAATGTGATTTCTGGGTCCAGCCACAGGTAATGATGATATACTGCTGCTAAGTTGAGGAAGAGTGGCTTAAAGGTTCTGGCAATTTGCACTGGGCTGGCAGAAAATGCTTTCTTGCAGGTAGACTATTAATACCATCTGAAATGTTGTCAAGCACATGGACATGCTAATAGGAATATCGTAGCAACATTCGTCTGTGCAAAATTAATGCCAGAGGTATTTTTTGCATTTTGTTTTGAGTCTTGGAATAAAGGAAGGGAAAGTTTTCTTTATTGCTTTGTTGACACTAAAAAATGAGACTGTGGGTCTAATGAACAGTCAGAGAATGATACTATGTATTAGAGCTAGAGGCAAAAGAAAATCGATGTGGGTAGGCTCAAGTAGTATAGGCCATTTCAGAGGTGCTTAGAATGTCTCTCTCCCCAAAGAACACTTTGTGAGTTTCAAGGCAAAGTCAGACACTAAAGACAAGGAACTGGGGAAACTCCTTGAGCCTCGCTCTGATTTTGTTCCTAGTCTTGACCCAGATGAACTCTCTTTAAGAGTCAGAAAAAGGGGGGTTGTGCTTCCCAAAGGGCATCTAGAATATTCAGCTATTTGTAAGTGATGGATAGACCTCAACAAAGAATTAATATCTTGTATTTATAAAGTGCTTTGTGAGCAAGGAGCTCAAAATGCACTTATAAGCATCATCTCATTAATCCTCACAACACACCTTTGGGGCTGAAGAAAAAAGAAGTATTTGTATGTTGTGAACCTCAATCCTTTAGTATGCCAAGGCAAAGAAATTAATCTCTTGGAGCATAAAACTGATCAGCTGGGGGAAGTAAATTAATATACTCAGAGCACAAGGGCATTATTAAGTAAGGGAGCTTTTCCAGACTCACTTAAGTGGCTCCAGGCGCCAGGAAGAACCACCTTTCTAAAGTGATGAGACATTTACTCTAAGAAAACAGTGTGGGTCACCCAGGCATGCCCTGACTTGGCTGATGAAGCTCACTGCCTTGTATCTTCTGGATATGTTTGGAAATGGAAAATATATGTGGACTGACATATTATCAATTCTTTCCTATATCAAAGTCAATATTGATCCACCATTTCTAGGCTATAGGAGTTGAGTTATTTAAGCAAAGATGGCTCAAACACAAATGAAAAGAGCATTAGCTATGGAATCTTTCAGACTTTGGATGCAATCCTATCTCAGACATTTACCACTTCCACGAATTTGCACAATTTTCTTAATCTAGATGTCTCAGTTTCTTCATCTAGTCTCCAAAAGATATGCAGATGATAATACCTATATTACAAGATTTTGTGCAAATGAAATGTAACAATCCAGGCAAGAATGCTAGTGGGGAGTTGGAAGAGGCTGGGAAGGGGGTGAGTGTGTGATTCTCTTCATTCTCAGGGGATGGGGGGAGGGGCTATGCTAGAGATGTAACCCTGGGGCTCCAGGCCCACTTACCTAAATGACCACACCTCTGACCCTTAACCCTGGTGCTCCAGGCCCACTTACCTAAAGGACCACACCTCTGGCCTTTGCTTGATGTTTGTCAGGCTGGCTAAGGTGAGTATGTGTGCGGACACGTTAACACTGAATTTCTCCCAGATCTCCATCAAAGTGCTATTTCTATTGAAGTGCTATTTATTATACTAAAAAACCTTTATCCTAATGCAATAATTAGAACGTGTATCACAATTCCTATTCTTTCCCTGTATTTTGAAATCTTAATTCTATTCTTCACTCTCTTCCAGAAGCTCTTCGACCTTGGACTTCTTATTTATCCTCATCTATTAAGGATACTATCAGTCCCAGAAAGATGAATAAAGTAAAGCCCAGGTGACCATGATATCTTTATTTGCTTTTGAAGTTTAAGAGACTGTTTCCAAATCATATTTACTGGAACTTTCTTCATGAGCATAGGTCTATCTAGAACTTATTCTGTATTTGAGATATACCTTCAAAAATGACATGCCATAAATTAACAAAACAAAACTGACTATCAATTTGCTTTCCTTTCTCAAGGGGTGTCACTCTTTTCCCTGCTATAATTATTTCAAAATATGCCCTGAAACTAGGCTGGTCAGTTTCAATCTGAATTTTGTCTATTCCTTTCTGGTAAACATGCTAAAAATATCTATGTCTTGATGTGTCTTCAAGCCTTAGTTTCTTCATAAATAAAATGAGAATTATGATACTAACTGCAACATAGGATTGTTACAGGAATTAAAAGGGAAATGAGTGTCTGTAAAGCACTGAGCACAGCAGTAGAAAATAAGTGCTCAGTATATGACTTATCACCTTTGTTGATATTGTTACAACAGCACTTGATTGAGAAGGGTTACAGTTAAAAGAAGGCAAGCTTATGAAATTTACTTCACCATGCGATGGTTAGTGTCCAATCTTTGCCAATTTCCTTTTCGGCCTAAAACCTTAATGTTCGGTCTTCAAACTTTCAAGATTCCCCCAGATGCCCTTCTTATCACGTATTTCCTCCACTGTTGTGAAAGCCCCAGTGTGATCCTGGGGCTCACTCTTCACTGTGGTCTGTTCACTCCTGCAGGTCACCCCTCTGTGTGGTCTCCCTGTTTCTTTTCAGTCTTACTGATTCCTTTCTCATTGGCGGTCTTCCTTTCCACATGTCTCCAGTTTTCATTTTCTTTCATTCTTCTTCTGCAGAGGATATCAAACTCAATGTTTTTAAAGCCAGAAAGCTAGAATATTTGAGTTTGAAAAGTTCTGCTCATTCAAACATGCATGTGTAGGGTCACTACACAGCTTTGAGGACAGGAAGGAGGTTTGGAATTTCAATGGGCAACAAATAGGAACATTTTCATCCTCATGAATGGGAAAGTCACACCAATATCAACATTACTGATGCCATGATAAACTTATGCTACAGTTTTTATTTTTGCTTAGATCTTATGGAGTCTCTGCTCTTTATAAATTATAGATCTTCCAGACAAACTTTGAAGCTTATGCCTACAAATGAATATATTGTTCCCAAGGGGTCTAAAAATAACAATCAATGTCCCTTGTATTGGGCTTCCCAAGTGATGCTAGTCGTAAAGAACCTGCTTGCCAATGCAGGAGACAGAAGAGATGCAGGTTCTATCCCTGGGTTGGGAAGAGCCCCTGGAGGAGGGCATGTCAACACACTCCAGTATTCTTGCCTAGAGAATTCCATGGACAGAGGAGCCTGGCAGATCCATAGGATCAAAGAGTCAGACACAGCTAAAGTGACTTAGCAAGCATGCTCCCACGTACATCCCATGTATTGGGTTGGCCAAAAAGTTCATTTGGGATTTTCTGTAATATCTTACTGGGAAAAAAACCCAAATGGACTTTTTAGCCAACCCAATATTCACCCACCTTTGACCTGATGAATATGCTGTTTTTTTGACAGTTGTCTAGCTACAGTCCATGGGGTCACAAAGAATCAGACATAACTGACAGACTAACAATTTAAACAGCATAACACAGCACAGCCACATATAAGGCTTATTTCCAGCTTAAGCCCAAGACAGTTTCCAATTAAATTACTTCCCAAAAAGTTTGTCCCATCTTGAATTCATGTAGTATATTTTCTGAACTTCAAAGCAGGACTTTAATTACACTAAGTGTATTCTTTTTTGTTTCATAACAGCATTCCAACCTGATAAGAAAATGTTCAACTCTAGGTTTGTTGTTTCCTGTAGGAGATATCTTTCTGAGTTTTGTCATTTTGCAAGTTTGATAAGCGTATCTTTTGTGCATTCATTCCAGACTCTGAAAAATGCACAGAATAGGAGGATTATGTGGTAACTTTAAGAGGTTTACACATTTTTTGAAACATCACTCTGTAACAGGCGGAACTCGATTCTCCAACTTCAAATATGGGCTGGACTTAGTAAGTCAACTGTAAAGAACAGGATATGGTGGAATTGACAATGTGTAACTCTTAGAGATTAGATAAGAAAAAGCGCTGTGACTTTCTCTCCTTCTCTCATGTCCACTCTGGGGAAGCCACTCTTGCGTCATAAGGACACTTAAAACACCCACATGTCAAGGAACTGAGGCCACCAGATTCTCCAGGCCTGGATAAGTCTTCAGATGGCTACAGTCCTAGGCGATATCTTAACTTCAAGCCATCAGACACTTCAATACAGAACCACTCGGCCAAATTGCTACCAAATTCTGACCTATAGAAATCGTGAGATAAATAAATGTTAGTTGTTGGGTGCCACTAAGTGTGGGGGTAATTTGCTATACAGCAATGGATACAGAGTAACTAGAGACCTTCATCTGAGTGTTTCAGTTCAACCAGAGGCAGAGCTCCCTCAGAGGCTCTCATAACTTGCCTTATACTATAGTCTTTCCAAGGAAGTGAAGATACAATATATTTATAACATACTACTCATGTGACAACTTGCTAATGCTATCCAAAGGGAATTTAGACTATTTAGATACAAGACTTGTTTCAAAGAGCCCAGGCCATCACCAAAGTCTTTGTTACACATGGTTAAATACATACTAACTTATCTGTCCAATAAAACACATGAGAATTTTTGCATATTAGTTTCAAAACACATTGTTTAGGGCAATGTAAAATTTAGGACACTTTCCCCAAACTAGTTTTCTATTCCAATTCCTGTGATTATTTCTGAGTGAACATTAAAGAGAGTTCAGATTTTTTAGGCATCCTGGGACGTTACTCATCTGAGACCCAGAGATCTGAGCTTCTTTGGGGAATCTATTACCATTTCCTCATCTTTGAGGAGGACTGCCTTTTCCTACTTGTTTGTATCAGCCTTCACAGTCTGAAGGAAATTCTTGCTGGAAAACTTGTTGAGGATGTATGGGGTGGAGGGTGAGTGTCCATATAAACACTGAGCTCCCTCTTAAGTAAATGTTTTTTGTATTTCATAATCATAAATCAGTTTCTAGGGGCAGAGGTCACTAGGAACTTATAGTTTTATATTTTGAGAGAAGTCTACTCTTTTAAGGTCGAGCGGACCTCAAAGATCAACCAAGAACTATGTTTCTCTGGGACTTCCCTGGGGGTTCAGTGGTTAGGACTCCATGCTTCCAAAGCTGTTAGATCCCTGATGGGGAAATTAAGATCCTACATTCCATGTGGTAAGGCCAACAACAAAGTGTTTTAAGAAGAGAAATTTGCAATTAAAAAGAAGAAATATGTTTCTCAAACTTTCACTCAGAACAACATTAGTAACAGGACTTCTAGAATAGGCAAGCATCAGAGAGTGTATATCTTAAAGACCATCCTTTCCCAACAAAGAAATTAATGAAAGAATTCTCTGTACTCCGGCTTGTTTGGTTATGTGGCATTTCCAAGGCTTTTCAAAAAATGAACCAGTTGGTAGCTACGCATCATTTAGTGCAAGATTCAAAGGTCAGGTATACATGACTACAATGTGGTACAAGAATCAAAATTTTCCCAGTGAAGGGATAACCTCAGGGAATGTGGTCCGTGTAGTATATCTCGAATTCATACAATGCCTCGTTAACTCTGCTTGGCAAATTAATTCAAATTGATTTGTTTGTGAGAACTGCAGCCTGGCTTCAAATCTGGCTACAAACAAAGGATAATGATAAACAACAATGTATTCAGCTAAGAGAAAATGTCTCGAGAAAAGTATAGATCAGCATGGGGGCTGTTTTTATAACATAACTGACTTTGTTAAAAATAGAAAAGAAATGAAAGGGAAGACATAGCCTAGACAGATAAAACACATTTTATAAATAACATTAATATATCATAAATACCCCCAAACAAAGACAGATAAAGTGTCTGAAAGCATCCGAGAGGAAAGGGAAAAAAGGGATTAGAAAATTTTCAAATGGACATTTAATCTTTTAAAACACAATTAACTCAATTTAAGGCAGAATACTCTGATGTAATAAGGGGGAAAGAAAGAAATCTGTGTGATATGGTAGGGAGAACTAAGATTAATTTCAAAATGTCATATCCTAAAGAAATCTTTTTTAAAAAAAAAGACAATTCCTGTTTTTGAAAAGTAACCATCAGTTGAAAGTCACCAGTTTCCAATCTCATTTTGAGGCCTTGATGGTTGAGAAGGAGGGAGTTTAAGAGGAAAAGAGATTGTAAAAATGAGAGTTTTTTCAAGCTCTTTGTCGTTGTTCAGCCGCTAAGTTGTGTCCCACTCTTTGCGATTCCGCGGACTGCCGCATGCAATTCGGAGGAGGGGTTCGAGCTCTCTGCTAAAAGTGAGTGAAGTCGCTCAGTCGTGTCCGACTCTGTGTGACTCCATGGACTGTAGCCTACCAGGCTCCTCTGTCCATGGGATTTTCCAAGCAAGAGTACCGGAATGGGTTGCCATTTCCTTCTCCAGGAGATCTTCCCAACCCAGGGAACGAACCCAGGTCTCCCACATTGCAGGCAGACACTTTACTGTCTGAGCCATCAGGGAAGCCCTGAGCTCTCTGCTAGTGTGTTAAAATTGCAAAATAGCTATAATCCCATTCCAATATCCAAGCCCTTCTGTAATAGGACTTTGTCACTGCTCCCATCGGAGGCTGAGTCTATTTTTCCACCCCTTGATTCTCAGTTGGCTCTGAGACTTGCATTGTTTGGCATAGGGCATATGAGTAAGTGTAATGCAAGCAGAAGTTTGAACAGCCCTTGAATGTTAATGCTTGCTCTCTCATGCTGTTGAAGCCTGAGACTCCATATGAAGGAAGCTGGTCTGTGCTGTGCTAAATCATCTCAGTCATGTCTGATTCTTTGAGACACCATGGACTTTAAGCCACCAGGCTCCTCTGTCCATGGGATTCTCCAGGCAAGAATACTGGAGTGGGTTGCCATGCCCTCCTCCAGGGATCTTCCTGACCCAGGGATCAAACCCATGTCTCTTATGTCTCCCGCACTGGCAGGTGGATTCTTTACCACTAGCACCACCTGGGAAGCCTGAAGGCTGGTCTGGGTTCCTGGAAAATGAGGGACTACAAGAGAGAAACCCCAGCCACCCAAGCCTACTTTGCCAGCCCAAGCAGCTCAGTTGAGCCCATAGCTGTGTGAGTGAGGCTGTCAAGATCATCCAGCTCCATCCCAGCCAGCTTGAAACAGAAAAATCACCCATACAACCCACAGACACATGAGCCAATAAATAAAGTTTTGGAGTGGTTTGTTATGCAAACAGTAAGTGATAGAGCCAGGAAGTCCAGGAAATCCAGTAACGATGGGGAAGCTGACATAGGGTAAACAAAGCTTCTTCCCATATGTGGGTTTCCATCAATGCCCAGCAGGAGAAGGGGAAGCACTCAGCTCCTGTCTGGGAAGTCAGTTCGTGTAGGAAAACCTTAGGAGTCTTGGAATAGATAGACAGAGACTCAAGCCCCTGTTTCCTATTCTTGGCCTCTTCCTCATTCTCAAGGGTGCATTATCAAGTCTCTAGGAAGGGAGGCGATAATGCAGCTTCCAAGGGAGGGGAGGGAAAGGTTAAGGCAGAGGGAGTTGGGACAGGCAGGGTGGGAAAACTAGAGAATATGTATACTTCTCTGATATCCACTCATTTCTAGACTTAGACAAAGGGAAGGGAGGGAGGGTGGTGGGGAGTACTCTAAAGGTAAGAAGGGAATAGAGCTAATAAGGGCCATCACTATTTAAATGATGGATGGACAGAAGTTTGGTAAGAAAAACAGGTTGGACTTACCGGTAAGATATCCCAGAATGCTAACCCCCACTCCACTAATGGATTTCTTACTTCTTCAATGGTTTCATGGGGAACCCTGAGGACTGTCTTCTCTTTTCTGAGCAAACACTGCCTTCACTAACCCCAATCTTCTAAACCCAACCCAACCAAACCACATATAGTCCTGGAGGGCACAAATAATCACTGGTCATGAATCATCACTGGTCATGAATAGCTTTACTTAGGTTTAGAATAGAAAGATGTTTCCCATTATACATCCTACTAATACAAAATAAAAAAGCAAAATAGTGAATTAAAGACCAAAGCCAGACAAAATACATTTCTACCTTGCAACCTTGGCTTTTAAAATCAGGTACTGCATCTTCAGTCCCTTTTAAAGCTTGTGGATTACAAAAAGTAGCCTTCATAAATTCATGGATGAGTTTAAAAGTCATTTTCTTACATCTTAACAGTCTGCATTAGAATAGTATTATTTTAGCATGTCAATGGCAGTTAGATTCAAGAGAAAAACATTAAAATGACCAAAATCTAAGGGGTTCGATAAAGAGAAAGGACAATTAATGTTGCTAAATGTTTTGTATATCACAGTCTGGGCTTCCCAGGTGGCTCAGTGGTAAAGAATTTCCTGCCAATGAAGGAGACAAAGGAAACATGGGTTCTATCCCTCAGTTAGAAAGATCCCCTGGAGGGAGAAATGGCAACCCACCCTAGTATTCTTGCCTGAAAAATGCCAGGGACAGAGGAGCTGGTGGGCTACAGTCCATGGGGCTGCAAGAGCCAGACGTAACTGAGCGTACCTGACAATATCATAGTCTACGCCACATTCAAATATTAGTTCATTGTAAATGTGATAGCCAGAACAGCATGTTTTTAATTAGGGTTTTTAAAGTATTTTTAAGAAATCGGTCAATGATTATGTAAAATTATGGACATGTTTCAAATATTTACCTAGCACCTAGACTCCACTATCTTACACTGCATCTGTTCTTGTGGGCAGGTTTTGTTTTTGTTTTTTTTTTAATTTTATTTTATTTTTAAACTTTACAATATTGTATTGGTTTTGCCAAATATAGAAATGAATCTGCCACAGGTATACATGTGTTCCCCATCCTGAACCCTCCTCCCTCCTCCCTCCCCATACCATCCCTCTGGGTCATCCCAGTGCACCAGCCCCAAGCATCCAGTATTGTGCATCGAACCTGGACTGGCGACTCGTTCCATATATGATATTATACGTATTTCAATGCCATTCTCCCAAATCATCCCACCCTCTGCCTCACCCACAGAGTCCAAAAGACTGTTCTATACATCAGTGTCTCTTTGGCTGTCTCGCATACAGGGTTATTGTTACCATCTTTCTAAATTCCATATATATGTGTTAGTATACTGTATTGGTGTTTTTCTTTCTGGCTTACTTCACTCTGTATAATAGGCTCCAGTTTTATCCACCTCATTAGAACTGATTCAAATGTATTCTTTTTAATGGCTGAGTAATACTCCATTGTGTATATGTACCACAGCTTTCTTATCCATTCATCTGTTGATGGACATCTAGGTTGCTTCCATGTCCTGGCTATTATAAACAGTGCTGTGATGAACATTGGGGTACACATGTCTCTTTCAATTCTGGTTTCCTCAGTATGTATGCCCAGCAGTGGGATTGCTGGATCATAAAGCAGTTCTATTTCCAGTTTTTTAAGGAATCTCCACACTGTTCTCCAGAGTGGCTGTACTAGTTTGCATTCCCACCAACAGTGTAAGAGAGGTTTTTTTTTTTTTTTTTCCCCTTTCCTTTAAAGCAATCTTTTTACACAGTCCTATTTTCACAGTCCCCTCCTCAACACACTACAATTCTCAACACTGGCACATCTTTAGTGTTCAAGAATATTCACAAAGTTGATGACTACTGCCAACCTTAGAGACAGGTATCCTGACACCAACAAAGTAACTTATTAGCTTTGAAGGTTAAATGATTACTAAAGTTCTTATAATTTCTGAAAACCTATAAATGTGAGGCATATACATTAAATATTAATGACTCTTCCTTCTATTAGTCATTTAATACAAGACATTAAATACATGACAATAAATCTTGGCTATCTGAAGAATATGTCCAAAGATGTATAGGCTATTTTATATTTAAACATATTTATTTGTTTGGGGGCAAATGCAATATTTTTATATTTACTGGATGATGCTTGTGTGCATGTATCCTGTATAAAAAGAGAGATTTTATATCTCAAAGGAAAGAATGTCTTTGCATGTTCTACCTAGAACCTTGCATCTTTCAATAAGAAACAACTCCTAGATACCTGTAAGAAATAAATATCCACAATTTAAAGAATTATTCAGAATAATTTCAAATGATATTCATAATAATAATGAAATTAATCAAAATATAAAAATAAAAAATATTTTTATAAAAGTTAAGGAAGGGATATAACACAGACCTACTCTTTGGGGGAAGAAGCAAACTCTATCATCTGTAATATTTCAAATGATACTAGTTAAATTAGAGTCATCTATATTGCGTAGAAATTTCTAAAGCAACCAGAGAAATGGACCAGATGACCTCGGATTTTCACCATTCTAATTGCTAGACTCCTTTGAAACTTGCTCTTTCAGAAATCTACTTTTATCTTCAAAATAATGATCCAAGAGATTAAAAGAAGCCTTGAGTGACTCGATTAGCCTCCTCCAGTTCATGCAGTATCTATTGATACACCATTGCTGTCCTGTCAAAAAGCACTTAGAACATTAGTGAGTATAAGGTATAATTAGGATAGGAGATGAGACAGGTGGAGCATGCACTTCCCTTGGTTTGATCTTTTCATTTCTGACTTTCAGGGATGGTGGCTTATTTAAATCACATTGGAATCCTCACAAGTGCCTAGACTTCTGAACAGGCACTGAAATTCCCCATTTAACCACAACTCAAGGATGCTGTCCAAAGATTTATTTCATTTATTTTTTTTTTCTTTCAAAGATTTTACCTTTCAGTGTGACTCAGAAAGAACCTAGACACACTGAGTAGTAAAGATATATGCAGATTTCCTCCTTAGCCTATTGGACTAAAGTGAAGTTGCTCAGTCATGTCAACTCTTTGTGACCCTGTGGACTGTAGCCCATCAGGCTCCTCCATCCATGGGATTTTCCAGGCAAGATTACTGGAATGGGTTGCCATTTCCTTCTCCAGGGGGTCTTCCCGACCCAGGAATCGAACCCTGCATTGTAGTCAGACGCTTTACTGTCTGAGCCACCAGGGAAGTAAGTTCTAATTGAATAATGGTCAATTCCTATTATTCAGTTCCTAGCACAGAGATTCAGAGAAGGCAATGGTACCCCACTCCAGTATTCTTGCCTGGAAAATCCCATGGATGGAGGAGCCTGGTCTTTTCCGAGAGTCAGCTCTTCACAGCAGGTGTCCAAAATATTGGAGCTTCAGCTTCAACATCAGTCCTTTCAGTGATTATTCAGGACTGATTTCATTTAGCATTGACTGGTTGGATCTCCTTGCAGTCCAAGGGACTCTCAAGAGTCTTATCCAACACCACAGTTTAAAAGCATCAACTCTTCAGTGCTGAGATTTCTTTATAGTCCAACTCTCATATCCATATATGACTACTGGAAAAAAGCATAGCCTTGACTAGATGGACTTTGTCGGCAAAGTAATGTACATGACTATGGCTCAAACTCTTCGGTCCTCTAGTCAACACTTTGCTCTTCTAAGCGGATGCAGTGAGAGGAGTGAAACAAATCAAGGCATCAAAACCAGAGTGAGAGGAACAAAGTACATTTACACTGGCTGTTCTACCTAACCAGGAGAAATGAAAGCAACTGTAACTTGGCAGGATGAGGCAGCTAGGTCACCATGCAGCCACAGAATGAGCTGGATTTAGTTCAGCTCATTAAAGTTCATTAATGTTTCAGCCTGTGTGTTTAGGGGTGGCATCTATACCTACTATCTCATTTCAATCAGGCGACCAGGAAGGTGGGCTTGGAACATGTGTTGCAGATGAATTACATGCAGCTTTTGAGGATGGACATGAGACAGGAGACCACTGTGGAGGTCTGGAAGCAGGGTTCCCCAGGACTGTGAGTCAGTATGTTGGCATGGCACCTTGCTCAGTTCAGCTGACTTATTTCAAGAACAGATCTATTAAGAGAATTTCAAAATTCCCTTTATGGACCTACTTGGAGCTCAAAATTCCCTGAGGCCATAGTGGGAGAAAGTCACAAAATGAAGCAAAAGTATTAGATTTCACTTGGTTTATCTCCTGTAGGAAAGCTCAATTGCTCCCTGAGAACAAGATATTCTTTTTTATATATTGCCTTCATTTTTACCTCTCCAGTAGGTCCAACCGCACCCTCACCACACAGAAAATTCAGTAAAAATATCCAGCTATTCATTTTGAAAGTCTAAAAGCATTTCAGTTCTATTTCAGTTTGTGTTTCACTTATATAAATTCCTATTTTATTTGAAACAGCATCTCACAACAGTTTTATATAGGTTTCAGAATGAGGTAATAAATATTTCTAAACCTTGGCTATCTGAAAAGACTTTAGCTTTACTTTGACTTTCCACTTATACTTAGTTTAGGTTTATACTTATTTCTTTTTTGAACTTCAGTAGATGCATAAATGTGCTCCTTCCTCCCTTTTTTCAGTTCGTCTAAGTACGCCAGGAAATCCACCCTTTGAGACTCAGAGAGAATCATCTTACTAATGGGAAGATAATCTAATAAAATCAGATTTAATTGTTTCAACAAAGAAAAAATTTGCAGTAAAATCTTAGACGTTATTCATAATAAAACATTTGGTTTTTTTCTTTTGCTTTTAAAATGGACTTTTTATGTATAAGTAATGCTTGTAAAGGATGCTTTTTGTGAATTTTTTGCTGTGTACATGCAGACAATAAAATCAGAAGTCATCTCCAATAACCTCAGTACAGGTCTGCAGTTTAACGTCTATTGAGCATGTATTACATAGCCACTTTGATTCAAAAATAAAAAGGGAGGAATTAGCAAAAAATTAGCAAAGTGATCAAATGATCACTTAGCTTGAGCTAGCAGGAGCCAGGTCTGGTGGTATATGCTTTCTATTCTGGTGGTGGGAACTCTGACTTTTTATCAATAACTTTATTGCAATCGATACTGAGGTCAGTAAAATGTGAAGGAAGCTATTTTGTATAAATAAAATCTGGTCTGTCTTAGACCGATTTCTTTTTTAATTTATTTTAAACTCGTCATGATTGTGTATATATACAAAAAAAAAATGTGCAATCTTGTTCTTGTTCCTTTAACAAATAGGAGAACAGAGTCTAAAGTCTCAAAAACCCAACAGCAGGAAGTGGACTGAGTCACATCTCAGGAGAGTCCACCGTCTTCAAATGGCATGATCCAGCAGATCAATGGCTGGAAACAACGCAGAATTTCAAACAAGAGCCCTCTTCGGCAGGTTAGGGACAGCCAATGACAAGAAAAGGGAGAGAATGTTCTCTGTGATGTAGAAAATGGACATACCAGGGAGCAGGCAGAAGAAAAGATAAATGCTAAGAAATCAGTAGCACCTTTATACCGAAGGGTTATGAACAATAGGGAGGGCAGCTAAAGCAGTGGCTGACCCCCCCAAAAAATAACCCCATGAATTGAAAAGTAAAGTACGCAACTTCTCTCAGGAGAGGGGGGGGGAAAGGGTATTTGGAGTTCCACAACTTACAGTTACTAAGTAGAAGTAACAGAACTAAGTAGTAGAATAGATAATTTCCTGCTTCCTGTTGGTTTTTTCAAGTCTTGCTCTGAGAAATGCAGAGCATAACATAAATAAAGGGAAACTGAATCTATGTCTTTGGTGTTCAGTTAGGAAATGGGTGTGTGACTGGGCTTTTGTTTGTTGCTGTTCAGTCACTAAGTCATGTCTGACTCTTTGCGATGCCAAGGACTGCAACACGCCCGGTACCCTTGTTCTTCACGGTTTCCTAGAGTTTGCTCAAATTCATGTCCATTGAATTGGTGATGATATCTAACCATCTCATCCTGTCGTCCCCTTCTCCTCCTGCCTTTAATCTTTCCCAGCATCAGGGTCTTTTTCAAGGAGTCGGCTCTTCGCATCAGGTGGCCAAAGCATTAGAGCTTCAGCTTCAGCACCACTCCCTCCAATAAATATCCAGGGTTGACTGGTTTGATCAACCCTGGATCAAACTTGACTGGTTGGATCTCCTTGCAGTCCAAGGGACAATCAAGAGGGTTTTGTTTAAGTACAGGTAAGTGAATCACTGTTCCAGAGATGCACCCCTCTACTTCTTTATCCTAAATTAACCTCACCACCAGGTCTACGCTACTCTACATAGAAGTATTGTTTATTCTCTGTGTCTCTTGGGATCAAACTCACCTACTTAGAGATTATCTTTCTCCATTATTCCAAATAGAGATGACATAGCCCATATAATAAAGCTTATGGATCAGTAAAAACAGAGCTATAGTTTCAAAATATGCATAATCAAGACCAGGGTCTCCCAACTACAACAAAGTAGCAAATCTGACTCACCACAACTTGATTTAAATATCTTTTTATCAGAACACAGCCCTGCTCATTCATGTATTTGTGTATTACACATTCATGTATTTATGTATTGTCTACTGTCGGTTTTTCACCATAACAGCAGAGTTAAATAGCTACAACAAAGAGCTTATGACCCCCAAAGACACTAACATTCATTATTTGGCCTTTTACAGAAAAAAGTTGCTCTAAATAAAGGTATCAGGTCTCCATCGTTGTTGTTCAGTTTCAAAGCCATTTCCAACTCTTTTCTGACCCCATGGACTCTAGCCCACCAGGCTCCTCTGGCCATAGGATTTCCCAGGCAAGAACACTAGAATGGGTGGCCCTTTCCTTCTCCAGGGGGTCTTTCGGACCCAGGGACCAAACTTGTGTCTCTACACTGGCAGGCAGATTCTTTATCACTGAGCCACCAGGGAAGTCCATCAGAGTCTCCATGCCCATATTCAAATAAAAGTTGGCCCTATCAACCACCAGCTGTATGATACTGGAGAGGATGTTCCTTAATCTCTCTGAGCCTCCGTTTCTTCATCTCTAAAATGGGAATAATAACAGAATCTCTTTCCAGGATGCTATAAGAAGGATTCAATGTGATAATCCAGGAAGCTGGCACAGAATAAGTACTACGTCAGTATTACCTATTATTAACTAATATCATTCCTCTAAAATCCTTTATGCAAGGATATTTTGTACTCTCCTCATTCCCTTCTCCAGGATACACAGCTCTGAAACACTGGTAGACATTTGGAATGAAGACTTCACCCTTGAACTCTGAGAAAACCACAGTTCTATGATGTGATTAAAATGAAGACAAATCAAGTTTAATTAAACATTGAGACTGGCAATTGTGCTTCGGCCAGAAGCACATTTCTAGTAAGTGTTTAATAATGTGATTACAGAGTGTACTGCATACACTGGGGTGTGAGAAACAATAGTGTATTTGCATGTGAATATACATCTGTCAGCCAAATGAATTCCAGCTCCACGTATAGTACAAACTGGAATGCTCCTGGGAAACAGATGGAAAAGTTGGGTAACAGAAAGGGATAGGAGTGTAGGAATGACCACATTTGTGTAGAATCCCAGTGTTGACACTTCCCAGTCCTGTGACTGAAAGAAATGTGCTCAAACTCCCCACACCCTGGTTTATTCATCTGTAAAACAGGGAGATTCATATTTCTCTCTTGCAATCAATGGACAGATTACACTAAGTGAAAACAATCTATGAATGTGGCCAGCCTATCAGTGGTCTCAGTTCGAAGGTGTAAGCTGTCAAGTCACAGTTTTATGCTTGTGTCTGTAGACACATGTCTGATAAGTGTTAGTCGCAAAGAGTCGGACACTACCGAGTGACTAACACGTATCAGACGCCTGTCTAGGTAGAGGGACAGAGTTCATTAGCGTTATCCTAGAGAGCCCAAGGTTACAACCTGAATTCCATCCCATACCCACCCTTGTATGGTCCGCAGGCTCCATCAGACACATTCATGTGCCACTGAACCCTGTTCTTGCCTGACTGATAGCACTCTGTTGCACTCTTTGGAACTGCAGGTGGAGTGTAGCACACAGAAGCATTAGGTTCGCCTTCTAAGAGTCACAGACGGAAGTTCCAGATCTTCATGGACTAACTTATGACCCAGGGAGTTAATGTCATAAACCTCCAAATTCCATTTGCAAAGTGATGATAAGAATAGCCTCTCCTTAGGGCGACTGTGAAGATTTAATCTAAGAACCATGTTTAGTGCCTGACACAATAACCACACAATCAAATTTAGGTTTAATATTACCTTGCTTCGGTACGTGCAATTCTCTTCTACTAGACTATGGAATCCTTGAGGGTCTGAGTTGGTTTTGTTCCCATTATACACCCATCATCTAGCATGGATTCATGTGTAAAGTAGACTTTGAATAAATATTTGTTGAACAGTGAATGAATGACTGCATAAAGAGATCACTCCACTCAAATCCACTCCACTGATGAGAAGGAGGATTAGCAATCTTTTTAATATAAACGGCAACATAAGTTAATAAAAAGACTTTTGAAGTGCTTCTGCTATTTGAAAATGTGGTATAAAATTTTTTTCTGGTCCATCGTCCACTTACTTCCATCACTGGTTTTGATATAACCTTTCACCTTTGGCTTTAATTATCATTTTCTAATTCTGCACCTGGTCCCTAAGTGTCCTTATGCAGCATTGCGTATCCATCATTCACATTTGGCAAACCCCTCCATCCAGGCCAACACAGTGTCAGGGACTTACCGTAAAGCTGTAAAAGTACCATGTGAAAAATTAATGCATCTCATGGAGCAAAGTGTGACTATCACTGGGAATCTAATCCAGTCCACGATAATTCCATGAACTGAAGATGAAAAGTCCCTTTTTGTCCTTGACTCATCTGTCCTTCCTTCTCTGACCCTCCTTTCCCCTTTCTTCAGGCTGCTGGGGTATTGACAGGGATTTAAGCGGAGTGGAAGGTCTTTATCTCTTTGAGATGAGCTGCAATATGATTACAATCGATTGAGTGATTTACAGTTTAGAGCGCCTTTCATTACCTCTGTGCTCTATAGAATTATAAACGACATCCTGTATGTGAATATATATTATTATTATTGGATATTTATGTACTATCTTCCTCTGAGAAGCTAAGAATTCCTTTTTTAGGCTTTAAATAACTGCAGGGACCCTGTAAAACTTGTGCAAAGCTTAAATTGAGGAGACTGAAAATTGGAAAGTTTTCCTATAAATAAAGCTGTACACTTGGGTGAGTGTTAGGACGTTTGCTGCTAACATAACTCTGGGGCAGAGAGAAAATTGTGTTTTAGCTTAGGATAATAATTCTAGATTTTCATAATTAAAGACAAATTCTGCAGGCCATAATTTCATTTACTGCTGGAGCTTCTCTGTGACAATTGGACAAACAAAAACTTGTAATTCACTTGGCCCAGCTTTGGAATTATGCAATATTTGATGACTGTTTTAATTCAGAATAATTCTTGTTGTTATTAAGGCCTTGCATAGAGTAAGATGTTATTAGTATTTTTATGTCACACTATCTCAAATGAGCATAATTTGAAAATCACATTAAATTGTGACCATGCTCTAATTCTAAGCTTCAAAGGATCATTCCATGGATCTGGTTTAATAAAAATGTACTCATTATTCATAGAAATTAAGAAATCATTTTTCTTAGATCCCTACTTAAATAGTGCCTAGAAGTGACCCTCAAATTTCTTATTCTTATTTCATTAAGTTCCTGGACTACAATATGTATAATATTTAACTTATGGGTAAATAAACAATTTTCATGCACCTTTTAATTAGTAAAAATTCAGCTTCTTCAAATCCCAAGATAGTCTATTGAAGATTAGAAAAACATAAACCAGGACTTAAGACTAAGTGGACATCTCATAAAGTCCTGTAGAATTTTCCACGAAAATTATTCTTCTGCTCAACAAATGTCTAGACTCAAAGTACTGCCCTGTTCACAAATGAATTCTATTAAGTTACTATAATTGCTATCATGTTATATAATAGAACGTTTCATCATTACAACAAGCTCCTTTGTGTGCTACTTATTTTATAAATAACCTTGAGTCATGTGTTAGCTTAATGTCTCAGAAGCATACGCCACGTGTCTCTGTGCCCATGTCACATGTGTCCATGGGTACCTCTCCCTCTACTGGAAATATTCTTCTCTTCCATAGGATGATTACATATATATGTATGATCATATGTAAATATATAATTTACATATGTCTATGTACACATCTTTGTCTTTTTTGTCTTCTGGGTGGTTATGTTTAATTTTAGCATTAGCCAGAGGCCCACAGTTTGCTTGAAACTCTTATCAGCTTCTAAGAGACATTTACAGGGAGAGAAAGGCTCTAGGTTTGATAGCGGTAATTGTATTTAACTTGTAAGATACAAGGCTATTTATCTTGTGGCTGGGAACTCACAGAAGAGAAAGGAGGTTTGCCTGATAAAACAAAAATTAAAGAAAAAAATACTAACCACTCTCTCACCACTCTGTCTTTCTCCAAGAAAGACCATGAAACAGTAAAACAGACTTTCACCTGGTGAAGCTCTTCCCGTCTGCTTAGATATGTTGCCAGGAGGTAAAAGAGGACGGTGAAAGGAAACAGCCTCCAAGTCCCCAAGGCCTGAGCGATGGTGAACAGGAAGGCAAGTGTCACAAATGCCCAGGGAAGTGCTGACTTCTAACTTGGCAGAAATTGAAAACTGAACTTGAGAGAAAGCTTCTAAATTGTCCAGACTTGGGATAAGTTGAGAATTTCTGGGGCTTCTCAGTGCCCCCGGAAGAAGCAGTGTGATGAAACCATACAGCTCTCAAGTAGGATGGTCTTGGATCATAATAACAGCTTGCTACATGAGCCAGCTAAGTACCTGAACTCTCAGAACTGTTCCTCTGAAAAATGGGGACAGAATGACCTTGACCTTGAGAGTTACATTAGGGCTAAGATACTGAACATGAAGTAGGGAGTGTGTGGTAAATGCTCAACCAAGAGCAACTATCACCATCTGGATAAGTTTGGCTTAGAGATGCTGGCATCTCCATTTACTCCATCTCTGGGACAACGACCCTATAAATTGGATGGAGCACATGTGTAGGACTTCCCTGTAGCTCAGACAGTAAAGAATCTGCCTGCAACACAGGAGACCCCAGGGGTTCGATCCCTGGGTTGGGAGGATCCCCTGGAGAAGGGAATGGCAACCCACTCCAGTATTCTGGTCTGGAGAATCCCATGGATGGAGGAGCCTGGCAGGCTATATCCGTGGGGTTGCAAAGAGTCAAACAAGACTGAGTGACTGACATTACTACTTTATATTATGCCAGTGACTGAGTAATGACAAAATGCGTTAGATGCATTCAGGAGGTACAGGAAGGTAAATGTGCATTGTCTTATCAATGGTGTAAATAAAGATTTATATTATATAAAAGAGAAAGAAGGAAATAAAAGAGTATATTCTAGTCCCACACTGTCCAATACCAGTCACCAGTATCAAAGTGTTAGCCTGAGACTTGAATGAAAAATGTGTTTGAAGTGAAGTGAAGTCGCTCAGTCATGTCCGACTCTTTGCGACCCCATGGACTGTAGCCTACTAGACTCCTCTGTTCATGGGATTTTCCAAGCAAGAATGCTGCTTCTCTCTCACTCTCATATATGTGTGTATGTGTGTGTGTCCCACATATATATATATATATATATATATATATGTGTGTGTGTGTGTGTATGTGTGTGTGTCCCACATATATATATATATGTGTGTGTGTGTGTGTGTATGCATACACACATATATGTACATATGTGTGTGCGTGTATATATATATATAATTAATTTTTTTTCACCAAAGACAAACCCTAGGAAGTTGAAAGACTCTTGTAAATAGAAACTCACCTACCTCTGAATCCTAATTCATTCCTGACAAATTGGAAAAAAAATATGGCAACTGGGTTGACATTTCCTTCTCCAGATCTTCCAGACCCAGGGATTGAACCTGGGTCTCCTGCATTGTAGGCAGACGCTTTACCATCTGAGCCACCAGGGAGGTGGATTTAAAGGGATTTAAATCCCTAAGTGCTTAGGACAGAATAATTGCACAATAAAAATAAACCTTCAGGACCATACAAGTACACTGCAAGCGTGGCTAGGTGTGGTTAGCGGCTGCCACATTGAACAGTACTGGCATGCACTCTGAATGAAGAAAAGAGATATTCCTAGCTTTCTAAACATCAGTGATTTTCAAACCTACCTGCACACAGAATCACCTCGGGAGCTACCTAAAATACTGATGCCTGGACCAGCGCTTCTCAAGTTTTACTGTGCGCAAGAGTCACCTGGGGACCTTGTCCAATTCAGATTCTGATTCAGTAGATTTAGGGCCCAAGAGTCTGCATTTTTAACAAGCTCTCAGGTGATACTGAAGTTGCTGATGCCTGGGCCACACCCCAGACCAGTTAAATTCGATCACCTGGGCCTGGGGCCTGGGCACCCAGAGAGTTTTAAAAATTCCCAAGAGAATCTCATTTGCAGCCAGGTTAAAGAATGCTGCTTCTCTCTCACTCTCATATATGTGTGTATGTGTGTGTGTCCCATATAGATACATATATGTGTGTGTGTATACGTATATACACATATATGTACATATGTGTGTGTGTGTGTGTGTATATATAATTAATTTTTTTTCACCAAAGACAAACCCTAGGAAGTTGAAAGTCTCTTGTAAATAGAAACTCACCTACCTCTGAATCCTAATTCATTCCTGACAAATTGGAAAAAAAAAAAAAAGACTGTTTAGCCACCCAAGTATTTAGCATACACTGGTTTGATCAATTAATTGATACATCTTGTGATCAAATGTTTGAAGAACTTATTGCAAGGTGGTTTTAAAATATACTTAGCAATGTTCGAACACCTTTATTAAGTGAGTCTCTCTATTTGATGCTATAGCTCTACAGTCTGGAAACCATGCTCAAATATGGCTTTCCCTTTGGGTTGAGTTTATACTTCTTATTCCCTTTGCAGGACTTCACTATCTATGTTTTTTCTCCAGTTGAACTGAAAGTAACACTCGTCCTGAACGGATGAATGAGCAGGTAGATGGGGCTTGTTTTAATGTGTGCTTCAACTCTGGCAAGGCCTCAAATGTTTGCAGGCAAAGATGAAAGAAAAGGAAAGAAAACCTCCTGGCTAGGAATTAATGAAAACCCAAGGCCTGAGAAATTCCAGCATCATGTCAAGCACACAGACTTGTTTTTAACCCTTCAAAGTCTCAATTATCTAGGATGAGAGGTGAACAACAAAAAACCTCTCTTATCCCCATGTATGCTGTCTAAACAATGAAGGGATAATAAGCATTTGAAATAAAATATGTTGAAGACTTTCTTTAACTCAGTAATTCTCAACTGGGGCAGCATATCCCCCAGGAGACATCTGATGTTCGTGGAGATGCTACTGGAATAAAGTGGGTGGAAATCAGGGGGTCCTGCTAAACATCCCACAATGCACAGGGCAGCCATCACAGCAAAGGATTATCCAGCCCTGAATCTCAACAGCACCAAAGCTGAGAAATCCTACTAACTAAACAAGCTCAGGCAAGGACTTCTATTTGAGAAATACCTTAATGAAAAAATAAAAATGAACATCTCATGAGTTAGTGTCTGTATCAGTAAAATGATGACTCGGAGAAAGAGGAAAATGAGAAAGAAATTTGAGGAAGTGCAATCTGAGAATGAGGACGGCAATCTTGGGTCTGCCCCTCAAGTTGTGTGTTACTGGGTAAGTTATTTTGACTTTCAGAGACTCAACAATCTAACCTTAATATGAGTATGGTGGTAATAATACTAAACCCAGTTCCCTCATAGGAGGGGATCAGGAGTAAAGGCAGAGAGGCATAGGAAGGTGCTTAGAGCATCAGTAAGCACTACGTGTGTGCTAAGTCACTCAGTCGTGTTCGAGTCTTTGGGACCTCGCGGACTGCAGCCCACCAGGCTTCCCTGTCCATGGGATTTTCCAGGCAAGAACATTGGTGCTTAGCCCCTTCAGTCATGTCCGACTCTCTGTGACCCCATGGACCATGGCCGGCCAGGCTCCTCTGTCCATGGGATTCTCCAGGCAAGAACACTGGAGTGGGTCGCCATTTCCTACTCCAGGAAGCACGATAGCAATAGGGTCGCCATTTCCTTCTCCAGGAAGCACGATAGCAGTAGTTTATCTATTCATTTAGCTTTTACTTTCAATCCCTATTAAAAAAAGGTTCTGTGGGACTTGACGCATTCAAACATAAAGAAAGAGTTTTCTGATTCAGTGTCCTTGAAGGGGAACCACGTCTACATCTTTTTTCATGTTCTGAGTTGGATGGTCAGACAGGATTGGAGCATAGGTCATTGGTGGGCATTCTACTGAATGAGGAAAGGGCATCGAATCAAGAGCACACCAATGAACTCGGTGTACACGTCAGCAGAGGAAGGACACTGAGACTCTACTCTTTTCAGCACCGCCTGCCATGGGAAGATGGGGAGGCTCACACACTGAAGCTGCTTATCCATCTTCATTTTCCAGGAAGCCTGGATCTAGAAAAGTCCCATCACTGAACCATGTTCCGGGTTCTGAAAGCCCTGATGACACCAGCTCCTGAATCCCAACAGCAACCCCTATTCACAGCAGAGAAAGGATCTTGAATAACCCCAGTCTGCTGAGCCTCCCAGGGGATCTAGAGAAGGCGCTAAGTCGTGCCCGACTCTGCAACCCCATGCACTGTAGTCTGCCAGGCTCCTCCGTCCATGTGACTTTCCCAAGAGTACAAGAATGGGTTGCCATTTCTTTCTCCAGGGGATCTTCCCAACCCAGGGATCGAACCCAAGTCTCTCGCATTGCAGGCAGACCTTTTACCCTCTGAGCCACCAGGGCATCCAAATGCTATTTGAGCATTGAATTTACAAAGGAGAGTAGTATCTATTAGAGAGTCAATCAACTTGTTCCCCACTGCCAAAATTACTTGTGGCTCCTGTAGAAAGTGAAAGTGAAGTCGCTCAGTTGTGTCTGACTCTTTGGGACCCCATGGACTGTAGCCCGCCAGTATCCTCTGTCCATGGAATTCTCCAGGCAAGAATACTGGAGTGGGTTGCCATTCCCTTCTCCAGGGGATCTTCCCAACCCAGGGAGCGAACCCCGGTCTCCTGCACTGCAGGCAGACTACCGTCTGAGCCACCAGGGAATCTGGAGCCTGGCTAAAATTAATTCCTCATGCTCGACTCACCTTTCACTTTCCCTCCCTTGTCCCCTCCACCACATTGTGTCAAGACAGCAATTAGAGGCTTTATAAGGAACATCTGTCAGTGCCTGGGTGATAACTCTGGGCCGATTTTTCTTTTATTGCCCTCTCCTGTTCCTTAGCCTTTCTATTTTCAGGTTCAAAGAAAGAAGCTGCTTTTGAGTCAGATCTCCCAGAATTAAGAGATAGAAGATTCTGATGGCTACAGAACTATTTTCATTCTGGAGCCTTCCTGATTCACAAAACGCCAGTGCTACCTGCCATGGGCCCAGCTGGTTTCTAAATCCTTCACAGTGGGATGTTTCAGTCGAGTCACACAAAATCCTATAAATGTCTGTGAGAAGGTTCTGGAGTTGACCCATTCATCCTGGTGTACAGGGACCTGCTGAGCAAAAAGAGTTTCCTGAGAGCACAGCCTCAGGGTGGGATGATGTCACTGAATATTCTGCAGGAGCACCTCTATATTTCTCTCCTGTTTAAATGGTAGCTTTAGACAAGTAGCACAACTTGACCCCTCTTGGTGGTTTCTAGACTTATCCCTAGCAGTAACAAGAAACAGGGTCACTTGTAGAGATGTGGATGGACCTAGAATCTGTCATACAAAGTGAAGTAAGTCAGAAACAGAAAAAAAAAATCATATATTAATGCACATATGTAGAATCTAGAAAAATGGTACAGATGAATCTATTTCCAGGACAGGAATGGAGGCACAGACATGGGGAATGGACACGTGGGCGTGGAAGGGGGAAAGAGGAGAGTGGGATGAATTGGGAGATTAGGACTGACGTATACACATGACCACTGTGAAATCGATTGCCAGTGGGAAGCTGCTATGAAGCACAGGAAGTTTGGCTTGGGGCTCTGTTTTGACCTAGAGGGGTGTGGTGGGGGAGGGTGGGAGGGAGATTCAAGAGGGAGGGGATATATGTAAACATACAACTGATTAACTCTGCTGTACAGCAGACACTAACACAACATTCTACAGCAATTATACTCCAATAAATAAATTTTAAAAAAGAAGAAGATGGCTTGGGGAATGGATGACTATATCACTTCTGCAGAAACTATATCAAGATCTTGACCAGGTGGCTTTGTTCTTTGATACCTAGATACAGAGGGCATTTTGATCTTATGGTTGAAAAATAAACAAATATTGCCAGATTGCTCTAATGGAGCTTTAAATTTAGTAAAATGGATCCTTTCAGTAGCACAGGAAAACAAGACGGAGAGAAAATAAGGTATCCAAAACTGAAAAGGTGAGACCCTCTTAGGAAGTCCTAGTCCAACTAGAAAGCTAACTTCCCAAAGCCATTTCCAATCTAGGTAACGGGGAAAAGTGACAGCTCCTTTAAAT
Source organism: Bos indicus x Bos taurus (assembly GCF_003369695.1). Classification (NCBI taxonomy): domain Eukaryota; kingdom Metazoa; phylum Chordata; class Mammalia; order Artiodactyla; family Bovidae; genus Bos; species Bos indicus x Bos taurus. The sequence continues at coordinate 84,683,202 of NC_040085.1, read as the reverse complement.
ACTCAGTATTCTTCCAACTGCTTCAGGGAAGCACATTACCATTGTTGTTAGCAGGACAGCTTGGCCTCACTACAAATGTGTCTTCCTGCACGGCTAAGAGAACTTGTCTTTTTTAAAAGAGGGTTTTCTACTCCAACCACCTTTGTGTGGTTACTGCATTGATCTTTGTAATATGATACTTTAAGAAAAGGAATAAATATAAGATGACACAAGAAAGATGCTCATTTCTCTCTATTCATTTTCAAAATCTCCTCCAATTTGCTATGGGACGAACATTAGAAATGGTGCTCAGCTTGGAATTGGAGAATCTGGTCTCAGTTCTGTCCCTCATTTAGTATTCTCTCATGACCTTAGAAAAAAACACAATATCTCCCCGGGTTTCATTTTAAATCTGAAATAGAGAATAAAGATGCCTACCCTGCCTAATTTACAGGCTATTGAATGAAGTGGTCTGTTTGAGTGAATATGTAATAGTAAAAAATGCTAGTCAAATGTTTGGTAATCCTCATAGCTAACATTCACTGAGTAATGACTTATCTGCCCCAGCATTATGTAGGATATTTTACACGTATATTCACATTAGCCCTGGAAAGTAAGTATTATCATCATCCCGTTTTATAGACTAGGAGACAGAGACTTGGGAGGATCACCATCTTGATTAAGGTTTGGGACTGGATCACCAAATAGGAGGAATGAGCCCTTATCTAGAGAACTAAGAAAGTGGGGAGAGTAACAGAGGAGAATGCGGGGAGAAAGAATCTGACGTATTTTTGAAAGCATTATAGAGCCCCTCAGAGAAAAAAATCAGAACTGTTAGAAATTCTTACACGTATTTTACAGTTGTTATGTTTTGAATTATATGTGGGGACATGTGCCAAACATTTCAGTGCTTAGGGCGTTTCAAGGTCTTAGCCTAGCAGGCCTTGGAATTACAGCTAACGGGACCAGGTCCCAGCTCCAGCCAGTTGACTCCAAAGCCCATACTTATGACTGCTATACTGTACATGTCCTGCAATAATAACACATATTATTACTAAATAAGTTACCAACAGTTACCAGTCATAATGGTTTTCAGTGGGAAGCAATGCCATTAAAGAAAAGTTTATCCTGTTTTGAAAACATAGGAAGCAACCCATAATTTGGAACTAAAGATGCAAAGAGATAGGCATACAGCTAGGGTGACTGGTTTTCTTACATATATGTGGCTTTACAAATGGCCATTAAAGAGCCTGCTCACTGCTAGCAGCAAACTCCTGAATTCCGTTTTGGCTCAGGGCAAGTGTTAGCATCAGTTTAGAATCTTTGAAATTCCTAATAGAAACATAACAATCCCTACAGCAGCAGTGGCAGGGCCAATGATAATATGCACGGAGAGGGATTGATTTTTTCCTATGAACAAATGAACAGTTTTTAAGATTTCAGGCTATTTTGATGGCTCCCACTCCTCAGCCCCTGGAGCTGAAGCAAGAAGCATTTAAAAATCAGATCTATTAGTGCCTGGTGAATTTGGATGATGCTGAGAATTCACAGTAGCTGCTAACACCTCTGGCTTTCCTCAAAGGCTCAATGATAAACACAGAAGGTCATTTTTGTGCCTATAATAATCTGAGAAGTGCTAAGAGTATGTTGAGAGGCTCCCAGCAAAGACTGAGCTGGATACTGTATGGTCAGATGGATACTGAGATGGTGGATAAGTGAGTGGATGGGCTTTGTGCTTCAGTACTTTGGGGGTCTTGTATGTTCATCTGTGAATGCTTCCATAATTCTTAATCCAGACATAGGAAGACTATGGCTGATAGAGGAAAACCCAGTAGCACAGTTATTTCTGATTGGCTTTTAAAGAAAAGCAATGCTGACTCAGGCATGAAAAAAATAATCCCAGCCTTCAGTAATGGGACATTCTTAGGCCACAAATAGGCAAATGTACTTTACACATTTCTCTCATGTGTGATGATTATTAGCTAGATGGTTCTTACACTTCTGGAAAGGTGCTTCTGGCTTCCTCACCCCTGGGTCCACCTCACTAAAAAGAAAGTGATAACAGTGAGAAAATCATGGGCCATTTTGGAGTGTAGGAGAGAAAGAGTTAGGCATCACATACACGCCCCCATTAGTGACAAGTTCAATATTCTGGGCTATTCTCTTGTATCCACCAGGTGATAATGCAATGATGAAGCAACAGTCTTTAGCCAAAGAATTTTTCCTCCCATTCTGGGCGTTTGTATGATCAGCATTCAGGCTCTCAGGAGAAGTGAAAGATAAGAGGGAAAGCTAAGGGATTATTTGAACAGTCTTTCTACAGAAGGCAACAACCTTTCTTCCTACTGCCCTTGATTCAGCCATCTGGCCCTGGGAGTTTGCTGGTGAACTTCCCTTGACTATAAAATTTAAACAATTGATGAACCCCTCTCCCTGCTGTTAAAACGCCTGTTATGATTGATCTCTGAAAATCGAGGTAGGCTAGCATAAGTGAGAGAGAGAGAAAAAAAAGGGGGGGGGGCAAAGTCCACCAAATGAATGAAATCCCACCCTGAAATTTTTCTCTTCCTGTTACTCTGACTTGATGCTCCTCAAGTTTAGTAAACTTCCTTTTACAGTCTTTCTGCCATCTCCGGCCATCTGTATGTTCAACTACACCTGATCGAACAGTGCCACAACCATTAATCAATAATCACATTGATTATTCCAAGAGTATGGATACTTGCTTCTATTAGAGATGATAGCCCTTACCCCCATCAGTCATCATTTGCAGTGCCCCAGCAAATCCATAGTCACTGTATTTGGTATGAGCCAGTCAGGCACTATTAATCAGACAAAAGAAGTATTCAGTGCATAGTTGGGAAGTCTCCAGAAGCTCCTATCCTGAACCCAGTCCTAAAGAAATACTCAATAACTTAGCTTCTCATCAAAAAAAAAAAAATGATGTGTGCTTAATATTCAGTGTTTTCATGATCTGGTGACAGTCGTGAGAAAGTCACCAGTTGGAGGCAAAAACGGGAGAACGAGAGTCTGGTCATCGAGGGTCAAACGTACCTGTGGGATAGTGCTCGTTCACTGGCCAGTTATCCACCTGCAGTGTGGCATTGCCGCCGTTCCTGGTGAAGCGCACCACGTGGTACTTGCCATCGTTTACCGGAGTCCTCTCCTCTTTGATGGAGATGTCAACTGTGCCAATATTGAAGACAACTCCGATCTTCCCCTGTTCCTACAATAAAGAGACACAAAAGGCAAGTCACCACCAACCGCAAGGCTTTCTCCCTTTCAAGTTGATCCGAAACTAACAATGAATCTGTAGGTACCCCAGAAAGAGCTGTCAGCTTGAAGTTAATAATAGTATCCTACATTTCTCCATGGGCTTTCATCCTGAACATAAAAGCCAAAGGTACAAAACCACCCAAATTGCTCTCAGAGGCTGCACTGCACAGGTTACATCATTTGATTGCCCTCAACAGATATCAAAGCCGGAACCACAGAACTACCGAACAAGTGAGGAAGGACACTGCAAGGTTCTGGGAGATGAATTAGGCCTCTTTTTGAGAAAAGGCTAATCAGACACTGAATTGTAGGTTCCCTCACAATTCAGATTTAGGATTAAAAGGGAAATACAAGGCTGCTTGCACTCTGGGGGACAATCAAGACCCAGAGGAGGTGTACACAGTGGTTAAGAGCCAATTCCATAGAAGGCGGCCCTGCAGGTTTACTCCTGGTGACACGTTCTGCAGGTTGAAAGAATTTGGAGAATATATCCTCAGGGGAGGCAGCTGGAACTGAGCTGGGGTTTCCCGAGTCAGATGCTGGCACTTTTCCTACGCTTGTAGCCCTATTCCTAAGATTAATCCAAAGAGGGACGTAATATTCACTGCTACAACTTTATGTCACACAGCAGAAGAGAACCTCTGCGGCCCTAACACAGACTTCTAGAAGGGAGAACACAATGAATTCCAGAAGGGTAACATTAGGGCAACGAAGGTGATGACTATGGTGGTGGTGGTGGTGACATTATCCAAACCCTGGGAAGTGCCTAGAAACACTGACATGTAAATAACAGTGCTATTAAAAGTCTTGCTCTTCTCCTCTAATAATTGGTTGTGACTAAGAGTTGGAATTACTATTCAGAAGATGACATAGCATCACTGATCAGATATAATCAGTCTCTTGACACCTCTATGAATGTATCAGCATGCAGAGTGTCACGGAGAAGGCAATGGCACCCCACTCCAGTACTCTTGCCTGGCAAATCCCATGGACGGAGGAGCCTGGTGGGGTTGCTTAGCAGTCCATGGGGTCGCTAAGAGTCGGACACGACTGAGCAACTTTACTTTCACTTTTCACTTTCATGCATTGGAAAAGGAAATGGCAACCCACTCCAGTGTTCTTGCCCAGAGAATCCCAGGGACGGGGGAGCCTGGTGGGCTGTCGTCTATGGGGTCGCACAGGGTCAGACACGACTGAAGTGACTTAGCAGCAGCAGCAGCAGCAGCAGGGTGTCAGGAGACATCTTTCTCCATTTCTCTAGTTGTCTGGCTTATTGGTTAAACAGTTGGTTGGACTTTCAAAAATAATAAAATTTAGCTGCAATTCTGATGTTCTACAAGACCGAGTCACAATATTTGTTCCCATAGTCTCTGCTATGCTCTATTTCTTTATATTCAAGAAGGAGGAAGAGGAGGAATAAAGGATGGAGAAGAATATGGGAAAAGAAGTCCAGAATCCACATAAACCAAGACATAGGAGAGATTTCACTGAATGTTAAGTTTATTAATTTGGTTCATTCAATATGTAAATATACTGTTTATTAAGCACTCAATATACACAAAGTTGGGGCTTCCGCTGTGGCTCAGACAGTAAAGAATCTGCCTGCAATGCAGGAGACTTGGGTTCGATCTCAGGGTCAGGAAGATCCCCTGGAGAAAGGAATCACAACCCACTCCAGTATTCTTGTCTGGAGAATTTCAGGGTCAGAGGAGTCTGGAGGGCTACAGTTCATGGTTCAAGTTGCAAAGAGTCAGACATGACTGAGTGATTAAACGCACATGTGCGTGCGTGCGCACGCACGCACACACACACACACACACACACACACACACACACACTTGGAGTCAGTAAGAGTTCTGGTGAGATTTTAGGTACTGGTTTCCGTGTAGTTTGCCACACATCACTTATTTTCCCAGAAGACAGGCTTTCCTCAACTAGTCAATTTTCCTTTAGTATGTGAACACATCTTGTGCCCAACAAAAGAATGAGTAAGGATGTCGGACTCTTAGTCTTTAAAAGCAGGAATCTAGACTGCTTTCAGCATGCAGGGATACTTAGAAACATCACTGCTTCTTTGTACCCTGACAGTGCAGCACGTGATATAAAGCGATGTCTGCAATGTCCATGTTCTGTTCTCTGGGAGAAGTAATTCAGTTGCCTCCCCAAATGGATACTAAACATACTCATTTTCTTAAGTTTTTAAGAAACAAGATTGCTTCAGTCCCTGCATATTGTGACAGTGTGCTCTCAGCTTTGCTTTGCTTTCCTATCTCTGTATCTCCGGCAATAAAAAAGTACCTACTATTAAAACATGACGCATGTGTAAATGAACCAGATGATGGCTTCCTTTGCATCTTTCATGCCCATAATTCATAGTATTATGATCCATTTTATTCTTTCTCCTTAATTCTCTGGGAATGTAGACATGACAACATGACTTTTCTGCTTTTTCTTACTTAAAGAGTTGGCATGAACTTCTAAGGGTATGTGTGTGTGTGTGTGTGTTGGTACCTAATCATCCCCAAGCCTAAACAAGCAAGGCTATAACAACCTGTGTCTTGCTAAGTCACTTCACTTGTGTCTGTAGCCTGCCAGACTCCTCTGTTCATGGGATTCTCCAAGGCAAGATCCTGGAGTGGGTTGCCATTTCCTCCTCCATAACAATAACCTTTTTAGCAGAACTGAAGGACTAGGCGAGTTAAGAAACCACGACTGCAGATACCATCACTCCACTGCCCACCCCATGTGGGCTGTTGATTGCACCACTGTTCTTCTATAAAAAACCACCGTATAAATCCTGGATGCGTGGAATGGACGGTTGGTGATTCAGTTCACCTCAGAGTCACTAATTAATCAGGGATGGAGAACAGTTTTAGGGGGAGAGAGGAGACCTTGAAACCAGCCTTCTGCAGCTTTTCAGCAACAGCAGTGGCAAAGTACAGTTCTGGCTCACTGAGTGGTCTGATGGGCGAGATATGTTCACTTGGGCAGCTTTTCTGCAAGATCCATAATAGATTCAGGCAAAAGAAAAGATTTAATCTCTGCCAGAATAAATATTTGGTCCTTATCTTAGGCACCACACGTTTGCCATTGCAATCACTGTTTTGGAGAGGTCTTCTTAATCCTGCTCGCACGCTGCCCCTGTCAGGGGAGGCCCTCACCCACGTTTCACTGTGTTTCCTGCAGTGGTAAATGTGGCTGTGCTGGACCTCGGATGTGGCCTCTTCCCTCGCAGTAATAAGATTTCATTACTGCAACCCCCTCATCATTTGTCTTGGGACCACAGTGGCATTATAATCCGTGGCTAACTGCTTCGTCTCAGTTCATTACAGACTTGGTGGCAAATACTCATACAGTTGCCCAGGCTTGAATCCATCACGCTCAGCTGCCATGAAAATAAACTCTGCTGGCACAGGTGTCCAGAAAAGAGAAGATGTGAAGGATAAAAGACATTGGCTTTGGAGTCAACCCTGACTAATCTTGGGCAAGTCATTTAACTTTTCTGAACCCACGTGTTAATAAGATATTATGGGGACAGGAGACCAGTTTTATATACTTTGGAGGACTGTTATAAAATGATAATATGATAATCATGAATGTCATGAGAGTCATGATTTCATAACTGAAATGACATGATTAATATGATAATACTTCATAAATAATAAAATATTATACACACATACGAGATACATGAAAATAGGAGAATGAACCATCCAATCATTTGACCATTTAAAACAGTCTGTGATTACTAGAGAAACTAATTGGTTCAATATGATAAACATAGCTTTTAGCATCTCTTGGTTCATACAATACCACTGACTTTAAAAATATATGACCTTGGGCAGGTTGTTTAACTTCTGATAGTTCTTCTGTAAAGGGACGAATGGAGGACTTTAGAAGAATACACCTGTGTGAAGCACATGGTATATGGCTGAGTATACACCGCTGCTGCTATGCTGCTAAGTCGCTTCTGTCATGTCCGACTCTGTGCGACAGCACAGATGTCCCATAGATGGCAGCCCACCAGGCTCCCCCATCCCTGGGATTCTCCAGGCAAGAACACTGGAGTGAGTTGCCATTTTCTTCTCCAATGCTTGAAAGCAAAAAGTGAAAGTGAAGTCGCTCAGTCTTGCCGACTCTTAGCAACCCCGTGGACTGCAGCCCACCAGGCTCCTCTGTCCATGGGATTTTCCAGGCAAGAGTACTGGAGTGGACTGCCATTGCCTTCTCCAGAGTATACACTGGGAGCTCCATAAATGTCAGTTGCTTTTTCTCTTTCTTTCCCCTCGTGAGTGTAGCTGAATGTAGAGGCATAAGCCTAGGACTGATTGGTCTGGCAACACTGTTATTAAGGAATATTGTAGAAATAAATGTACTATGCTGTGCTTAGTCGCTTCTGACTCTTTGTGATGCTATGGACTCTAGCCCACCACATTCTTCTGTCCATGGGCATTCTTCAGGCAAGAATACTGGAGTGGGTTGCCATGCCCTCCTCCAGGGGATCTTCCCAACCTAGGGATCGAACCCAGGTCTCCCACATTGCAGGTGGATTCTTTACCATCTGAGCTATCAGTGAAGCCCAGAAATAAATGTAAATTTTAGCAAATAGAACACTAAAAAAACAAGATTTGCACAGTTGATTTTCTACCACAATTTGGTAGTGTCTCTCTCTACACATTCCTTGGTCCCTTTTATAAGCCTCTCCAAGATAAGCAAAGTGTAGCTGCAAAAAACAGCATGACTATAAATTTAAATAACTCCACGCCCTTCACCACTAAAGTTGCTACCAAGGCAATCATTTCAATCTATGTTTCTCCTTGTATTAAATACAAAGACAAGTGGTAAATCAGAAGACATTACCAAAGAATCCTCAAGTGCATTCAGGAAAAAACTGAACAGTATAGAAAACAGCTGTCTTTAAACTGTCAGTAAGTCATTCTTCATCAGTAATGACTCTTTATGAGCCCACCTGGTTCCTCAAATTAGTCTAGCTCCAGCTTTCCAATCCCTCATCAACCAAATCACAGTTACTGCTATGGAGAAGACCCTAGAGATGCTACAATACTGGAGTCAGATTTCAGGAGCAGGAATGCACATGGGCAAGAAAAATCCTCAGGGTTAAAGGTCTCCTTGAAGGAGATCTCTTCATTCATTCCAGAGTGCCCCAGAGGAAGGCAGAATCCACCGGCTGCTATTTTGGAAAACTGCAGTTGAAAGAAACAGAACTGGGGCCCTCAAACATATGCCATGATGATATTGAGAAAGTGGTTCTCAATATCTCAACTTCTGGCTTCACGTGGAATTTGTGAGTTCAGTGTTAGGTGATCACACATGATAACAACACGTATGGGAGCCCTCTTGGGGTCGGACACTGGGGTCCACCATACTCCTTTCAGAATCCGCGTTATAGTTAATAAAGTGGTCCATGGCACTGTTTTACTACAGTGTAGTTCTCCTCCACCATGGGCTCATAGGAAGAGAAATTCTGGGTCCTCTCGTGGTAGTGGGGCCAATGGACCAGTGTTGGCCAATGAAATCAGGTGTTGGCCAATGAAATCAGGTGTTGGCCAATGAAATCAGGTGTTGGCCAATAAAACCCTGAACCATCCATTTAATTGCTGATGTGAGACCTGCCAGAGTTCTCCCATTTGCTCCGAAGAAGGGCTTCCCAGGTGACTCAGATGGTAAAGAGTCTGCCTGTAATGCAGGAGACCTAGGTTTGATCCCTGGGTTGGGAAGATCCCCTGGAGAAGGGGATGGCTACCTACTCCAGTATTCTTGCCTAGAAAATTCCATGGAGAGAGGAGCCTGCTGGGCCAGACTATAGTCCATGAGTTGCAAAGACACGATTGAGTGACTAACACTTTCCCTGCACCCAGCAAATTCCTGGTAGTAGCTTCTTTGTCAGTCTGGGTCATTGAATGAGGATGACAACAAGCCACAATGCAGCAGACAAGGAACATTCGAGAAACAAAGCTTTGTTGCTGTACGCCAGCAAAAATTTGAAGCTGTTTGTTATGGCAACATAACCCTGGCTATCTGGATGATGAACTATGTGCTCGGCAAATAATTTTAATAGAATAATTTTCAAATTCTCACAATTACCCTCCAAAATTTATAGGTTAAAAAGATGAAGATTCAGAGATTTGAGAATTCACACAACTACTAAGAAACATATTTAATATTAGAATACAGCTCTTTCTAACTTTACAACCCATGGATTTTTCACCTTGTTATGTTTCCATTATATGTATTACACGTTGCAACTGAGTTATATATATACGACGGTACACACATTACGTATTTTACACTTTATAATCTGTATAACCTGCCGATCTGTCTGCCTAAAGTACTTGCGTGCATTCCAAATGTAGGAATCCTAACAGGTGCTCAGTAAATGCTTTGCTAAATTAATGGATGAGTGAATGAATAATGAATTAGAATGTGTGGTCACGATAGGAAAAAAAAAAAATTGTGCTAATAAGCTTTTACACCATGGGAAGCTAACTAGGATTTTAACAGTATAGGATGAAGCAGAGAATTGGTTATCTATATTGAGAATTTTTATTTGCAATACATCTTAGGCAAAACATATAGTCTCATTATGCTTTATATACACAACCTAAAAATATAAGAAGTGTTAGTCACTCTGTTGTATCCGACTCTTTGTGACCCCCATGGACTGTACCCCACCAGGCTCCTCTGTCCATGGAATTTTCCAGGCAAGAATACTGGAGTGAGTAGCCATTCCCTTCTCCAGGGGATCTTCCCAACCCAGGGATCGAACCCAGGTCTCCCACATGGCAGGCAGATTCTTTATCATCTGAGCCACCAGAGAAATAAATACAAAAGGATAAGGTACAATTTACTTGATTTGTCAGATAATTTCGACTGAGGGAGGTTTTTATTAAAGATCACTAGAATAAAACACCCTGCATTTAGTAGATCACTCATGGGTTCTTTTAGTCACTATTAATTATCCTTCAGTGAAGACTGTAAGTCCATCCTTCCAATGTTATAGTCTCCTTGTTCTAGACCCAGGATAACTGTGAGATAATAAGCCATTAGTGTGCACTTCTGGTGTACAAAGCCATGTGCTATGAAGGGATTCAAGATCAGGTCTCTCTCAGTAAGTCCAAGATGGAGAATAAACCTATCAGGAATCACTCAAAAGACAAGGTTCCAAGCTGTGCAGCTGGAGATGGTTTGAACTCCAATTAACATCCCATGACAATGACCCAGTCTTCTTCCTTCGAGGAGTTTACGTGTGGCTGTGTGGCAGGAAGGGCAGGGAGGGAAGAAGAGAAGGTGTGTTCTGGGTCTGGAAGCCTTTATGATTTAGAAGCAGAAGACCCAAGCCCTGTCAAGGTTCTGCATCTTGAGGTCCAGCTGATCTGCAAGAGGTCTCAGCTGTCTCTATGAAAAATTAGAACAGTATTATACAGACAACAATAATACTAATGCCTGTGTTAGATGGCACTTAAGAGAAATGAATGAAACCTTGGCAGATTATAATGTGCTGCACAGAGGATGCTATAAGCATAATGTTAACAGTGGGGGTGTAGATGGCAATAATAGTAAAGAGAGTGAGGATAACTGGGTGAGAAACAGTATGACAGATGATGGGTGAGTCAGAGGCTTTGGACATGCCCTGTAGGATAGTTCTCCGTGTATCTGAAATGACTGTCTTCCATTCGAGATCATCAACTCCAGCATCTGTACAGATTGTCCCTAGAAAATCCACGTTAAATGGTTTGGAAATAAATTCTATTTTCCTAAATCTGCACGAGTCGCTACGACCTTTGTACCCACCCGGGAAAATTGCATCCACCTTCTCCCCCGGCTACAGCTGTGCTTGCTCCTGTTGTTTTGCTGATGTCTTGTTGCATGAGGTCAATCAATTAAAGCGGATTAGATCCACAGACCGAAATACTAACAGAGGGCCAAGAGAGATAAGACTGATAAATAGCTCAAGACAGCTCCTTCTCTAACTCCCAGCAAATAAGGAAAAAAAAAAAAAAGAGAGAGAGAGAGAGAGACGGCAAGCATGGATGACAGCTCAGGACAAAAGAACTCTGACCTGAAGAGGGGAAATCAAGGAAGGACAAGGCAGTTGGTGCAAGTAAATAAGTTGTAAGTCAGACCCAGGGCTAGAACAGTCACCGGTCACACACCAGAATCCTGAGTCATCATGTCCTTCAAACCTACTCTGAACATGCACTGTGGATCCACAGACCCCCATGTCACACTGCCTGGTTTGGTAGTTAAGTCTGACTATCAAGCAAAAATTGAAGTTCATTTCCGTAGGAGCCTGTTGCGCCAGGGCCTGGAGCAGTCTCCTGGCAGGATTCAGGTGACAGCTGGCAGGGCAGTGCTGACTGAAACCCAGTCCAGACTGAACATCTCCTATAAATGCCTTGTTTCTCCTCCAAATCTCTGCCACAGCTGTGAGGAACCACCCAACGGCCTTAATAAAGAGACCTTAAGCCCTGTGCTCACAGTAACAGCAAAATCCTCAAAATGAAGAAGAAGCATTTAAATCACCAAGAATGCTTCCAGAATATCTGACATCTTCCCTGCATACATACAAAGTGTGGTCCTGGGACCTGTAGCATCGGCATCGCTTAGGAACTCATTAGAAATGCCAATTCCTGGATCTAAAACCAGACTGTGAAGTGGTAACTTCAGAGTGGGGGCAGCAGTCTGCATCTTCACAGGCTCTCCAGGTGGTTCAGACACTAGCTCAGGTCTGGGGACCAATTCTTATATGGATGTCTTGGTTCCCCTAGGGCAGTGGTTTCAGTTGGGGTAGAGTGGGTGATTTTTGTGCCCAGGGACATTTGGCAATGCCTGGAGATACTTCTGCTTGTCACAGCGGGAGGTGGGGTGCTAACGGAATCTCGGGGGTACAGGCCAGAAATGTTCAATATCCAGCAATGCACAACCAAGAAATGCCTGTCCTATACCACGAATCGTGTCACTGTTGGAAACTGCAGCAGGAAGTACAAAACTTCAGCCACACAACAAACATCCATGGAGCATGTTCTGCCTGACAGAAACCGATCTAGAAGCATTTAGATATGCATGATCAGATGGACTTCCCACAATACTCCTCCTATGAGGTGTGTGTGCATGCACATAACACAAACACACACAGCACACACATGTCCATGAGAGCATGCCTGTGTACGCATAGGTGAAGCTGTACTTATTTCATATAAAACTGGCTGGCCTTCAGAGCACAGGATAAGCCATGAGCATGAGGAGTAATCTGAGTTACTCCTCCTCTATGCTCTATTCCAGTGCCCTTTTTATAGACGTAAATTTGGCAATGCGAGCTCACAGAGCCGGGGAGTGGCAGGCCTGGAACACACGTCCTGCGTTCCGTGTTCTCTGTCTGCTCTTGCAGACATGCATTGCTACTATCCCCGGGGAAAGCCTCTATTGCATCCCTGGGTACAATGGCATTAACTGATCATCCCAAATCCATTTTAGTTCCTTGACTCTTCACTACAGGCTAGGTCATTCTAGTCAGTTTCCATGAAGAGGTATAATCAGTTCTAAGTGGGCTTTAAAGGAAAAACTCTGTGTCCTAGAACTAGATATTCTAGCTCAAGGAGGAGCAGTAGCTCCCATAGAAAAGCAAGGCTGGTAAATAAATCACAACCTTTCAAGACCTATTTTGTGATGGTAAGGAAACCTTCATGGATTCTTCAAAGTGCTCTATCTGCCTATCTTTCAAGTGATAGACAGTTAACATTATGGCTTTGAGGAGAGTGGACCTAGGTGAATAATAAACCTCAACCAAGAATTATTGGTTTCATAAACAAAGGATTCTCAGTCATTTCCATAGATTAATTCCCAGGCTAAACCCTATACTTTTTTCTAGCTGAAGAGGAAAATAAAAAAATAGTATACACATTTCAGAACTGAGAGATTTATTACCTTTGGGATTATCAGAAAATACAATGTAGATGATTGCATTTTTTATGATGCCTTTGGAGACTGGGTATATAGAAGATTCAGGAGGCAGAATGGTCTGAAGTAAAGACCAGCAACTATGGGCCAAATCTGGCTGTTGCCTGTTCATGTAAATAAAGTTTTATTGGGACACAGCTGTGCTCATTCGTTTCTCTGTGGTCTTTGGCTACTGTAGCAACGCAACAGCAGAGCTGAGCAGTTGCAACAGAAAAGTCTGCTGACCCCCATTGTGAAATCTGGCACAATGGACAGCTAGTTATGATTTTTTTTTTACTTTAGTTTTTGACCAATAGTTTAGGTTAACATGTTCAGAATAACTCAAACACTAGTGGGAGGGTCAAATGGGGAGCCTCCACTGGCTCAACTCAACTATTACTGACAAATAGAGCACATTTCTAATAAGATGAAATATATAAAAATCCATCCAATTGAGGCATAAACTAATCTATTTCAGACCCATTAAGGGTAGTTTAGACACTACAATCAATTCAACATAACTGTTTGAAGGTAGGCAGCTGCGGATACAGAGAAATAAATTTGAGGCTGCTGGCAAAAGCTGATGGTGCCTAGAAGAGGCTGGTAATGGAGGAGATGGAGCAGAGTTGTAAAAGTTATTAAAATTATAATGATATGACATTTTCCTTCTGAAAATGTGTCTGGTTCTGTGGAGTGAATCATGTACATGCTAAAGGCTCGGGACTCTAAAAGCCAACACATATCACTCTGATGCCAGGACTTGAGTTGAATCCATTAGACGGAATGAAAGAAGAGAGTATCACTGCAGCCCAATGAATATCTCAGTCTCCAGGGCTCCCATGCATCTGCAAGACACCTGAGTCCCTTGAGTGATAAATGGTGATTCACGGAGCTCTCTCGGTTTACCTGCAAGGAGAATCGATGGTGTCATCATCTTGGAACGAACATACTGCAATAGAGACTCATTTTTCCTTTGCTAGTTATCGTAAACAAAATGGCCAGCAGACTCTAATATATCAGCGGGGCCTGTCTGCGCTCAGGGACAGTGGTGTGTGTGTGTCCTGGAGATAGTGTTACAGCTTGGTGTTTCATCCAAGTGATGGTTTATGATCCTCCTCTTTGTCAATGATCACCACTGTAACAGTCTCTTTGGGATCTTATCAGTATTTCTAATTCAAAAGGTTCATTCTGACCTACCCCCATTGGCCATAATAAAAGCAAGAGAGGGAAGCAAAAAAAAAAAAAAAAAGGGAAATTTAAACAAGCTGGCACAAATAAGAAGGCAGGCTTTCTGGCCTCCAAGCTGGTTTCAAAGTCACTGTAGGGGAAAGTAATCCGGGTGTCCCAGCAAAAGTATGAAAAAAAGAACACTTTCCCTGGGGCCCGGGGGAGATGAGTGAAAGTCACCCAAATGTGAGACTTGAAAACGTGTCACAGGGAGATGACTCACGCCTTTGGAAAAGCATCCAACATAGCAGCACTGAGAATTATTTCAAAGCTGCATGATCCTTTGATAGAATAATTAGAAAGCACATCTCCTTATCTTAATTTACTTGAATTTAGTCTTGCTACCAAGCTGTAAAGTGAATACGTCTCACCCGAGTGGGAGAAATACCCCTGAGATACTAGGAAGTTGTTGTTCGTCTATGATCTGGCATGCACTGTGAGCCACCCGGGAGCTAACCACAGCTTCAAATACACAAATTATCCACGGAGTTTATAATAAATCCATGCACAATATGAAGAAGTATTTCTATTATGGCATTTAAAGGGCACAAACATTCCTTATTCTCTCCTTTATGAGTGTGCTACAATTTTATCCACTGATATAAAGATGCTAAATGTTTGCATCCAAAAGTCTAAGGAACACATTGCTAGGGAAATAGAGGTTGTATGTGTGTGCACGCCCACATAGTGTGTGCACATGTGTGTGTTGAAGCAAGACCTTAAAACTTAATGTAGCCCAAAGCTAGTTTCTCAGACCCTCTCCTTCATATTTTAAGTAAAGGGATGCTGATTCAGGAGAACCCAGGCCTCTCTGAGTACATCAAAAAGCAGCTGTAGACAAGCTTTTATCATGCCCCTGGATGGGCCCTGAACAGTCAGGGCAATGCTTGGGACTTTACTTCCTAGCAGCCTTCTTAGGAATGTAAATCTATCACACATAAAACTCAGCACAAGCTATGGATTCACATGATCAGGCTGATCTACGGTCAACATGAGCTTCAGGGAATGAATGGCTTGATCATTCGGAATCACTTATCCAGTAACTCAGAGGCAGAACAGATCTCCTAGGCTGGCTCACACCAACACTGAATGAGGTATCCTTTCTGACATGGAGAAGAGACTTCCTTCTGCCAGAGAGTCCAGTTTTCCTAGCCAGTGGACAAAGACCTACAGGGATAAATAATATCCTGCATTCGTGCTGTCCCAGAGCCATCTTTAACTAGTCATCCCATAATCCCTCCAGTATCCACTCAACAACAGAGCTGAGTGTTTGCATTGATTCATTCCAACTTTTTCTTAATGGAACAGTTCTTTTTCCCGGTTACATCATGAGCATCATGAGGGTAGAAGATACATTTATGTCCTTCTCCATATAGACCAATAAATGTTCAGCTGAGCACCTAACACAGTGGTTAAAGCATCTTTGCATTTCTCAGCAAGTAACACTTGAGTGTAACATTTTCATCCATGGTCCATTTATTGCTTTGCAACTTTTGCTATGATTTTGCTTTGAGTGCTTTTGAAAATGTGACCCATGACGATGACTCAGGGGACCGTGGGCACTAACTTATTTCACACAGCCTACTAAAACAGTATCCAGGGTAATTGCCAACAAGCCTATGCAGCCCAAGGAGAACTTGCTCCATAGACTTGGAGGTGAGAGGTTTAGTAATCCATTACCACGGTCCTCAATCCACTTTGATTTTTTTAAAATTCAAATTAGATTCAAATAAAAGTCCTAGGGATGGAATGACTCCATACCATTACCAGTTCCTTGAACTATTTGATTCTCATAAACAACATCTTAACTGTTGAAACATCCAGGAGTCCAGACTTTCAGGAGACTCTCTCCATTTTCCTGCCTTCTCCTCTGCTCCTCAATGCAGTGACTGCTGGGCAGTGCCACAGCCAAGCTCTGCCCTTGGGGGCCTGTTCCCTCATCACAGTTGCTAGGGCCACCTTTTAGTGAGCTGTACTATAATCTCCATCCACTGTCAATTTGCACTAGACTTACCAAATTGAGGATCTTTACACATAGTAACATTTTTTAAAATGCTACCTTTATTTCTCCAAGTAAATGTTGCCTAAGTCTGAGTCAACTCACAGAGGACTGGCAATCAAGTATCTACTGATTATACACTCTAGACAGGGCACTTTGTCAGACCCATCAGAAGCTAAAGAATAGATTTAGCATGATTCAGAGAATCCCATGGATGGAGGAGCCTGGCAGGCTGAAGTCCATGGGGTCGCTAAGAGTCAGACACGACTGAGTGACTTCACTTTCACTTTTCACTTTCGGGTCGCATAGAGTTGGACACGACTGAAGCGACTTAGCAGCAGCAGCAGCAGCCCTTAAGAGTGTAAACTCAGTACCATTTTTCTAGATTTCATACACATGTGTTAATATACAATATTTGTCTTTCTCTTTCTGACTTACTTCACTGTGCAATAGGCTCTAGGTCCATCCCCCTCATTAGGACTGACTCAAATGCATTCTTTCTTATAGCTAAGTAATATTTCATTGTGTGTATGTACCACAATTTCTGTATCCATTCATCTGTTGATAGACATCTAGGTTGCTTCCATGTTCTAGCTGTTGTAAAAAGTGCTGCAACGAACAATGGTGTATAAGCATCTCTTGCGATTATGGTTTTCTCAGGGTACACGTGTGGTAGTAGATTATTGGGTCCTACGGTACTATTTACAGGGCGGCAGTGGAGACACGGACATAAAGAACAGGCTGCGGACACAGTGCGGGAAGGGAGGGTGGGACGAATTGAGGCAGTGGCATGGAAACATACATGACCATACGTGAAATACATGGGCAGTGGGAATTTTCTGTGTGACACAGGGGGTCAACCCAGTGCTCTGAGACAACCTAGAGGGTAGGATGCAGTGGGAGATGGGAGGGAGGTTCAAGAGGGAGGGGACAAGGTATACCTAGGGCTGATTCATGTCAATGTTTGGCAGAAACCATCACAGTAGTGAAAAGCAATCATCATCCAATAAAAATTTTTAAAATAAATAAAAACATCTAGAATCTTAAGAAGAGTGTAAACTCCACCATGATATTGTAAAAAGGCATTAGTGTGGGAATCAGTAGACATGGATCTCAGTTCTAGTTGTTTACTTAATGCAACTCATGGGACAGGTCACAAGTACTCTGGGTGTAGTTTCCTCGAGTGTAAGACAGGGTTGGCATCACTGAGCTCTCGGGCGGTGATGAAGGTAAAAAGAGAGAGAGATGTTTGTGATAGCCACTTGAAAATTATGGGGCACTGAAAACAAAAAGCGTCTCGTTACAAATCAGGTGGGGACAAATACAAAGGAAAAACAAGCACACGATTCTCTAAATTAAGACAGAAGGAATAAAATAAACATCTCAAGTCAGTCCTTGACAAATTGCCCAGGTGACTGGTGGTAGAGGATTTACTGTGTGTCCTCAGGACAGAAAATGCCACCTTATTTAGTAGGGAGTCAGGCCAATGATGGGGAAAATGTGGGGTTAGATCAGACATATTTTAGTAATAAAAATGAGGAAGGAGGAATGGCAGGAGTTTAGAAGGTTGATACTATTGGAATGAAAATGAAATTCAGTCTGAGATAAAGAAAAATAGGCAATACTAGGCAAAAAAAAAAAAAAAAACCACTTGAGACTATCAACCAGCTAAAACTTCAGTAATGTTGCTGAGATACAAACCATTGCATGTTAAGATAGACTTCAGGGCTCAACATATCCAAGCAAAAATAAAGCATGTTTAAGGTTCATAAGCATGCTAAATATTGGAGAATATTTTCTTTCTTGCCCAAAGGGCCCTCCCCAGACTCCCCAGCAAATGTTTCCTGGATAATGGCTCAATTACATTTCTGGAAAACTATAGACTCAAAATAAATCTAAATAAAATCCTTTATTCCCCAAGTGTGCCCTGCTGTTGATTCCCCAGCTTTCCGCTGCTGACATTTCTCTTCTGGCAGGAAAGTGTTAGCTGTTTAAAAGGACAGTGGTTTGCGCTGTGCTTATACTCGATCTTGGCCCAGAGGCCCAGGGTCCATCAGAGCAGACACCAACCAAGTAATGCTAGAGCACCCATGTTTCAGCAGTCAGCAGTTATCTTACTGTTGCTAACTCGTCATATCTCTGTTCAGTGACACCTTTGAGTCATTTTAGGCAGTGATTAAGGTCAGAGGAAAGTAAAAACTTAGAAGGAGAGGGAAGGAAGTAATAGGGAGACGGACAAGGAATTAGATGAGTGTGACTAAAGCTATCTGCCAAGCCTTCTGAAAGAACAGAAAACTAGCTCCCTAAGCCCCCACACATAGATGTATTTCTTGCCATTCTACTTTGTACTGACTTCAAGAAACTTTCTGCAGGCAAATACCTGAGGTCAACACCTTAGAAAGCTAGCTACAAGGAGAAACACCTTCCTTAACAGACAGCAGGATGAATTTCTGATTCCGTTGCCAAAGGATGACTGCCAATAAGCCATTCCACCTGTGCTCACCAGACAACCAGGATCAGCCACAGAAACAAGCACACAGGGCACCTAAGACCAAGCATCCACGACACACAGGTCTCATCTCCTCTGGCGCAGGGCAGAAAGGGCCTGTGATCAGATGTCTACTCCCAGAGGGACGAATCAAACTCCAGTATTCTTGCCTAGATAATCCCATGGACAGGGGAGCTTGGCGGGCTACAGTCCATGGGGCTGCAGAGAGTTGGACAAGGCTGTGAGTGCATGCACGTGTTGAACCTGGCAGGGTATACCTCTTGGAAGAGTAATGAAAGCTGTGTTCAGGTTTGATTTTTCTCCGTTGATTATTTTTCTCCAATAAAAGCTTATTAGTTGTGCTGTGTAAAACAGAAGTTACAAATAATCTATAAAGTAGACCAGGCCCTCACATGTATACTATTATATTTTTAAATGGAGGTTCTCATAGTATCTTTTAAAATGTGCCTTAGTTTAAAAGTCAGAAGGTCTCTCATAAACAGATTTCTACAATCTTTGAAAGCAACACTGGAATAATATTTCTAAAACATGATTAAAGGCCAGAACTGATTGCAGGAAGAAGACATGCATGCTCAGTTGTGTCTGACTCTTTGCGACCCCATGGACTGTATCCTGCCAGGCTCCTTTGTCCATGGGATTCTTCAGACAAGAGTAATGAAGGGGCTTGCCATTTCCGTCTGCAGGGGATCTTCCCAACACAGGGATTGAACCCACATCTCCCTCAACTCCTGCATTGGCCGGCAGATTCTTTACTACTGAGCCACCTGGGAAGGCGGAGGAGAAGGGCACAAGTTGCCCAGTGAACAGTCTCTCCCACCCCCTCTTGACTATTAGATGAGAAGTCTGAGTGTAGCTTGCCATTTATCACTTGTTTTGCACTGTAAAGATGAAAGGGAATTATAGGGTTGCCCAAAAGATTCTTTCAGGTTTTTCTATAAGATATCATCACATGACTAGCAATGTCTCTGAACCTCAACAAAAGACATATCAAGAACCATGGGATTGAAGAAAAATAAGAGCAAGTGCATTTTTTTTCTTATACCCTATTCCATTTTAATCACTTAAATTATCAGTCTGCCCTTTGTAAATGTTTCTGGTTTTTAAACACCTAATGTACCATAATAGTCATATTATTTTTAAAAATATATATATTTATTTATTTTTGGCTGTTCTGGATTGGGTCTTTGATGTGATACGTGGGCTCTCTGTTGCTCCTTGCAGGCTTTCTCTGGTTGCAGTGAGTGGGGTGGGATCTACTCTCTATTTGCG
This sequence comes from Bos indicus x Bos taurus, assembly GCF_003369695.1. Taxonomy (NCBI): domain Eukaryota; kingdom Metazoa; phylum Chordata; class Mammalia; order Artiodactyla; family Bovidae; genus Bos; species Bos indicus x Bos taurus. Next base: position 84,662,986 of record NC_040085.1, on the reverse strand, counting down.
GCGTGTGGGCTTCTTTTGCTGCGGAGCACAGGCTCTAGAACATGCAGGCTTAGCTGCCTGTGGCATGTGGGATTTCCCGGATCAGGGATTGAACTGGTGTCCTCTGTATTGGCAGGCAGATTCTTAACCACTGGATCACCAGGGAAGTCCCACATACTTATGAGAAAGACAGGTTTGGCTTTGGATCTTAATTCTATCACTTACTTGACCAAATTGTTTAGATTTTCTAAGCTTCAATTTTCCCATCTTTAATGTTGAGAAAATATTACCTACCATAAAAGCTTGTTATGAGGATAAAACAATCTATGCAGGCAGCTAGCGCACAACAGAAGACACTCTAGGAATTGTTTTTGTTTTTTTTTTTTCCTTCCCCTTTGAAGGGTTGGGATGAATTAAGCAGACTCGATCATAAAATCACACACACATATGAAGTGCCTGCCAAATTGTAATGACCCAACTGCTGCTTCAGAGAGATGGCTCAGCTCAAGGTTTTAATGCACTTTTCATGAACTGAAGCACAACAACAAAATCTATCACTGTTAGGCAGCCTCATAAGAAGATCCGATTTAAACAAAATAGACTTCCTTTTGAGCTCTGAAATATGGTAGCTACCTTCACCTTGACTTAGAGACACACCAGTAGGAAATGTACACTTAGCCAATGAACAGCAGGATTAATAAATGCCAGCAAAGATAATGATAATAAAATGCATTGTTGAAAGTTTCCTAAGAGCAGACCATCCAGTATAGAAAGGTACATATAAATTTTATGCAAACACACTTTTAGTTCTGTGAGTTCATATATCAGCATGACTACAACCATCGAGAAAAATTTAACGTAGGCCACTGCTCTAGAACAACCATTTAATTTTGAGCAGACCATGATATTGAAAAAAAAATTAAGTTATATAACACACTTGCCAAATAAATAAAAAAATGTTCATTGTAATGTAACAGCTAGGAAAACAGAATCGCTATTATACCATGTTGAGGATTAAGTGGGCAATAAATCATAGCCGTCTGCATTCTGAATTCCAAGCCAGTTGAGGAATAGACTCAGCCTAAAGGACAGCCAACTTCATTGCTTGTAAAGCTGAATGTGGGAACTGGTCTGGGACGAGAGTCGGACCTGGCCTTACACCAGACTTCCTACTCATATTCCTTGTCCCCTTCTCTTCTCCATTGTCTCCTGCAAAGATGAAACTGGCTTGGGCCTGTGTGCACTCAGTACAGGGATAAAAAAGCTCTCTAAACAGAAAGAGTAAGGGGTCTCATCAGATATGTGCAGACCCTTCATCCAATCCCACCACTAAATAAGGAATTGAAGAGAAGGTACAAGAAGTGTCACCCCTAAATGTTCTTTCCAGGACAGAGAATTGCTTCATAGTATACATGCACATTCGGAGAAGGCAGTGGCACCCCACTCCAGTACTCTTGCCTGGAAAATCCATGGACGGAGGAGCCTGGTAGGCTGCAGTCCATGGGGTCGCTAGGAGTCGGACACGACTGAGCGACTTCACTTTCACTTTTCACTTTCATGCATTGGAGAAGGAAATGGCAGCCCACTCCAGTGTTCTTGCCTTGAGAATCCCAGGGATGGGGGAGCCTGGTGGGCTGCCGTCTATGGGGTCACACAGAGTCGGACATGACTGAAGTGACTTAGCAGCAGCAGCTGCAGCATACATGCACGTGGGGCTTCCCAGATGGCACTCGTGCTAAGGAACCCACCTGATAGGGATGAAATGCAGGAGATGAGAAAGACATGTTGATCCCTGGTGGGGAAGATCCCCCGGAGGAGGGCATGCCAACCCACTCCAGTATTCTTGCATGGAGAATCCCATGGACAGCGGAGCCTGGCAGCCTATAGCCCATAGGGTCGCACCAAGTTGGACACTACTGAAGCAACTTAGCACACACACACACAAATATCTACATAGATGGTGGAACTATCTCTTTTCTATTTTTGAAACTTTTCTTCAGGTACCCCTACCAATAAAGATTGACCCATAAGAGCAGCTTTTGTTGTTGTTTAGTCCCTAAGTTGTATCCAACTCTTAAATGACCCCAATGACTGTAGCCCACCAGGCTCCTCTGTCCATGGGATTCCCAGGCAAGAATTCTGGAATGGGTTGTCATTTCTTTCTCAGGGAATCTATCTGACCCAGGGATTAAACCCATGTCTCCTGCATTGGCAGGCAGATTCTTTACCACAGAACCACCAAGGAAGCCCATAAGAGAAGCTGCTGCTAAGTCACTTCAGTCGTGTCCGACTTTCTATGTCCCCATGGACCGTAGCCCGCCAGGCTCCTCTGTCCATGGGATTCTCCAGGCAAGAATACTGGAGTGGGTTGCCATGCCCTCCTCCAGGGGACCTTCCTGACCCAGGGTTTGAACCCGCACCTCCTGCATTGGCAGGCAGTTCTTTACCACGAGCGCCACCTGGGAAGCCCCTATAAGAGAAGCTGGAGAGACAATATCCAGGCATCTAAAGAGGACTTGTTATCTGGAGGTTGGTATATGTTTAGAGGTTTGAAATGTTTACTTTATGATCAGGTGAAGCTGCCTTCAACTAACAAGTTACCACTAACTGTTGATAACCACCATTGCTTCTGTTGATTACTGAAATTCTTAGCAACGTGTAGCTGATGACTTAGACTTTTGGACGTTGCCATGCCAGAAAAAATACCAGAAAGAGAAATGTTAAATATGACACATGGGGCTTCCCTGGTAGTCCAGTGGCTAAGACTCTGCACTCCCAATGCAGGGGGCCCGGGTCCAATCGCTGGTCAGGAAACTGGACCCTACGTGCTGCAAATAAGAGCCTGCATGCCTCAATGAAGACCCGAGTACCACAACTAAGAGCTGGCACAGCCAAGTAAATACATTTTTAATCAATAAGTAAACATGAATTATAAGCAAAGAAATTAGCAATCCTAATTGGTAAGGTTTTAGGAGGCCTGTGGAACTTTCTTTATATCACAAACTTCTGCCTCCATCCTAAGGGCCCAGAGCTTGGCTGTCATTTACATCACCAACCAGGATTCCTTAGCACAGCCCAACTATGCTGTCAACCCACATCCCAAGGAATGCATATAATCACCATATTTACTGTGATGACCCAGGCAATAACGATACCCACCGCCTGTAAGAAACTAAAACGCACGTGTCATTTTGGAGATGCTACTTGCTCAGGCGGGGTTGCCTGTCAGCTGTCTCTGGCCGAGCGATACAACCTACAATTTAGTTAACAAACTGAGACATCATAGAAATCAGTGCTTTTAACAGGCTTCCTCAAATCACTTGGGTTTTTCCACCTGTCTTACATGTCACAAGTCTCTGGCAATGTGGCACGAGTGGGAGGAGGTTCCAGTGGAGTTGAAAAGAAGAGAAAAAAATGGGGGGAAAAAAAAGGCAAAATAGTTGGCTGAATTCTAAAGTGGAATCTGCCCTAGAAGTAGAAAATCCAGAAAAAAACAAAACACATTTGTTGGCTCCAGCAGTTCTATTGTCGCCAGCTGGGCAAGTTCCAAACTCTTCAGCCTTGCAGCCCAGATCTTCCATTAGCAGGGGCCAACCTTTATTCCCGGCCTTCTTACCAAACTTCCTCAACCTTTCACCCTGTCTGCATCCACTGGTTAGTCTCATCATTCATTTAGCAAGTCTGCATTAAGAACCTAATATATAAAAGCTTTTGTTCTAGGTATTAATTCTAATGTGAACAGACCATTTCTACCACTCAAGTGCTCCTGTGCTGATGATGCTCAGGCCTGAGGATGGAATGGATGGTGGCAACTATCAAGAAGAACAGAGACTGGACTTGGGTTTATTTTAAAAATGAAGAGAATACAGGGAACCCATCTTAGTATAAAGGCTTCCAGGAAGCCACCTAGTAGATTGATCTGTTAATTTTCACAAGAGTTTTCACTGATCTTTATGATCTATTTAAAGACAATGAAAAATATGGAAGCAGTAGAAGTGGTTTTAGGTTAGAGAGATATAGGAAGGTTTTACAATGGAAGAAGAGTTTAAATTCAGCCCTGAAGGTGGACAGAATGGGGATGGTCCAGTTTAGATGATTTCACATCAACAGAACTATAAAGATGCAAGATCTCTGAAACTGGGTTTGGAATCCAGGAAACCTGGGTTTAACCCTGGACTATTTCATGTGAATCAAGTCACATCAAATAAGTCTTGCAGTTTCTCTGAGTATTGTCTTTCTTATCTTAAAAAAATGATAATAAAATAAAAGTACTTAGTCTATGCTGTACACAGAGTAATTACAAAAGCTGAGATAATATATGTAAAAGTGCATGGAAAATTGTAATGTGCAATACACATACGATCATTAGGTGCTCTGCATTAATTGTTCATTTGATTTTAAACGTAGATGGCTGCTTCTTCTTCTAGCTTTTACTTTGATAATTTTTAAAAGACTGCTTGCACCCTTTTTAAAACTTTCAATAGAAGCAGGAAATGCTTCGCTTCTTACTTATCTACTTCTTTTATCATAAAAAAATCAAAGTGTTCCTTGGAAATCATCTCATTAATCTCTTGGAGGGAGGTAAGATAGAGGACACATACTTTGCACGATTATAAATGAATCTCAGTTTTGCAAATGGAAAAGCCTGACTTTTGAGGCTTGCCTTAGCCACATAGAGAGTAAAAACAGCACCGAAAATGACCTGGCCATCTCTTTATCCAATTTTATGTTCTCCTCATTATTACATGCATCCCCAAATCTTATTCTCCCAGGAGACTTCCAAGGATAGATCTGGCTTATCAGTTCTGAAATAAGTAATACTTTACATAACTGTTTTTAGCCCCTGCTTTTTCATCTGAACAACAACCTTAAAAAAAACCTAGCAAACAGGATTTTGTAGCAGTGAAAAAGGAATAATACACATGTAATATTTATGAAAGAAACCTAGTCCAGGATCTGTAACACATCAAATGAAAAATAAAGGCTAGCTCCTTTTGTTTTACAGGAAGAAAACTTGGTTTACATACATCTCATGAGTGTTGCCCTGACATGTATGGAGTTGAGTCTAACATTGAAAAGCACTTAGACTGATCATTAGTAATAAATCTCAGAACCAAGTTTCCACCAATCAATAAGCATCTGTTGTGTACACAGCACATACCAACACTTGTGCTAGATCCTAAAGACATAAAGATACACAGGACACAGTATAAGTTTTCCAAAAGTTTAACTGAGAAGCTGAGACAAGACATGGACAAAATAGCAGGTAAAAAATAGAAAGTGGTTAAAGGCAAAGACACAGACAAGCAAAATTCAACAGGTTTCACGGAAGAGGTGACTGATAGGTCGGGTTCATGAAAGGTGGGTAGGATTTCAAAAAATGGAAACAGTGAAAATAATGTTGATGAAACTGCATTCTAAGCAATGAGACGAGCACAGTCCAAAGGAAAGATGAGGTCTAGTCAGTGGATGAATTTGGTGAGAGCACAGTGTATACAATAAAGAGAAATGACTTTGCTGGATACAAACGCAGGTTGAGGTTGAATCATGTTTGGCTTCGGAGGTTCTACTAATGAATAAAACTTGTCTTTAGTTGGGAACCCATTGAGTTGAATGACAGAAAATATTGTTTAAAAACATTTGAGCATGTTGTGAGCAGATGGAGAAGAAGCAGAGGAGGGGAAATGTAACAGATAACAGAGAAATGAGCTAACAGATGGCATGAGGTCCCAGAAGAGACCACAGGGCAGGAGGCCAGGGACACAGGTAGCTCAGCTACCTGTGAGGGGCACAAGGCATTCTTCCTGAGACAGAAAAGGAAGCCAGAATAGTAGCAGCTGCATTAGGATGTAGGGAGCCCACCCTCATTTGATGAAGACATATACTTTTAAAAGTACAATCATTTGTTAGAAACATTGCAGAGGGGATTTTTAAATTGAGTTGGGGTGGAACTGGGGCATTTATGTGTATGTACCTGTGTGTTAGTTGCCCAGTCATGTCCAACTCTTTGTGACCCATGGACTGTAGCCTGCCAGGCTCCTCTGTCCATGGAATTCTCCAGGCAAGAGTACATTGCCTTCCCTTCTCTAGGGGAACATCCCCACCCAGGGATAGAACCTGGGTCTCCACCACTGTAGGCAGATTCTATACTATCTGAGCCACTAGGGAAGCCCGGGACATTTATGGTCCCTTCCAAATCCGTGGCAGGGGATATACCAATTGAGGCATCATTTTCAAAATGGAGAAATAGTTCAGTTCATACAAATAATCAGTAAATCTACTCAGAAGAAGAATTATTAAATGGCAGGTGAAATTTACTAACAGAAGGATTTTGTTCAATTGGCAAAGAGTCTTTTTCTGTTTATTTAAAAAAAAAAAAAGCCTACACCCAGCTTCGGATCCAAACATTTATTACCTTTTTGGCCTTTATGAGTACTTGACTTTGTGACTTCTGGGCTTTCGAAACTACAAGGAGATGCAATGAGCTATCACAGCTTCACCAAGAATAGTCACACCAAACTAATCTCATTTTCTTGAGAATACATTTACCAAGGGGGAAGGTCAGCAAGATGATGTGGGCAGAGTGTAAAAATCACAACAAAGAGTCAGACAAGGGCTTTAGTGATATCTCTGAGATCACAATGGAGAAAAATGGGGACCATTCACACATTACGAGGATTTATAGATGGCCCACTAAGCAGATGGCTGGATCTTGCAAGGCTGGTGGCAGGGCCAAGTTCTCAGCAACTCCCTGCTCAATATTTGTATCAGTGACTTGGATGAAGGAAAAAAAGCCAGGGTTAGAAATTCCCCTCTGTCTTACATATGGGAGGAATACCCTGAAATGTCAGAATGTAAATGTTATGGTTTTTCCAGTAGGCATGTATGGATGTGAGAGTTGGACTACAAAGAAAGCTGAGCACCAAAGAATTGATGCTTTTGAATTGTGGTGTTGGAGAAGACTCTTGGGAGTCCTTTGGACAGCAAAGAGATCCAACCAGTCCATCCAAATGGAAATCAGTCCTGAATATTCATTGGAAGGACTGATGCTGAAGCTGAAACTCCAATACTTTGGCCACCTGATGTGAAGAACTGACTCATTGGAAAAAAAAACCCTGATGCTGGGAGAGATTAAAGGTAGGAGAAGAAGGGGATGACGGAGGGTGAGATGGTTGGATGGCATCACCGATTCAATGGGCGTGAGTTTGAGCAACCTCCAGGAGTTGCTGATGGACAGGGAGGCCTGGTGTGCTGGGGTCGCAAAGAGTTGGACACGACTGAGCTACTGAACTGAACTGAACTGAAATGCTATGGAAAAAAGAAGATATAACTCAATGAAATTTAGTTAAGATAGATAGTCACCTACATAAAGTAAACAATTAGATAAGTGTGGGATTAGGATAACTCAGTCAAAATAGAATTCCAGGAGAAGAGATAGTGGGGTTATATGACCAGGAGCTCAATAGGATTTAGAAATAGGGTAGAATCTCTACCAAAACTTTTATGTAAACTCTTGATGCTTGAATAGAAGAGTGTTGCTGTTGGAGACGGGAATGGTCTCCCTGTGTCCAGCAGAAGTCAGGCAAAGAGCAGAGCACACTGCTCTCTAATAAACACTCAGCTTCAATAAACTCATGCACAGGTTTTAATGATAGTCCACAGCAGCTTGGCAAGGATGGAAAAGCACTTTCATGTCACTTGAGGAATGATTATGGAAACTAGAAAAGCAAAAACTTTAAGAGGAATATATGCTAGCTGCCATCATAAAGAACTATTTCATGAAAAAAGAAGTACATACTCCCTGCATTCCTGACTACAGACTTCTGAGGAGCAGGAAGAATGTATGGGGGGTGGGGGTACAGATTTTGATTAAAAATAATGTTATTGCTTTTTTTAATACTGTGTGAATATTCCCACAATAAGGCAGGCTACCTCGGCAAATCATGGGAGAACTACCAGAAGAAATCAAGCAGCCAATGAAAATGCATGTATCAGGACTGCTGTGGGAACAATCACTTAGGTGGGAGAGGGGTTAATCTAGATGACTTCTAATATCTATCTGGAGGAGTCTAAATTTTGTCATCAAGTATAACCGAGGAGGTGACTAGGTTTGTCCATGTGGTGATTTTGATTACTGTCCCATTTCTTCACTCCCTGGAATATTGTATAACTTTGCAGTGTCTTTCCACAGTAGGAAAACAGATTTCTTCCCATCTCATGACCATGGCTTTTCAACATGACCTGTCTGACCAACAGGATGGAAGTGGATGTGATGCCAACCGAGGCTTTAAACATGCTTCTAAAGCTTGGCTTGCCCTTTTGTGCTCTGGAACGCACCATGAAAAGAGGATGGCCCAGGAAGCCCCCGACCCTGCAGCGTGAGCCCCAGAATAAAGGATCATAGGGCAGACCTGAATCTAATTTCAGCCTGGAGCCAATCCTAGCTCAGCGGCAGCCCAAAGAAGCGTGACTATGCTGAGTCTGGCTGAGATAAGTCACGCTTCAGTCAACCTGCAAGACTGTGAACACAGAAATAAATATTTGGTATTCTAAGCCAATATATTATGATGTGGTTTATTATGCAGCATTATTAAGCAATGACTAATACACTCAGCTTCAGGAAGCAAAAGACTCAAAAACTTTCTATTACTGATTTCCAAGTTGTAACTCAAATGCAAGGAAATTGCCATACAACATTTTCACTCTACAGATGTAAATGTGTACCTGACTCACTCTGCTATACAGCGGAAACTAACATAGCTCTGTAAATCAACTGTACTCCAATCAAATTTTTTTAAAAGATAAGTTATGGTAAGTTGTATCCCTTTTTTGCATCTAATTTAAGTTTTTGAACTTATGAAATGTTGGTATTGCAATCCATTCTAAACAGCTACCGATAATACAGAAGGAAACTCAGCTCTATTGCTTAGTCCCTAACAGAATCACTTTCTTAAGTTGAAGTCAGTGGTAGCGTCTTCTGGATAAGTCATGAATTTAGAAGACTTTTTTTTTACTAGTTGAGACCATTAGTCTGATTTGCTCTTGGTTACTCAGTGGTCAGAATTATCCCTGTTTCCTCTAAGTCAGGATGATATAATTTATACCTTGCCTCTCTTAAGAATGGATAGACCACGCCAAGTAGAATGTATATCACCAAGAAACTTTCCACGTTTGAACTAAAGCCAAGCTTGAGCTTTAGGAGTGTGTATTTTTTTTTCAGGAAATTCAATTTTTCAGCAAGGCTAAAACTTGTTCTGTTTACAGGAGTTAAAATATATGGAGATCCTTCAGGTACTACATTAAGGACTTCACAAAGATCCTATCGGTAATCAATATAAAAAGAGAAAGGCCAAATCATAAAAACTTAAGCAAAAGGAGCACACACACATAGTTTGTCCATTCTAAGGCTCCCACACAGGCTTACTAACAATGATCTAGCAAAGGTGGGCATTAGGAATGGGGCGACTATTCATTGCTAGTTTGGGAAATGACTAACTCCCAATACAAGGCATCTCCTTTGCTTCACTCTAAAAGTATCAAAATCAAGAAATCAACTATGGTTCAATAAAAAAATTAAAATGTAAATATCATAGAATTGCTGAAAACAGCCATATTAAAAGCATCCTTTTATTCACTTAAAATCACAGGCTCTACAATGTTCTACAACAATTTGCAGAATGTTCCCTATCATTAGAAGTAAATGATTCCACCTCACAACTGGAAATACTAAAAGAAAAAAACATCAGTTTACTACTTAAAAATTTAATCTGAGCTCTGCAACTTATGTAAATTCATTCTGCATTTCTTCTTGCTCCATCTATTGGACAAACGATTGCTCTTTGATTTGTATTCCAAAGAACTGCCTTATAGGGACAGCAAAATGAATAGCATCGACAGTATCCCTCCATGGATAACTGTGCTGCTCCAGGTCCCACTGCTGCGTATACTAAATCCATTCCTTCAGAAGGCTCTGGAGCACCTGATTGACTCACCCTTCCCTAAGAGGGAGGAAGAGGGAGAAGAATTCATTATCTGAAGCGGAAGCCAAAAGGTAGCAGCCTCTGTTCAAGGTCATAACCCAAAGCCCAACACCTGGTTCTCTAGCTACAACCTTAGAAACCCATTAAAAGAAATCACGACTCCAGCTACCTCAGGTCACCTAAACTGTTCCCAGTGGGAAGCCTCTTTGCAATTTGATGCAAAAGGTTGGTTCTCAATTTCTCCCACAGCAGAAATAAGTTCCCACCACAGTCAGGACGCTTGTCCCCACCTATGTGTCCTATCTTTGCACCCCTGACTTCACCCCTTTGCTGAATTTACCAATCATGGCAAGTCTTAATGACCATTAAACATTTTTAATTGCAGGCACACATTTAACTACTCCATGAAATAGTTAAAGCCACATCAGGACCAGCCACAGCTATTGAAAAAGACCTCTTTTCCCAAAAAAGTCATAATTGTTAACCTATCCAATGTCTCTTTAGGTTTTGTCTTGATGAAATATCTGTTGGTACTTAAAATGCATCTTTTGTTCATGGTTATTTCTTTGGATACACAGTTATATATCTGAGTGTGGGGCACGTGGCGGCAGGGGAGAGTATGTAAATGGGGTTGTATGTGTGTGAAGGAGGCTCGTGACTCAGAACCGCGCCTCAGAGAGACGCAAGGCCAGGGAAGGGTGAGCTACCACCTTGCGTGTTCCTCCCCTGGCGATTCTGTTCTGTCCAAACAACTCTCGATTAAAGCACCACGCAGAGACATTTCACATTTCCTCCTTAAGATCATTCTGACAGCTCACCAGCTGTTCTCTGCTATTTTTTGCCACGATGGCATGGGTAAGCCACAGAGCCTTCTCGTTACTCTGCCAACAGCGATGCCGCCTGCTGTTCAGTGCTCAGAGTCTGTTCCTCAACCCAAGCTCTACCATCTTGTCCATTTCCCACTCACCTGACACAACAGAGATTTTGAGTTATTAATATGCAGTCCCTTGAGAAAAACTAGATGGTGGCAGCGGTGGTGGAGATCACTGCATGGAAAACACAGTCAGGCACAAAGTATGTTTTATGTAGTAATCATTAAAACCATATAAATGTCCATATATTGGAAATACCTATATCTTTAGCCATTTCCAATGCTTGAAAGGGTGCCATAAGGCAGAAAGGATGTGGGCACTGAGTTAGACAGATCTAGATATTGAATTCCTATTCTCTTTTCTAACTAGATGCTTCTCTGAGCATCAGTTTGTCGATCTGTAAAATGGGATTTTCTGTCATATAAAGAAATCAAGAAACTTGAAGGAGACCACAAAACAACTAGAAAAAGAACCACAACTTAAATGTGAATTTCAGAAATCCTAGTTCAAGTTTTTTCCTCTCTTTAAAGGCCACCTCATCAAAGAAAGCAAACAAAAAAAAGAGAGATTGAAGGAGCTTGGGGCTTGACTTACACCTAAGGTTAACAGCACAGAATCTATTTTTCAAGCTCATGGCGTGTCAGAGTCACTGACTAGAAAGAAGGAGGGCGACAGACACTGAGCCAGAGGCAAAGACGTTCATAATGCAAGAGATAGTGCTTGATACTAACACAGGAATGAAAAAGGAGTGTAGGTGTATGGATGCTTATAATGCAGAAATATATTTTCTATACCCTTCATCAGACCCTTAGAGCATCATAACTGCAACAAAATAACCTTCACAACTTGGTTCTGGGATCAGGGGTTCCAACCAGACCGGAAAGAGCTGATAAATCTCAGCCTTACTTTCTTGATCTCCTATTTCTTTGCTGCCAACCCCTGAGTCCTTTTCTCTGAAAACACTGAAGGCTTTCACCAGGAAGTACAGGTGTTAGAAGCAATCATACAGCCTGGGTTTCTATCTCGGTTCCTCCACTTGCAAGCTGTGTGATTTGGGGAAAGTTTTGTCATCGGCAAAATGGTAATGATAATAACGTTGGCGGTCCAGTGGTTAAGAATGCGCCTTGCAATGCAGGAGACCTGGATTTGATCCCTGGTCGAGGAACTAAGATCCCACATGCCACCGAGCTACTGAGCCTGCAGGCAGCATGAGAAAGAATGGAAGATCTTCAGTAAGATTCCCTCTCTGCTGCCTTGCTTGGTGACTGTGTGCTCAGCCTGTGCCCACCCTCGCTGCCCTGCCTCTCCTCTCGATCCCACTGCTCTGAATATGCCAAGGTTCAGGGGAAGCGAATGTGTCTTCCCGATGCCCTGGGGCTCCTATACCTAAGCTGTAGTAAGTTCAGGACACACAGATTCTAAAGTGAAGGACAACAGTCATAATCATGCCGGCCCTTTCTTAGCTTAATCTGTGTGAGGCAATGTGCTAAGTCCTTTCAATACACATGAATCTGCTCTATGAGATAGATAATATCGTCATCACAATTTTCTCAGTGGGCGCTCCTTTCTCTTCCTTTGATCTTTTTAATATTCCTTGGCATATTTATTTGATTGTGTCAGGTCTTAGTTGGCACTTGGGGGGTCTTCACTGCATCGCGTGGGATCTTTTGCTGTGGCCCACGGACTCCCTAGTTACCTGCAGGCTCAGTAGCTCGGGGGCACGTGGGATCTTAGTTCCTCGACCAGGGATCGAATCTGGGTCCCCTGCATTGTAAGGCAGATTCCTAACCACTGGGCCACCAATATTATTATTATCATTACCATGTTACAGATGATGAAACTTTCCTCCAGTCACACAACTTGCAAGGGGAGGAACCAAGATAGAAATTCAGGCTGGTATGACTCTGCTCCTAACACCTGTACTATAGTGATGGGTACACCATCCACTGCATGTATTAAAAACCAGAAACTCCATGCTGTATCACTTAAAAGGGCATCAGCCAGCTAAATGGTCTGACTTTGGAGCAGTGTCCTGGTCATTTACCTGACAATAAATAGTTTAGTCCGGTCATTTATCCTTTCTGAGCTGTGAAATGAATAGAACAGACCAGAGGTCCTCAAATGCCTTTGCTCCACTGGCCACCTCTGCCCCTTTGATGGGGGCGTTGCTGCTCCAGGAGCCCCTCTGGCCCTTTCTACATGAACGGTGAGAGGACATTGGGGAGGCGAGGCACCGGGTATGCTACGCTCAGTGATATCTGCAGAGTTAGTGCTTCCCTTAGGGAACACAAACTTTGATTTCTAGATCAAGGGCCACATCCGTGATGTTTCTGCTCTCAGGATATATAATCAAAAGATAATCTCAGAGAAGGCATTTGGGTCTCTGCCTTTTTGCTCTGGGTTAGGCGCTTGAAAGAGGAAGGACTCAGGCTGCACTTTGTCAAAAGCCAGCCGCACGCTCTGCAGGACACCAGAGTGATCCCAGCTGAGGGGGAGCTGGAAGAGGCAGCAGAGTGTGACGCGCATCCCAGGGCCGCCGGTCAAAGAGATAAATCCCTGGCTGTCCCCCACACCTCAGCATGTGAGCAACGGCACGCTTAGTGACCATGGGCAGCAGCCCACAGAAATGTGAAGAAGGACAATTATGTGAGGGGTTGAGTTGCATCCCCTCAAGAGATATGTTGAAGCCCTCATCCCTGACACCTGGGAATATGACTTTGTTTGGAAATAGAGTCTTTGAAGACATAATCAAGTTAAGATGAGGTCATAGGGTGCCCTCTAATCCAATAGATGAATCCATATAGGAAGAGGGAAAAGTTACGTGGCCAGAGAGACACACAAGTAGAATGCCATGTGATGAAAGAGGCAGAGACGAATGATGCAACTGCAAGCCAAAGAACACCCAGGACTGATGGCCATCACCAGAAGCTAGGACGGGGCCCGGAAGGCCTCTGTCCACAGCCTTCAGAAGGAGCACTACCCTGCCTTGCTTCTGGACTTCTAGACCCCAGAACTATGACACAATACCTTTTTGTTGTTTTAAGTCATCTAGCTCGTGATACTTTGTTATAGTATCTTGAAGAAACTAAGACACTTGGTAAGCCATGTCCCCACCCTTGGTTCCTGAATTATTATTTGGTCTTAAATTTCTCTTACTTTCCATGTCTGAGAATTCAGGTGAGAGTTGAACCCTGATGCTCCGGCCATCAAAGCCTGATCAAGTAGTACAAAATGCATCTTCTAACTCAGCTGGTGCTTTTTCTTGTTTGTTTTCTTTTTCAACTATTATTTTCATCTTCTTTGGTTTAGTATAAAACTGGTGCTCTTCAGGTTGGATGGCGTAGTGATGTGTACGAACAATAAAGATGAAAGAGCATGTCCAGTGGAGGCAGACAGACCAGGAGAGACCTGGGACAAATCTAGCTCGTTGGCAGGACGAGCATAACCATTTGTGCTTCAGTTCCCTCATTTGTAAAGTGGACACAATCAAACCATCTTCTCAGCATTTTTGTGAGTTTTAAAGTCCTTGCTTTGGAGAAACTGGCCTGCTTTCTCTTCAGGCATTCCATTTCCCCAAAGCAACATAGTATCAAAAGCCAAAAAGGGACTGCCTTCATCAAAAAAAGGTAATGCATTTTTCAGACATTATTTTCGCTTGGATCTAAACCAATCCTAGACCCCTTATGAGGCTTTGTCCACATGTAACCTGTCAAATATAAGACTGAAAAGAAAAAAAAAAAAAAAAAAAAGACTGAAAAGGTTGCAGGTACAAACTAATCTGTGTGTGTGTCTCATTTCCTGAGCACTAATACCTATCTTTCTCTGCTATTCAACCTCAATCATAGAAAACCTGAGACAGATAGGAGGATGTACTACGCAAAGCTGAGTTAGCCAGCAGGATTGCTAACGCTGCCCACCCTCTCTTCTCTCTCTAGATGAGAGTTGCATACATTTTACCTTGTGTCTTTCCCCAACCACAGCTGTTTCTGTAGAAAAATCTCTTTTTTTGGGGGGGGGGGCGGGGGAGGGCACATGCCCCATTGGAATAATGTTCTTTGATAAGGGCAATATGTAGTAAGGGAAGCCTAGGATCTTGTTCGTCTTTAATTTGGTTTGACCATGTACGTGTGGCATATTACTTAGCACATCAGAAGTAACACCAGAACGAGGACAAGGCGCCGAGAGGGTCACAGAGCGGAGCTGCTGGGGGCATATTCCATCCTGGAGTGGCCCAGTTTGGCCCAGGTGAATTCCTAGAGCTGGGTGGCCAAAATTCGATTAGCAAAGGTTAAAAACGCAGCTAGCTCAGTCACCCAAGAGTGGAAGAAAACTTCTGATTTCATCTTCCCATGGGGACAGGAGGAACACCCACTGGCAGAAAACAGCACAGGTCTGTCGCCACCATCTTTTGCTGATGTTGCTTTCATGACTGTTTCCAAAGACTGTCTCATTAAAAACATTCCTCCATGGCTTCCCAAACAAATCCTCTCAAAAGCTAGAGTCCAATAAGTAGAACAGAGGGGATAGGGCATTTCCACATTTTCTGAAGGATCAGCTTGCTGTTGTTCAGTAGCTCAGTCATGTCCGACTCTTAACTACCCCACGGACTGCCGCACACCACGCTTCCCCATCCTTCACCATCCTATATGAGTTTGCTCAAACTCATGTCCACTGAGTTGGTGATGCCATCCAACCCACCCATTCTCTGCCATCCGCTTCTCTTCCTGCCCTCAATCTTTCCCAGCATCAGGGTCTTTTCCAATGAGTCAGTTCTTCGCATCAGGTGGCCAAAGTGTTGGAGTTTCAGCTTCAGCATCAGTCCTTCCAATGAGCACTCAGTGTTGATTTCCTTTAGGATGGACTGGTTTGATCTCCTTGTTATCCCAGGGATTCTCAAAAGTCTTCTCCAGCACCATAGTTTCAAAGGATCAATTCTTCGGCACTCAGCCTTCTTTATGGTCCAACTCTCGCATCCATACATGACTACTGGAAAAACCATAGCTTTGATTAGATGGACCTCTGTCAACAAAGTAATGTCTCTGTTTTATAATACACTGCCTAGGTTCATCACAGCTTTTATTCCAAGGAGCAAGCATCTTTTATTTTCAAAGCTGCAGTCACTGCCCTGAGTGATTTTGGAAGCCTGAGAAAATAGTCGGTCACTGTTTCCATTTTTCCCCCATCTGTTTGCCATGAAGTGATGGGACCAGATGAAGTATCATGAAGTATCAGCTACTTTGTTAAATATTTATTGAGCACCTATATTAGGTGACACACTGAGCAGCTAGATGTCACAGAGAAGACATAAATGAGGGAGACAGAGCCCCTGCTTCTCAGAGAGTAAGTGTGCCCACAGGAAGTGAGTAGCAAGAATCAATGAAGCATGCACAAAAATAACTGGAACCAAGGAGGAGTAATACGTCACCAGGAGGCCCACTTGAAGGCAAGGTTGTATTGGGTTCAGACTTATCAAGACACAGCTCAGAGAGGAAACTCTCTGAGGCTCAGTACTGCAGGCAACTAGAGGTGGGCCAAAGTGACAAGAACCACCAAGATTCTAAAACCCAGTGCGGGCAAGGCCCCCCAGCCCCTGGAGAAATGTTTTCTGAAGGAGGTTCATTCTGCCCTGTGTGAGTCACATGTGACCAAACCTTAGAGATTTATTTCCAGTGCTGGAACGCTTGAACATGAGCAGGCTCAAAGCTGTCCTTTTGCTGGGCTGGAGGAACTCAAGAATAATTTTCTTCAGGGGTTTGCAGCACACGGCTTTCCTAATAGAAAGCAGCAGCATTCACCAAGTCCACAATGGTGCCATTCGTCAAATTGCTATTCCAGTGAGTTAAATTATGCCCCCATGGACAGAAAAGTTAATCTTTCTCCGAAGAGCCCCATTTCCACCCAGGAAGAAGCTTATTTGCATGGCTGTGTTATTATGTTTCCACAGCAGCTAGGTTCATGGGTTAACCACATGGTGTGTTAACAACAATTTCTTTTCATCCTTTTAAAATTATTTTCATTTCATTAGCTACCCCTTGCTCTTTAATTATTCTCTGTTTAGGTTTTGTTGCTGCCATCATCAAATTTCTATCAGGGGAAAGGGCTGCTACCTCTAAGCC
The DNA here is from genome assembly GCF_003369695.1 of Bos indicus x Bos taurus. Lineage (NCBI taxonomy): Eukaryota > Metazoa > Chordata > Mammalia > Artiodactyla > Bovidae > Bos > Bos indicus x Bos taurus. The sequence continues at coordinate 84,646,039 of NC_040085.1, read as the reverse complement.
AGTATATTTACACTGCAAATGCACACATGCGCATGCACGCACACACAGAAACACACACACACACACACACACACACACACACACACACACACACACTTCTCTATGACCACACCCTGGAAAAGCTCAGCTGGATCATCCCATCTCTTTGTTCTTCTTCTTCCTCATTGAGGCCTTTGGATATCATCCTCCTCTGACCTTTCCACACGTTGCCAACCTGCTTACTTCCCACCAGCCAGCTCCATACAATGATTCCTCCTGGAATCTGAGACACCAAAATCCCCACCTAGCTTGTGCCTTTAATTAAATTCTATTCCCCTACCACCCCTACCGAGATTCACAGATACCCGGAAAGGTTCAACATTAATTAACCAGGGCTCTGCAAAGTCTCCAGGCTGCAGTACAAGAAGAGGATGGGTGGCAGAATTGTGACATATCAGGATTTCTAACAGTTGTGCAGTGATCCTCTTAAGGGAGGTGCTTCAGGTCCAGCAGAAAGCCAGTCAGGTCTAAGGGAAGATGAGTATTATACATAACTATGACAACCCAGCACTGTGTTACACGTGTTTTTTAGAATTCGATTTCTTTGTCTTCTTCCCTTTGCTGGGAAATTGAGTATGGTGTCCTTTTCTCCCCCACTTCCTCCTTTCCTCTTCTAATCTGTCTCTGTCCTTCACACAGTAGAGGAAATCAGGATGATGCTAAAAATAAATAAAACCTCCATTCCACCTTTGATCCCTCTGATCGTATTTCTCTGAGAGTAATATGTTAATTAGCCATCATTTTTAAATGCTTTGGATTTCTATAATTTCTTGTTAAATTTTAAAGAGGAAAAACTGTACTGGTGCATCAGAGAACAACTTCCCAATGGAAAAAAAGGGTTGAAAATGGATCCAATTCAAATAATCATAGAATTTCTAAGATAGAGAAGAATCTTAGTAGTTATCAAGCACAAAATGTATGCGATAAATAAATTCTTTCAATAACCCTGAAAAGTGTCTGTCCTTACTTTTTCTTCAATACCTCCAGAGATAGGAAACTCTCTCCTATGAAGAGCCCATTCGAGATCTAATTAGTTCTTAAGAATGCCAGAGCTTCTACCTACAGTGATTTTTGAGGTTGTGTAAAACAGAGCTTGATTTCAGCCATGAAATTAAAAGACACTTACTCCTTGGAAGGAAAGTTATGACCAACCTAGATAGCATATTAAAAAGCAGAGATATTACTTTGCCAACAAAGGTCCGTCTAGTCAAGGCTATGGTTTTTCCAGTGGTCATGTATGGATGTGAGAGTTGAACTGTGAAGAAAGTTGAGCGCCGAAGAATTGATGCTTTTGAACTGTGGTGTTGGAGAAGACTCTTGAGAGTCCCTTGGACTGCAAGGAGATCCAACCAGTCCATCCTAAAGGAGATCAGTACTGTGTGTTCAATGGAAGGACTGATGCTGAAGCTGAAACTCCAGTACTTTGGCCACCTCACGTGAAGAGTTGACTCATTGGAAAAGACCCTGATGCTGTGAGGGATTGGGGGCAGGAGGAGAAGGGGACGACACAGGATGAGATGGCTGGATGGCATCACTGACTCGATGGACATGAATTTGAGTGAACTCCAGGAATTGGTGATGGACAGGGAGGCCTGGCGTGCTGTGATTCATGGGGTTGGAAAAAGTTGGAAATGATTGAGCGACTGAACTGAACTGAACTGAAAACAGAGCTAATGACCTTGTCCTGGTAAGTCTTCTTTCTTTGGGTTCAAACTCTGGACTTTTGACTTGACTCTTTTTTTAAACAGAAGCCATTGTCTTTTATTTTTATTTTTCCAGCTTTACTGAGGTCTACTTGATAAATAATAATTATATATACTTAAGACGGGCTTCCCAGGTGGCTCAGTGGTAAAGAAGGCACCTGCCAATGCAAGAGATGCGGGTTCGATCCCTGGGTCGGGAACATACCCTGGAGTAGGAAATGGCAACTCATTCCAGTATTCTTGCCTGGAAAATTCCATGGACAGAGAAGCCTGTCAACTACAGTCCATGGGGTTGCAAAGAGCCAGACACAACTGAGCAAACAGTAGTAGTAGTATATTTAAGATACACAATGTGATGTTTTGATGTATCATGAAATGATTACCGTAATCAAGCTAATTAATATATGTTATTTTTTTTAATATATGTTATATAGTTACCTTTCTCTTCGGTGAGAGAACACTGTATTTTAAATCATTTTTTTTTCTCAAATTGGAGTTTGCAAGACACTTTTTGTTTTCTTTTAAGAAGAGCCTCTTCATTTTTCAAAATTAACAAGCATTGCTACAAATAAGAGGAATGGTCAGAGAGGAGCCTGGTTGAAGGCACTTGTGGCAGTCTTGGATCTTTAAGCCTCAAGCAAACAGATCTGTAGACGTCATAGCTAATGATGAGCTAGCAACTCTGGCTCAGCATGGGATGAGCTCCAGCTCAGTATCAGAACCGGCAAGTTTAAGATTGACTTCATTCTTGCTCGTGTCCCTGGCCCTCAGAACCTGCTCTGTTACTACTAGCATGCTCTCAGCAGCAAGCCTGGCTCCACCAAGGTGTCCTTGAACTTCTGAAAGGGCTGTAGAACATAATTCTCTTCCTCACTTCCAGTACATGTCCTTACCTGGATAAGTTAGGCCTGGCCTGCAGAAGACCAGGGTCAAGTCAAAACCCTCACCCTTTAAACCCCTCTGCAAAACCCAAACGGGAGAATCTTCAAGTAGTTTGAATACAGACATCATCTAGAGATACAGATTTTTCAAAGACTCACATAACTGACATATGAGAAAAGGAAATTCAGTTCAGTTCAGTTCAGTCGCTCAGTTGTGTCCCGACTCTTGGCCACCCCATGGACTGCAGCACGCCAGGCCTCCCTGTCCATTACCAACTCCCGGAGTTTGCTCAAACTCATGTCCACTGAGTCAGTGATGCCATCCAACCATCTCATCCTCTGTTGTCCCCTTCTCCTCCCGCCTTCAATCTTTCCCAGCATCAGGGTCTTTTCAAATGAGTCAGTTCTTAGCATCAGGTGGCCAAAGGATTGGAGTTTCAGCTTCAGCATCAGTTCTTCCAATGCATTTTCAGGACTGATTTCCATTTGGATGGACTGGTTGGATCTCCTTGCAGTTCAAGGGACTCTCAAGAGTCTTCTCCAACACCACAATTCAAAAGCATACTTCTAAAAAGGTCACAGGAGGTGTATGAGGAAAGCATGGTTCTTCACTTGTACTGAGTCAAATTCACAGACTCAGAATTTGAGAGGCAAAAATCTCTCTGTCCCACAAGTGCAGTATTTAAAAAGAGAAGGAATCATGGATATTCAGTCCACAATTCTTGATTTATCATATAAGAAAAAGATATTGCTTCAAATTTTTCCCAAAGATGAGATTCTTGACTATTTAAAATTTTAAAACCTCTAAACTGTCCTCTCATAAGGAAAAACATGCCTTCCTATATATATATATATAAAATGCCTACCAACTTTTTATTATTTTACAGTCCAAAGAAGTCTCAGTACATGCTTCCTTCTCTATTAACAGAGCTATTAAAAGGAAACGTATTTTGTTCCTTCAAAGTTTTTTAATATAGTAAGGAGGAGGAAATGGCAAGGAACTGGTAACCCACTCCAGGGTTCTTGCCTGAGAGATCTCTTGGACAGAGGAACCTGGTGGGCTACAGTCCATACAGTCGCAAGAGAGTCGGACATGACTCAGTGGCTAAACAACAAGGAAGGAGGACAAAATCCAATTCCTTAGATTTTAAAGAATCCTAAAATGGTTTTTTTTAATGCCACTGTTAAGACTACACAAACATAGCCACTACCTATGTTGAAAATTGTAACTCTATAAACCATCAAAAATGTAAGAAATATTCTTTCAGGCTACCATCCCTTGAGCACCTCCTACATGTCAGCACCCATCCTTGAGGCTTTGTAAATATCATTTAACTCTCTAACAACCTTTGTTAGTTACTATCACTCATCCTTTGAATATGCAGTGACTGAAGTTCAGTGAGGTTAATCACCATACGCAGTATCACAGAGCCAGTAAATGGTACAATCAGGAGGTCACCCAGTTGTACCTGATAGTCACTGAGTAAGTGACTGAACTGATACAGGGGTGGATGAATGGATGAATTCAATGCTATTTAATGACAGATAATACAAATCCAGAAATGCATTAAGTAATAATAATGACTAAGTAATCATTTTTCAACCTGCTCTCCGTTCCGAGATTGTATTTGTATCACCATCCAACTGGCCATAAACCCACATCAGGAAGAAGCTAAGAAAATCCATGAACTGCCATTTTGAAAACTGAAACACTTCTTACAGCTACATGCTTTCAGCTACCAAAGGGCATGCCATTACTATAGCTTCCATTTGGGAACAGGATTCAGGAAATGTTGTCATTTTTCTTATTCGTCCCCAGGCTCTCTGATCAGAAGATTCACTTTGTTGTATAGCAGAAACTGTAAAACAATTCCTTACAACTTAAAACATTGTATAACAATTATACTCCCATACTAAAATGAAATAAAAGAAGAAAAAAAGCTACCAGTAAAAACTAGGTGGTCTGGTAATTGGCCAGTTCAACCCTTTAATCTCATCTGCCTTCTACCACTTTGCATCATTCTCTTTTATCATTTATTAAATATGTAAAATAATAACCCTGAGACATGATTGGCATAGAAATAGCCTATCTGAATAACCTGGAAACCTTGGAAGGAAGGGGTATTATCAGGGCTATTGGTGTTTAGAAGAAGTTTGGAGTTGTAAACACTCAATGTGAGTGACTAATTCATGAAGTAGCACTAAGGCCTAAATGGGAAGGAACGTGTCTGCCACAAATAAGCAATAATCCGTAAGAGCAAAGGTCACATGTCAATTCTGCTTGATGCTGCAATGTTTGCAACCTGCTTTTCTGCAAAGGAACATAGTTTCTGAGCTGAAAATGTGGGTTAATTGAGAGTTTTGCCATATTTCTGCCTTTTTTTTTTTTTTTTTTTTTAATCTTAGTGAAAGGGAGAAAACAAAACTACACCAAGAATCAGAAAGCTGAGCAGGTAGGCTACATCACTGGGGACAAAACCAGGAAAATGACTACGGGAGCATGACCAATGAAGGAAGGAATATGGTTACAATCAGGTCCAAGCAGACATCTGCTGGGGTTCAGGCCCCAGGCTACGTTACAGATCTAGTTTAGGCAACAATAGTATTAGCATTTGTTGTTGTTGTTCAGTCACTAAGTCGTGTCCAACTCTGTGACTCCATGGACTGCAGCAGCATGTCAAGCCTCCCTGTCCTTCACTATCTCCCGGAGCTTGCACAAACTCATGTCCATTGAGTCGTGATGATATCTAATCATCTCATCCTCTGTCACCCCATTCTCCTCCTGCCCTCAGTCTTTCCCAGCATCAGGGTCTTTTCAAATGAGTTGGCTCTTCGCATCAGGTGGCCAAAGTATTGGAGCTTCAGCTTCAGTATTAGCATTGCTGCCGCCAAGTCACGTCAGTCGTGTCCGACTCTGTGTGGCCCCATAGACGGCAGCCCACCAGGCCCCTGTCCCTGGGATTCTCCAGGCAAGAATTCTGGATGGGTTGCCATTTCCTTCTCAACAGTATTAGCATTAGGACCATCTTAAAGAACACTCCCAAAGGGAAAATGTCTATCTGGAAACTATTTATGTGACAAATTATAAACCTGAAGTGATTATTTAATCACTCATATAATTTGTTCATTCATTATTCATTGAACTAATAAATGCAGACCACTGTGCTACATTACAGAGACACAAAAATGAAGTACAACCAATGTCTTGTCCTCTAAAAGTTTATATTGAGGACTTCCCTGGTGGATCGGTGGTTAAGACTTCACCTTCCAAAGCAGGGGTGTGGGTTCAACCCCTGGTCAGGGTGCTAAGACCCCACACACCTCGTGGTCAAAAAAATCAAAAGCATAACATAGAAGCAGTATTGTAACAAATTCAATAGAGACTTTAAAAATGGCCCACAGTAACAGGTACATACTGCTATATTTACAATGGATAACTAATAAGGACCTATTGTATAGCACATGGAACTCTGCTCAATGTTATGTGGCAGCCTGGATGGGACTGGGGTTTCAGGGAGAATGGATACAAGCATGTGTATGATTGAGCCTCTTCACTTTTCATCTAGAATTATCACAACATGGTTAATCAGTTAACCCTAACACAAAATAAAAAGCTTAAAGAAAATGGTCCGTATCAAGCAAATCTTTTAAAAAATGTATAATGGCCTGAGCCAAACCTGTAAACTCATAAGTTAAATAACTATTTCATCCCTACATACTACTTGTTTTATACTTGATACTTCACATCAACTTTCTAATTACAGTTTATTTAGTCTTCCTTGTAAGGCTATGGGATATGTATTAATATCACCCCTACTTTATAGATAAAGCAACTATGGTCAAAGAAGCTCATTTATCAGCCCAAATCTGTGGAACAAAAAAGGGGCAAAACTGGAATTTGAATTCAGGGCAAAGCCGTTACAGAGCCTGAGCTATTGAACGCTATGCACTAAAGGACACAGCTGTGTTGTCCACGGACGCTGTGTCTCTAAAAAGGGATCAGCGGGACACAAGGAGTTGTGTTGAGATCCACCCCCAGGGCAAAGGAAACCCTGAGAAGTTTCCGAGAGGAGCTATCTAGGACGTGAAGACTTGACTGACTGAGAGAGCAGTTTATCCCACGTCTTTCTATCCCATTCTGGAAATGGAGTATAAAGGGGAATTCAAAACTGGTGTACACAATGAGTCAGTGGTAAGACTAGGCATAGAAACATGTTCACCTGTCACCCTTTGGTCTTCCTGTGTACCTATAAAAAAAGAAGTCACATTGATGCTTTGAAGATAAAACTGATATTAGCCTTAGGGAGGAGGCATCTATTTATTTATTTCATTTTTAAGTAATTACTGGACTTGCCAGGGAAATGTCATATTTGGTATTTCGGTTGATTTTTTTTGAACAATTTAATTTATTTATTTAGGCTGTGCTGTGTCTTTGTTGCATCACTTTTTTTTTCTCTAGTTAGGGTGAGTGGGGGCTAGTTGTGGTGCATGGGCTTCTCATCAAGGGGGCTTCTCTTGCTGTGAAACACAGGCTCTAGGGCGCACCAGCCCAGTAGCTGCAGATCCCAGCTCTAGTGCACAGGCGCAGTAGTTGCGGTGCACAGGCTTAGCTGCTCCACGGCATGTGGGATCTTCCCGAATCAGGGTTCAAATCCACGTCTCCCTCATTGGTAGGTGTACTCTTTACCACTGAACCCCCAGGGTAGCACAAGAAGCCATTTAGAATACATATTTTTAGGGTTCCCCTGTGAGGGAACAGAAATGTGGCTCTTTGGCAGTCTTTTGAATTTTTAATCATTATCAGTGGCTAGGGACTTCTCTCATAGCTCAGCTGGTTAAGAATCTGCCTGCAATACAGGAGATCCCAGTTCGATTCCTGGGTCAGGAAGATCTGCTGGAGAAGGGATAGGCTACCCACTCTAGTATTTTGGGGCTCCCCTTGTGGCTCAGCCGGTAAAGATCCACCTGCAATGTGGGAAACCTGGGTTCAATCCCTGGGTTGGGAAGATCCTCTGGAGGAGGGAAAGGCTGCCCACTCCCATATTCTGGCCTGGAGAATTCCAGGGACTGTATAGTCCATGGGGTCATAAAGAGTCAGACACGACTGAGCAACTTTCACTTTCACTTTCATCAGTGGCTCAGCCATGGAAGTGAAATCTGCAATATGACTGCAAGGCACCCAGTGGGAACCTGCCCGTGGGCTGCGGAGTTAAGCAAAGGCAAGCCTTATCTTCAGTAAAGGAACAGTGGTCACGGTGGGAGGGTAGGCATCGAGGTGAAAGCATCTCCAGGTAAGGCACAGACTTTCCCGTCAGAGCCTTCTGAGAGTATGGAGAAAGGACTTAAAAGAGTGGTGGACAAAGAATGAAAAACAAATAAGATCCATTAAACTGAAAAGATCCAGTGCTCATAATTTAACGAGAACATGGGAACTAGGGCCTCAAGGATGTCTCTCATGGCTTCAAGAATATTTTTTTAAAAAAAGCATTTTAGACGAAGCAAATGGAGAATTTCTTCCCATCCCCTGGAGGGAGTCAAAGACGCTAGAAAGAACAGCTAATGGGGGATACGCCAAGAGGTCAGAATTAAATATTCTGAGTAAGACCTGTGGAAAAGAATGAATTGGCATCCCTTCGGAAACAAGCACTTGCATCTTCCTGGAAAATGTGTCAGGTTACAGTCAGTTACGCTGTTTTGCCTCTAATGGCTTCAGAGCAGAATTTAATATGAGGGCCAGAATACCATCCATACTCATCATCAACTGTATGGACTCATCAAACAGGGAGACACTGTGCTAGCTTGTCCTTTTTCTCTCAAAGTAAATAAACCAAGTTTCCACAGCTGTCAGGCCTTAAACTGAGTTAATGTGCTGAGTTGAATGAGATTGTAAAAACAGAAAATAAATCGGATAATTGACTAAATATAAATGGAATAAAGGCATTTCCATTCTAAAATGTGTTCGGAGAAAATGTAAAGTAAGATGAATTGCAGTAAAGGAGGGTGAACATGTGTCCATAGGCTGCTTTGTCCATCTGCTCAGACCTGCTGCTACAGCTGCAGAATGTCCACGTGCAATATGGGGATGGTGAGCTAACGGCATTTCCTTGAGAAAGGGGGGAGTATTTTGGCTCAAGTACAGCAGAAACAAAAGCTATAAATAGTTTCACTGGTGACACCACAGAAGCTAAGAAAATAGTTCCTTAAGGGCCACCAGAATCTCTAGCTTCATAGTATTTGTCAGTATCACTTAATTGGAAATTATTGAATTTCCCCCAGAGTATTCAGAAATCTACTTCCCAGGTGACTCAGCGGTAAAGAATTTGCCTTCCACTGTAGGAGACTTGGGTTTGATCCTTGGGTCGGGAAGATCCCCTGGAGAAGGAAATGGCAACCCACTCCAGTATTCTTGCCTGGGAAATCCCATGGACGGAGGGAGGAACCTGGTGGGCTACAGTCCATGGGGTCACAATAGAGTTGGATGTGCCTTAGTGACTGAGTAATAACAAATTCAGAAGTCTATTAATAATTCCATTATTCTTATATAAGAGGTTATATAGATAAGTATTATGGAATAATAGCAAACTAAATCATAGTAGACAGTTACACTTATTGAGCCCTCATTGGGGCTCGACTCTACTAACTGCTTTATATATTCTAGTTCATTTAACTCCACAGCAACCCTATGATACAGGTACAGGAATTATGCACATTCTGAGGATGAGAACACTTAAGCTTACAGAGGTTTAAAAATGCCTAAAGTCATGCATTTAGCAAGTGAAAGAAAATTTTATATAAATCATCTATGAAGCTCTTTGCTAATATTTCTGATTTCTGGACAGGCTCTCCAGATTTTACTTGTTTCTGAGTCTAGAGGCAGTTTCTAGTGGCAAAATAATCATTTCTCTTGGATCCTTAATGGCTAAGTGCCTATGAGTCCGTTAGGGATGGTATAGCACAAATATAATCGATTCAGTAGTCTATGAATAATAGAAATTCATTTCTCACAGTTTTGAAGGCTAAGAAGTCCAAGATTAAATTGTAGGCAGAATTGGTGTCTGGTGAGTACATCATGAGAAACGCTGGGCTGGAGGAAGCACAAGCTGGAATCGAGATTGCTGGGAGAAATATCAATAACCTCAGATATGCAGGTGACACCACCCTTATGGCAGAAAGTGTAGAGGAACTAAACAGCCTCTTGATGAAAGTAAAAGAGGAGAGTGAAAAAGTTGGCTTAAAGCTCAACATTCAGAAAATTAAGATCATGGCATCTGGTCCTATCACTTCATGGCAAATAGATGGGGAAACAGTGGAAACAGATAGACTTTATTTTTCTGGGCTCCAAAATCACTGCAGATGGTGATTGCAGCCATGAAATTAGGACGCTTACTCCTCGGAAGGAAAGTTATGACCAACCTAGAGTCGGACACGACTGAAGTGACTTAGCAGCAGCAGCAGATAGCATATTAAAAAGCAAAGACATTACTTTGCCAACAAAGGTCCATCTAGTCAAGGCTATGGTTTTTCCAGTGGTCATGTATGGATGTGAGAGTTGGACTATAAAGAAAGCTAAGCACCGAAGAATTGATGCTTTTGAACTGTGGTATTGGAGAAGACTCTTGAGAGTCCCTTGGACTGCAAGGAGATCCAACCAGTCCATCCTAAAAGAGATCAGTCCTGGATGTTCATTGGAAGGACTGATGCTAAAGCTGAAACTCCAATACTTTGGCCACCTGATGCAGAGAGCTGACTCATTGGAAAAGACCCTGATGCTGGGAGGGATTGAGGGCAGGAGGAGAAGGGGACGACAGAGGATGAGATGGCTGGATGGCATCACCAACTCAATGGACATGGGTTTGGGTGAACTCCAGGAGTTGGTGATGCACAAGGAGGCCTGCGTGCTGCAGTTCATGGGGGTCGCAAAGAGTCAGACACGACAGAGTGATTGAACTGAACTGAACTGAGGGCCTGTTTCCTAGATAGTATCTCTTTGGCTGGGACCTTGCCTGTCAGACGGGGCAAGGGACCTGTCTGAGACTTCTTTTGTAAGGTACTAATTCTAGTAAAGAGGGTTCTGTTCTCATGACCTAATCAAATCACCTCCCAAAGGTCCTACCTCCTAACACCATTACATTGGGGGTGAAGATTTTGACATATGCATTTTGAGGTGGCATAAACATTTTGTCCCTCGCAATCAGAAATATTTGTTTGTGCAAACCTGCATCACACAACTCAGATAAAATACACTGTACCTTGCTCTAACTATGACCTTCACCATATGGACTCTGAGCTAAACCATAGTCCAAAGTTTGGTCATGATGCTCTAACATCACCCTGCAGTCTACGGGAGCCACCCAGGGACTTGGAGTAGAACTTCTCAGCGCTCATTCAGTGTCCTAGCCCGGTTCCTCTCAAACTACACACAGCTCCCCTAAAGTTCTTGTCAAAATGCAGATTCTGACTCAGGTCTGGAATAGGACCCAGGATTCAGGACTCTGCATTTGACCCACGTATCCAAGTGAGGCTCATGCTATTGGTTAGAGTATACTTTGAGTAGAGAGGTTTGAGAAAATCTGGATTCAGCTGAGGGGGGAATGACCCATTTCTTGAGGAGAAAACAGTAGCTCTAAGAAAGCTGTTGGATTTGGTCAAACTCTATTTTTGTCATGCTGTAAATAATCTACTATAAATAATTGATCAGTTTGCCTAATTTGTAAACTAGGTCTAAAGATCAACTGTTTTTCAAGCAACAAAAATGCCCACTGTTCAAAGTCATTCTGATCTATTCATGGTAGGGAGAGGAAACAAGAGGTCGTTGCATGGAGAAAAGGTTCAGGACACTGAATGTTGGTTCTCTCTTTGAAAAGTCTGAACCTCCAGGTTTGAGCCAAAGAACATAACCATTAAACATATTCAATACTCCATGAGCTGGCTTGGCAAATTTTCCAAGTCTAAGGGTAAAATTTAATATGTAAGGCTAATCCTATCATTTGAATCTGACAATGGATGGATAAAATATTCACTTTTCTCTCTTTGAGGCTCTTTCTGCTATGCATGCATCTTTCTTGTAGAACCAGTACTATAAAATAGCATTTACCTGCTTATTTTTCACTTTGTATTGATGCTGATCTCTTTGAAAGTATATCAAAGTATATCAAAGATATAAGAGATATATCTTAGCCAGATGTGTAACCAGAAAAACCCTCAGCATAGTTGGGTGCTGATTAGAAATTATAATACTTACAAGAGCAGATATTGTTGACTAAATGCTTTTCCTGTGGTTGACCTCATACAAAATGTTTGATACACGTTTCGTCTAATCCTCAGAACTACCTGAAAGCTACTATCATTTTTGTTATGTGGGGGGTGAGGGTGGGGAACAAATCCTAACAGTACTTGCTTTACCAATTGTTCTGTAGTGTTGAAATAGAGCTGGTCATGCCTTGGCTCCTGAAATGCTCCTTTTCCCCTAGGTTCTAATTTCTGGTCCTTTCCCTTCTTTAGTTACCTTGTCTTTTGCTCACTATGCCTTCACTTTCTCCTACCACCTCCTAAATACAGACTCCCCCCAAGGTGTGAGTGTTATCCTTTGATTCCTGTCCCCAGCTACATCTTATCCCCTTCAAATCTCATGCCTGCTCAAGAATGTATTTACTCCTATTTCCGGAAAATCCTCCAAAATCGCATTCTTCATCTCTGTCTTGGTCTTGGACTCCAGTCCTTTCATGTCCAGCCGTGTCCCCTGTGCCTCTGCTTGACTGTTTCATGTACCATCAGGCATCGGGAAAACGCTCATTCCCCTTTCCCCCAAAGCCAGTTCCTTCTAATTCTGTGATCTAGTTTTGGAAACAGCACCATGAATTTTCCATTCACTTAGGTATGAATTCTCTCTTTCAAAGTCCAATCAGCCACCCTGTCAGTGGATTCTTCCTGTAAAATACTGTCATCTTTTTTGCACTCTAATGCTACCACAAGTCTTTAAAATACCACATCAGTAGTATCTAAAATTAGCTTTCCTTCCATTCCTTCTCTATTCTCCTCTCTCCTTGCACATGTCCTTAAAGATTTTCCTATGAATCTACTTCTCAGTTCAAAATACCTTTATGATTTCACAATGCCAAGAAACTAATCCTTGACATTCAAAATTCTCCAACAGCCTAAATTGCTTTATGGTGTTCAACTTTTAAACTCAAACCTCTTCAGGAATTTCCAAAGCTTGCTGTATTAAAGCTTTCTTCCTAACTACCTCTATAAAACCATTATATCCCAGCCATACACACCATTCTTTGATCACTCCCTACACTTTGTGATTTCTTTCTTGTAATTCTATCCATAAATATTCATTGTGTGTGTGTGTGTGTGTGTGCCCAGTCGTGTCTGACTCTTTTGTGACCCCACGGACTGTAACCCGCCAAATTCCTCTACTGTGGAATTCTCCATGCAAGAATACTGGAGTGGGTTGCCATTTCCTTCTCCAGGGATCTTCCTGACCCAGGGATCAAACTCATGTATCTCCTGCACTGGCAGGCAGATTCTTTATCAGTGCACCGCCTGGGAAGCCCATAAATATTTAGTTCTAACCACAAATATCACTATTTCCTCTTGACGTATCTAAATTCTACCCATTCTTCAAAACATAGCCAACGCAATGCTAACCTTGTAAATACCTCCAGGGTCAACTCCAGGCATTGTCCCTCATGAATTTTGGAGACAGTATTTCCTTTTTCTGGAAGTTCACATCTAAATCACCTGTGGGGCTTTTGTAAATATAAATAAATGGGCCCCATGTCAGAAGTGATAGGAAGAATTTCTGTCAGTCAGTCAGTCAGTTCAGTCGCTCAGTCGTGTCTGACTCTGCGACCCCATGAATCGCAGCACGCCAGGCCTCCCTTGTCCATCACCAACTCCCGGAGATCACTCGGACTCACGTCCATCGAGTCAGTGATGCCATCCAGCCATCTCATCCTCTGGCGTCCCCTTCTCCTCCTGCCCCCAATACCTCCCAGCATCAGAGTCTTTTCCAATGAGTCAACTCTTCACTTGAGGTGGCCAAAGTACTGGAGTTTCAGCTTTAGCATCATTCCTTCCAAAGAAATCCCAGGGCTGATCTCCTTCAGAATGGACTGGTTGGATCTCCTTGCAGTCCAAGGGACTCTCAAGAGTCTTCTCCAACACCACAGTTCAAAAGCATCAATTCTTCAGCGCTCAGCCTTCTTCACAGTCCAACTCTCACAGCCATACATGACCACTGGAAAAACCATAGCCTTGACTAGACGGACCTTTGTTGGCAAGCTGTAGACAACTTTTAAAAGCCTTGTAGATCATTGAACTAGACACTGATGATTAAGAAACACTTTCTAAAAATATATATGATGCTTGCTTCCTCCAGAGAAGGCAATGGCACCCCACTCCAGTACTTTTGCCTGGAAAATCCTATGGACAGAGGAGCCTGGCAGGCTGCAGTCCATGGGGTTGCTAAGAGTCGGACATGACTGAGTGACTTCACTTTCACTTTTCACTTTCATGCATTGGAGAAGGAAATGGCAACCAACTCCAGTGTTCTTGCCTTGAGAATCCCAGTGACAGGGGAGCCTGGTGGGCTGCCGTCTATGGGGTTGCACAGAGTCAGACATGACTGAAGCGACTTAGCAGCAGCAGCTTGCTTCCTCAGTAGCTTAGAATTTCTTGAGGTCAGGAATTATCGCTATATTTGATATTTCTTAAAAACCTACAAGAGTGTCCTAAATACAGAAGAAAAATATTTGTTGATTTGGTTCACTTTTATGAATATGATGTTCTTTGTAATACTGAGGAAAACATCATGTAGAAAGACACAAATCCTGTTACTACTTTAAGATGGTCTCCAAAGAAAGGACATATAATAAGGTACATGCTCAATATAAGTACAATTAATTTGTAGTTAATTATTTTGGGCGGTTTTGGATTTTAACATCAGAAGGAATCTTATGACCAGAAGTATCATAGGTAAATGAGAATATTATCTTATTACCCACAAAATTAATCTTCAAAAGTTCACCAGGGTTAAAAACAAGCTGTTAACATTAAAAGCCAACATTAACAGTAGAAATTAAAATCTTTGAACGGAATATTAAAATAACATGAATTTCGTCTTCTTTCTCTACCTGAACCAAGGAAGTATAATATCCCCAGGAAATTACGTCTCCCTCGTGCTGCAGTTCTTCAGTTATGATATCTGAATTCAAATTTTAAAATGATAATAATGCAGTCTTAGAATTCTAGACACCCTTGTTGATGTTATTTTTTGACTCTGCAGTTGCTAACGGATAGGTTGACTAACGTGACTGACCATCCCAATTCTTGGATTTACCTAATAGGTGTCTTCCTGCATAAATCCCTCAGTGACAACTGGTTTTAGTCATATTCCACTCAGAGAAAAATGCATCAGTAAGTGAAGGGGAAAATTATTGCTTTTAACATATTTTAAGTAAAAAACTGAGATTTGAATTTGGGTCTCTTTCTCTGCTGTTGGTAAGTTTTGAGCCTCCTCTCTATTAATATTTGTTATTAACAACAGAAGATATAATCTTTTAAATACATACTTTGAATGCTTCAAATTTGATATATTTCCTAGTGGGCTTCCCCAGTGGCTCCACGGTAAATAATCCACCTGCAATTCTTCAGTTCCTTGCTTCTTATAAGTGGTTGATTAGGAATATTCAATGTAGACATTTTGGGTATGTCTGTAAACACTTCACACTATGGACTATTAGCCCTCTGTTTACCACTGGAAATAGAATCATTCGCATCTTTAAATATAATCAGATTAGAGAGCCAACTCCAGAAACCTCCAAACCAATGCAGAAAACTTGTCCTTAACAATTTGTTCCTCTAGAATCAACCTTGGTAGCAAAATCTATATTAGTAAGGGTTCTGAAGACAAATCATATACAGATACACACATACTACTATTTTATTTATAAGAAACTGGCTCATGTGATCATGGAGGCTGAGAAGAGTCCTATGACCTGTCATCTGACAGCTGGTGACCCAGGAAAACCAGTATTGTAATTGAGTCCAAGTTCAAAGGTCTGAGAACCAGAAAAAGGTTCTTCCTCTGATAGTTTATCTATTCCAGATGGACTGGATGCTCACACCCACACTGGGCAAACTACTTTAAGACTACAATGTCTTAAAGATTACAAGATTAAAAGACTACAAGATTAAAATATTAATCTTACCAGAAAATACCATACAGACACACCTAGAAATAATGTTCAATCTGGGTACTCCGTGGCCAGTCAAGTTGACACCTAAAAGTCATCATAGTTAGGTTCATTTTTAATCTCTCACTGTCTCAGTTTCCTCATTTATAAAGTGGATATAATATCTGAGAGGGTTGCTATGAAGATTATAATTTTAAATATACACAATGTGCTTCAAACTAGGACTAATGCAATTAAGCTCTCAATAAATACTAGCTATTGGTATTACTTTTTCTAAAATGCTCTTCTGCACCATGTCTGCCTAAAGAACTCCTATTCACCCTTCATCACCCAATTCAAGTGTTAATTTCTCTTTTAAGATTTTGGTGAATATCTCAGTCCTCTTCTGCAGCTGTATTACCTTCTGTTACGAAGATTCCTTGAAGATACACCTATGAGTATATATCAACAGTTCATTATAGTTATTTTCTTTATAGTTTTTTTCTTCCCTCTGACCCAATCTCTGAGCCTTTTGAGAATGGGCTAGTAAAAGCTCTCAATCAATGGCTATGGATTGCATTATTCATGTGTCACTATGGTCAATCTCCTGTAGTCTTCAGGGACGACACCGTTGCAAGCCCTGGGGATCCTTTGTCACTGCACTCCTAATGGTTTAGCTTGGAGTGAGGGAGGCGCTGTGGAATTCAGACAGTCATCTTCCAAAAGGGAAGAACCAGTCTGGTTTTAACACACCCATTTCACTCTCGTAGAACCAACTGACACGTACCAATGCCTTCCTGGGCAACCGCTGCTTTGAAAAGGAACTGCTTTATCCAATACCAGCCTGAGAGAGCAGTTAGGAAAGAGTCATGTGAATAGATGCTAGGGATTCCGGTAATGAAATCCCACCAGTTTGTTATGAAAATCGAATACAATCTGCTTGCCGTGGGTATTTAATGAAACGTTTCACTGGGTACAGGAGAAGCAATTAGGCTGCTGAAAATTGCGTTTGCATTCCCTATAATTCAATACTGACCAGTGTTAGCAGCGGAAGATGTGACAGGACTGATAATTAATTTCACATGCAATCAGAGTCACACGAGGGGAGGGGAACACAAGGAGAGAGAAGCTGAGGGAAGGCGAGGGATCTGTGTGTATTCAGAGACAGATCAAGTGTTGCTTCCAAAGGTCTGAAAATGACTTCTGCAGAGCCAGCCTCTGGGAAGGAGAACAATCCAGCCAAAATCCAATATTGAGAACGAGTTTCCATGCCTCACATGGGGCGGCGGGGAGTGGGTAGTCACGAAGGCCAACCAAGACCATTTCTTCTCTTGGGTCTTCTCTTCCTTAAGCTAAAGACTAATTGCACCTTGCTTACATTTATAAATAAGTAAACAGTGAGCTTTGTGAAGGCCAGTAACATTCCTTTACACTTCTGTTCCCTTTGTGCTTCTCCTTGAAGGAAATTTTTATTTCAACTACTTCCTGTGTGTGTGTGTGTGTGTGTGTGTGTGTGTGTGTGTGTGGTGTGTTCTGTCTCAATAGAACCATCACAGAGGTAAACTGCCTTGAAGCATCTCTTATATGTTTGCTCGGTTCTCTGTCAGATTTCAACTCTCACATTTTTGGAGGACTTGCTGCCTTCCAAAGTTGTTAAAAACAGCAGCAGATATCTTTGATGTACTCAGATAAGTGGGCACAAATTGCCATCAGAAAATAGAGCATGGACCTTTTGATATTTATATGTTTATATCTATCAGTGTATCTATCTATCAGAGAGAAAGCCTTAAAGTGCCAACATTTGGTGGGAGTCGCGGGAAGTGATTTTAATGAAGTCTAGTGCTAGATAAACTATACTGTGGTGTAACAGAAGCACCACCAGCTATGGGCTCCCCAGTAGATTTCAGCTCTGGGTTTAATATGTTTCCGGCTAGCCTGTAAGGAGAGACTGACATAGAATTATGTCTGATTCATCTCTGTATGCTCTAAATCTAGTTCTTGGTGGACAAAGGTGATCAACACATATTGACTGAAAAAAAGTAAGTATGTGTGAGTTAGTGAACCAGTCATTGGTCAGCCAGTTGGTGAGTTTCTTTTAGGATCTGGTAGAATTTCAGACCCTATGAGGTCTTACATTTATTTATTATAGAAATCTAATTGCTTTACAATACTGTGTTAGTTTCTGCTATACAGCAAAGGGCATCAGCTATCTGTAAACATATATCCGCTCCATCTCAGGGCTCCCTCCTCCCCCAACCCCTCCAGGCCATCACCTCGCAGTGAGCTGAGCTCCCTGTGTTCCACAGCAGCTTCCCGCTAGTGGTTTATTTCACACATGGTAGTGTGCAAATCAGAGAAGGTAATGGCACGCCACTCCAGTACTCTTGCCTGGAAAATCCCATGAACAGAGGAGCCTGGTGGGCTGCAGTCCATGGGGTCGCTGAGTCGGACACGACTGGGTGACTTCACTTTCACTTCTCACTTTCATGCATTGGAGAAGGAAATGGCAACCCACTCCAGTGTTCTTGCCTGGAGAATCCCAGGGATGGGGGAGCCTGGTGGGCTGCCGTCTGTGGGGTTGCACAGAGTTGGACACGACTGAAGCGACTTAGCAGCAGCAGCAGTGTGCAAATGTCAGTGATGCCCTCTCAATCATCCCAACCTACCCCTGCTCCTTGTGTCCACACGTCTATTCTCTGCGTCTGCATCTTTATCCTTCAGATAAGGTTTTAAAAGATCTGTGGGCAATGTCTATTCAAGTGGTACAACGCGTGTCAATTACTTGTAAAAAAGAAAACACAAGACTAAGGCCAATGTGTTATTCCTTTGCTACTTGGAGCTGGGAATGGTTTTGCTAAACACAGCTAAACAAGCACAGTCTCTAAGCAGCTGGAGATGTACTTTCTGAAGCCTCGAACATCCACAGCCATGAGAGGCAGCCTGGAGGTAAGATCTTTCCTGTTGGAAGCAGGACGACTGATTAGAAACTGACAAACTAACATACACTGTAATTAGGAATTGTGCTCACTACAAATCACAGTGATACAAAATTAGTGGCATAAACACTGCAAAGATTTACTCTCTGACATTTAAAAGTCCCACGTCAGGTAGTTTAAAGCTGATATAGAATTTTCCACAAAGTCATGTGAGACTCAGACATTTCTCTTTATCTGCTACCTTTGTGTCCCACCCCTAAAGTCACCTTATGATCCAGTATGGAGGCTGAAATTCCACTCATCATAGCCATGCCTGCTAAGTCATTTCAGTCATGTCCGACCCTTTGTGACCCTGTGAACTGTAGCCTGCCAGGCTCCTCTGCCCTTGGGATTTCCCAGGCAAGAATACTGGAGTGGATTGCCATTTCCTTCTCCAGGAGATCCTCCCGACCCAGGGATGGAACTCACGTCTCTCATATCTGCATTGGCAGGCGGGTTCTTTACCACTAGCGTCACCTGGGAGACCCATTATACCCAGGCAGCAAGAGAGGCAAGGGATGCCCTACCCACGTCAGATCCCTTTAAGCAAACGTTTTAAATGTACCACTGAACACGTCTGTAGACATGTCACTCATCAAACTTTAAGTCACATGCCTGTTTAATTGCTAGGAAGGTTGGGAAATGTTTTCTCATTTGGTTCGTGTTAAAGCTGGGGGCACTGTCATTGTATACTGAAAATCTGTTAATAAGAAAATGGGAAACAGGGTTTGGGGTGGGAAGTGACCGTTTCTTTCCCATTGTTACATAAAGCCTGTCCCAATTTTCCCATCGCTTTGAACCAGGAGTGCAAAAGGAAAACAAAAAAGGATCCAGAATCTTCAGGTGTCTCAGTCTTTATAATTTACAAGGCATTGGCATTAGCACTGATTCATTTGAGCTTCTGGAGACCTTTGTGGATTTATGCAGTCTTAAATAGCAGTGTCAAAGTTCAGTGCCTGTCTCCTTATTACCAAAGCATATATATATTTCTTTTTTCAAGCTCAGTATGTTAACAAGACCGAAAAATTCCCTAAGCACATCGATAATTAATGTCAGAGAAATGATAATACTATTCATTCACCACTTAGTATATTCCATGTATTATACTATGTTCCATGTACATTTTATTTTTACCTTCACTTATTTTCCATTTTGCAAATGAAGTAAGTGTAACCTTCCTAATGTCATACAGCTATTCCTGGAGCTAGAATTCCATTCAGGTGATATGACTGCACATTCTAAGTTTTAAACCACTGAGCAATCATGCCTCCTGAAAGATAAGGAATTTTCTCAGTGTGGACTGGAGCTAACTTGCAGTCTAGTCCTCCTCAACTGCCAATACTCTTGAATCACCGTGCATAGTTCATTCAGAATTGTGTGTGTGTTTAGTTGCTCAGTCATGTCTGACTCTTTACGACCCCATGGACTATAGCCTGCCAGGCTCTTCTGTCCACTCAAGATTTTCCACTCAAGAATACCAGAGAGGGTTGTCATTTCCTAGTTCAGGGGATCTTTCCAACCCAGGGATCCAATGTGCATCTCCTGCATTGGCAGGCAAATTCTTTACCACTGTGCCAGTTTTATGGTTTTAAATAAGTGCTTATTTCAGTTAGTTTTTCATAGTTTTAGATCATAAACAATTTGTATTTTGCCTTTCTCACTTCACATGCACCATATGCATCTTCTATAATATTTTATTTACTCTTTGTATAGAGCCTGTCCACATGTTTGGATTGGTCATCTTCCTATGCTTTTTAAAAGAAATAAAACTATATTGTTATTACTAATTGAAACCTGCATCCAAAATTTGATCTTCTAAAAGTTGAGCCTTTCCATTGTAAAGTGGCCTGGTCTTCTCCAGGTACCAATCCGATAAACCAACAGCTGACTGAGCCCCTTGTAGAAAATTCCATAGTCTAGCCAGGGTTGCCTCACATCCCACTGACAAACAGCTCTCTCCAAAGGGAAAGTGTTAGTCGCTCAGTTGTGTCGGACTCTTTTCAACCCCATGGACTGTAGCCTGCCAGGCTCCTCTGTCCACAGAATTCTCCAGGCAAGAATACTGGAGAGGTTTGCCATTCCCTTCTCCTGACCCAGGGATTGAACCCCAGTATTCTGCATTGCAGGCAGATTCTTTACTAACTGACCCACTTGGGAAGCCAAAGGGAAAAGTTACACCATTTTTAAGCATTGGCAGCTTTCAGTCCAGAACTCACAGAATAAAGAAGGAATGAGCATCGCACTTGTCATACAAGCTTTGAAAAATGAGTAAGCAACTCCATTAATAATGTTAGTATAAAGATGACCACTTCCTGCCCTCTTTTTCAGGAGGCTACATGGCAAGAGCTGTCATGCCTAGTAAGGAAGGACATACGTCTTTGGGGAAAGATGACATTTACTTGCTTTAGAAGTGGTTAATAGTGCTAGGTCAACCAATGCAAATATTTGAAAGCATCCATAAACACAAAATCATGTGCAGTGTAGCAGGAATACCTAGAGCATCAGAAATGCTTCTTAATTTTATATGTAGATGAAGTAACATAAGTTCAGTGCTCAGTGCTGTGACTAGTACAGGGCTTCTCTGGTGGCTCAGATGGTGAAAGAATCTGCTTGCAATGCAGGTAACTTGGGTTCAGTCCCCAGGTTGGGAAGATCCCCTGGAGAAGGGAGTGGCTACCCACTCCAGTGCTCTTGCCTGGAGAATTCCATGGACAGAGGAGCCTGGCAGACTACAGTCCATGGGGTCACAAAGAGCTGGACACAACTGAGTGACTAACACTTCAGTACACTCAGGGGATCAATAAATATTTCCCCTCCCATCTTCCTTTTCTCGTCCTGTTTGTACAAGAGTGCGTATGTGTCCACCCCGATCTCCTAAATTCTTCCATCACCCCCACCCCCCACTTTCTAAACCCTTGGTATCCATACATTTGTTCTCTACGTCTGAGTCTCGACTTCTGCTTTGAAATAAGATCATCTATATCATTTTCATAGAAAGTTTTATTTCAAAGCTTCTCCGTATAGTAAGGTCCATGAAGTTATACAGCATGTTTGGATTACTCATTTTTGTAATGTTAGCAAAGTAGCTGGCATACAGCATATGTTCAATTAATATTCGATGACCTTATGAATCAATGAAATCAACGGAATCTACACTGTGAAGGAAAAAAAAACCCTATACTATTTACACTATACAGTAATAATATAGGGGTCAATAAGGGATGCCCAGTAAATTATCAGTCTCTATTTCTTCCTCATTAAAGATCTAGTGATAATCCCTAAGTAGTGTTGCCAGAGTTGATTATTTCCCTTTATTTTTCAAGTTGAATATGGCAGAAGATTGCTGGGAGAAGTATCAATAACCTCAGATACACAGATGACACCACCCTTATGGCAGAAAGAAAAGTAGAACTAAGGAGCCTCTTGGTGAAAGTGAAAGAGGAGAGGGAAAAAGTTGGCTTAAAGCTCAACATTCAGAAAACTAAGATCATGTCATCTGGTCCCATCACTCCATGGCAAATAGATGGGGAAACAATGGAAACAGAGAGAGACTTTATTTTGGGGGGCTCAAAAATCACCACAGATGGTGACTGAAGCCATGACATTAAAAGACACTTACTCCTTGGAAGAAAAGCTATGACCAACCGAGACAGCATATTAAAAAGCAGAGACATTACTTTGCCAACAAAGGTCCGTCTAGTCAAGGCTATGGTTTTTCCAGTAGTCATGTATGGATGTGAGAGCTGGACTATAAAGAAAGCTGAGCGCCAAAGAATTGATGCTTTTGAACTGTGGTGTTGGAAGAAGACTCTTGAAAGTCCCTTGGACTGCAAGAAGACCCAACCAGTCTATCCTAAAGGAAATCAGTTCTGAATATTCATTGGAAGGACTAATGCTGAAGCTGAAATTCCAATACTTTGGCCACCTGATATGAAGAACTGACTCATTGCAAAAGACCCTGATGCTGATAAAAATTGAAGGCAGGAGGAGAAGGGGATGAGAGAGGATGAGATGGTTGGATGGCATCACTGACTCAATGGACATGAGTCTGAGTAAGCTCTGGGAGTTGGTGATGGACAGGGAAGCCTGGCATGCTGCAATCCACGGGGTCAAAAAGAGTTGGACACGACTGAGTGACTGAACTGAACTGATGGCAGAATATATCTTCTTACTTCACAACGTATTATAAATATTAGCCTTTTCCTCTACAGGATCAAAGTGTATCTCTGAATAGACAGTAATCAATCTACCGACTGATTTCTTCCCCAAACTTCTGACAGCCTCTCTCTATGGCCTTAAAAGCCTGCCCTGAATCTGGGTTTTCTCTGAAGAAGTCTACACTCTGGTCTTGTGACTGTGGCAGGCAGACCTCAGTCTCTTTTGATGGAATGAGTCCCTTCCAGTTGGGAGTGTGGGCTGACAGTGGTTTTCCCATTGGCACATCCCTGGAATACCCATCATTAGCCTTTGGGCTCACTCTTTTGCATCCAATATCTTGAGGTGGACACCCTCCCACACAAACTCACCACCCTGAATCATAGTGAAGGAGACCTAGGGATTGAATTTTATGACCAAACAGGTATATGAGAAGGCTCGGGGACTAGAACCTAGGTCTTCCAATTTGCAGTTCAATTTTCTTTTCATCACAACGTATTACCTCTCTTTCAGGAACTGAGTCAATAAAAACTATGTCTGTAGAGGAGGGGAGGATCACTGGGAGGTGGATTATACAGAAGAACATTTTCAAACATAAAGGTCCTAGAATTGGGTCTTGAAATAGCAGGTCCAAATTGGACATGGCAGATGAATAAACACCTTTTATCAACATGCCCCCTGGCATTCTTACGAAGAGTATATTTAAAAAGCACATGAAGGAAAAAATCAACCAATATAAAGAGGAGAGTTCCAGTTTACACATATTTGGAATCGTGTCCCGTTCCTATTTGGCACTTTTATTCATTAACATATTGCCTCATGCAGAGGAAACGAGGTGCCCTAGGCTGGCTGGACACCAGTACAGCCGGGCAACATAGAAGTTAACCTAGCACCAGCAAAAATCCAAGGGTATCCGAGTCCAACCCTATCCACAGATCTCCAGCTGGAGGCATCCTTCTTACCTCCACTACAAGAAGGGGATACAATAGCTGCTCTAGAGAGCTCTAGTAGAAGTCTGTGCTTCAGTTTCCTTTTTGTTTGAAGTGAAAACATACAACAGGAATCAATGTCTTCCAGCGCTGGTGAAATCAGATCACTGTCTCCAATACCCTTGCTGGTTTCTGTAACTTGTCCAACCTTTTCTATTCTCTACCACGCATATCACTAATTCAGGTCTAATCCTAAAATTTCACAGTATTATGTAAACATGAGGAAAGAAAAAACAGATTGCAATTTTACCCAGAGATAACCAAACTCTCTCAGAAAGATCCCCTGGAGAAGGGAATGGCAACCTACTCCAGTATTCTGCCTGGAGAATTCCATGAACAGAGGAGCCTGGGGGGCTACTGTGCGTGAGGTCACAAAGAGTCAGACATGACTGAGCCACTAACACTTTCAATTTCAACCAAATTCTCAGTGGCTTCTACATCATTATTCCTTCCAGAATAACTATATTGATTGTACAAAATTTTGAACCCTGCTGTCTCCAAAACCTGTATTATATCTGTAGTCATTTTATAGCAAATGCCAAGATAAAGTACAAGTACTGGGTTACAAAACGAAAAAAACAAAAAATCCAGATATGTTTATCAATGAAACCAAATATCGACAGCTTTAAAATATAATCGAAGTGATCCCATGATGGAAGAAATATTTACAAGCTCTTAGAGCCTGGTCTACAATGAAAAAAAAATGTGGATTAACATCTAAATATGTGGTTCAAACTGCTATTTTTCCTGTGGTCTTGTAAATGTTCATTCCCTCTGCCTGACTTAACTAAATTCTATTTTTTCACCAGAAAATATGTGTTCCTGGGAAAAGCTTAAGCTACAGACAAATCTTGAGTTTCTCTCCTTCTCCACTAGGGAGGATGGTGGTTTCTTAAATTATACTTTGCCAATTGGTAGAATATTCCATCTGGATGTGCACGATTTCTCCTAACTCTCTGGAATTGAAATTCCACACACTCCTGAATATTTAGTTTTTTCCAAGTGTTAGAGGACTGCTTTGGAGGCCAGGAGGACTGTTGTCTTTGTTACAATCCAAGTGTTTTTATTTTTTTGAAAAAAAAAATTATTCTCAGTTGACTAGTATAATAAACATTTTATATTAGTGGTTAGAAAAATAAAATTACATACACAAAATGTATATAAATTGCTTTATGAATTCTGTCCTCTCCATCACCTACATGGTTAAATGCGTTTGACTGCTAAGTCCACAAATGGATACACATTTTATTGTAACAGCACAAACACACATAAACATATACATACGTGCAAATAACCATGTGCATACACCACACCCATAAACACATCCATGTATACCTTACACAAGGGCTTCCCTCATAGCTCAGTCAGTAAAGAATCTGCCTGCTATGCAGGAGACCTGGGTTCGATTCCTGGGTCGGGAAAATCCCCTGGAGAGGGAAATAGCAACCCACTCCAGTATTCTTGCCTGGAGAATCCCATGGATAGAGGAACCTGGCAGGCTACAGTCCATAGGGTCGTGAGAGTCGGACATGACTTAGCGACTAAGGAGAGAGATACGTTACACGAGTGTCATGAACAATATTTACCCTTTTGTCTAAGCAAATTCAACACATTAGATTACATAGAGTAGCATGCCATCATATGCGTCTGTAAAATAACCACCTCTGTTAAAACCCTCTTCCTCTTTGTTTTTTCCTAATAACACTTGACAGAGGATGAGATGGCTGGATGGCATCACCAACTCAACGGACGTGAGTTTGAGTGAACTCCGGGAGTTGGTGATGGACAGGGAGGCCTGGTGTGCTGCAATTCATGGGGTCGCAAAGAGTCGGACAAGACTGAGCGACTGAGCGACTGAACTGAACTGAAAATGTGTCCAAATTGACAATTTACTCTGTGCCAATGAGTACCTAAAATACTGACACATATGTATTAGATTGTAACTATTTGTTTTTTATATTTATTTTCCCCATTCTACTAAGTTAGTTGAAAACCATGGACTCTGGATTAAACATGTTGGCATTCCTTATAATCAGAATATAATATGGCACAAAGTAGATGCTTAATAAATTCCTGTTAACAACTCATTCATTGAAAATTATAACAGTAAAATCAATGAAAATTTAAAAGTCCATGAGACGATTATTCCACTCTGTAAAAATAAAACTCATGCAGAGAATTATTAGAGAAAAACATAAAAATGACCCTATGAGATGGTCCATCCTAATTGAAATGAGTGAGCTGACTGCCACAGCCTCTGCATTTGCATATTCAGGCAATGCCAGCAGCTGCTGGTGATCACATACTAACAGAAATAACTGGTGTTGAAATCATCAGAAATGTTTGCATGGGCACATTAAATTTAGAATATCACCTGTAGACCCTGAACATCACAGCCACTTCTAACTGGTCTTTACTCTCAAACTTTTCCCTATCAGTTTTTAAGAAAGAATATATGTGTCCATGTATTATTTATTTCTTTAGTTTTTGGTCTCCATAGTAATTGAGGGTCCACTGGGGAAGAAGGGAGAAGACTGAAGAGGTGGAACGGCTGCACGTGTCACCATGAAGATTTATCCGGAGGTAACAAACAAGGCCATTTGTTAATTTCCCTCCTGAGTGGGTTCTGGAGGCTTTCCAATGCTCAAACAAAGAAAGCCTCATTAGCTAATTCCAGAGCAGAAAACTGCTCCTGAGCTGCTGAGCGGCAGCCTTGAGTTCAGGCCCTTCTACTATGCAAATCGTGGTGACCCTCAATCATTCTGGTCCGACTAACCAACAAGAACTCAACAGTGTGCATCCTCCCGTATACCTTTTAATCCATTATTTTGTGCCAATACTCACTTGTCTCCTGCTCCTTCTTCTGGCCAATGGAGGACAGCAGCCTGGGTACACACAAGGTGTGGAACAAATGATGCTGCCCATCCAAGCATGTGATGTCGTGACAGCACACACAAGGACCACAGGACCAGGTAAAGCCAAATGAGCCCCAGGCAGGATCCTATCCAGACCCTGGGACTCCTTCTCCCAGCATGTGTGCTAAGTCACTCAGTCGTGTCCATCTTTTTGCAACCCTATGGATCATAGCCTGCCAGGCTCCTCTGTCCATGGGATTCTCCAGGCAAGAACACTGGAGTGGGTTGCCATTCCCTCCTTCAGGGAACCTTCCTGACCCAGGGATCGAACCCGCATCTCTTATGTTTCTTGCACTGGGAGGTGGGTTCTTTACCACTAGTGCCACCTGGGAAGCCCTTCCTTCTCCCAGACCACTTAATAACATGCAGGGTATAGCCAAGAAAATGATAATCTTATCAATGTTTCTGGATGAAATGATAATTATTATTATTTGAAACAGTATTCTAAGCACTCATCCTGCCAGAGGCCCAGGCACAGCCTTAAAGACAGAGACCCCAGAGGTCTGTCAAGGCTCGTCTCAGCTGACAAAGAGAACATTGATTGAAAGCCCCCTGACTTTGGGCCATTCTTACCCACATTTCTCTGAAGTTAATGATACTTCAGAGGAGAGGCTGAATCCTCATCACACCATAACGGAAGACTGGCCGTGTAGCTTCACACTGACTAGAGATCAAATCATGTTTTTAAAGGATGAAACGAGAAAGAGCCTCAGCTCTGAGATACAAAAAGCAATGGAGGTGCTGGCTCCTCCCACTCCCCCTGGCCGCCGGAGTGTCCCGACAGTCTTGTAATGAAGCAGAGTTACCATTCTGTTTTCAAGAAAGTAAGGCTGGGAAACTTGTGAATAACAGATTAGAGAAGAGGCAGCTCAGAGGCAAAAATGATCAGTTCAGAAACTACTACAGAGTGAAGCAAGTTAGAAAGAGAAAAACAAATACCGTGCATTAATGCGTATGTGTAGAATCTAGAAAAATGGAACAGATGAACCTGTTTCCAGGGCAGGGATGGGGATGCAGACACAGAGCAGGGCCATGTGGACACAGAGGGTGAAGAGGCGAGTGGGATGAGCTGGGGGAGTTAAGGTTGACCGATGTACATGGCCATGTGTCAGAGAGTTAGTGGGAATCTGGGGTATAGCACAGGGGACTCAGCGTGGTGCCCTGTGATGACCTAGTGGGGTGGGTTGGTGCAGGTGGGAGGAAGGTGCAAGAGGGAGGGGATATATGCATACATAGAGCTGGTCCAGGCTGTTGTCATGCAGAAACTATCACAGCACTGTAAAGCAATTATATTCCAATTGAAAAAAAGGTCTCACCTGGTAAAAAATAAAAATAAAAAATAAGAAAACATCCTTGTAAGACATGGAAAGGCTGAAAGAGTACTGAATTTTGGCTACATTTCAGATGTTGACTAAGTAGGGCTGGACTACTACTTAGTTTGAAGGTAAGAGATGAGTCAGAGTTGATCTCGAGCCCCCAGTCTTTGTCCAGGGGAGGTAAGCAGCATATGGAATAAAGAATAGTGAGCAGACTTGAGCCACAATAAAATGCCAAAGGCAATTCCAGCAGAGACACCTGGCAGGTAGTTGAAAATACGGTTACAAGTTAGATTCGGGGATCATTCATAATAGCTGATGGCAAATGCATGAGAGCATCTATGGAAAAGCATATTTTAAAGGAACTTACAGAAAATGGGCTTATCTCTAGTTTTCAAATGTTTTCTAGTCTTAGAGGAATAATAGGCTTCATCTTTTCTGAAATGTGTGTTTAGGCAAAAATGGTGCTCTCTTTGGTAATACTAAAACTTTAATTTATTAAATTCCCATCTCACAGAGAAAGGAAACAAGTAACTACAAAACACGAGGATGCTCTGGTCCCACAAGTCCAGCACATTCATTACACGAGTGGAGGCAGTGTCAGGAGGGAGGCTGGAGTGGGCAGAAAGAACAGGAGAGGAGAGCCAAGAAAGGTTAGGGCTGTACACCACTGCAAAACTTGGGATTTAGAAGAGATGAGAGAGCATTCTTTAAATTAATTATTTTAATTGGAGGCTAATTACTTTGCAATATTGTTGTGTGTTTTTTTTTTTTTTGCCATACATTAACATGAATCAGCCACAGGTATACATGAGTCCCCCATCCCAAACCCCCCTCCCACCAAAGACACAATAACCACAGCCAGCTACCTCAGGAGTTGCTCTCTCTTGGAACTATAAAACGGTTTTACTGCCTGCCCAATCTTGTTATGAGACAGCTCATTATGACACAATTTCATGTATGCAACACATAATAACTGCATGGTTGCTATGAAATTATTAGCCTGTAACTGGGCTATTAATCCTGTTCACACAATGCAATGATTATAAAGAAAGCATCATATGCTTTCTTCTTTAAATGCAGAGGCAGTGCTCCTGCGGTAGGTAAGTAATATCTTGCCCCTAGATTTGTTTTATTTAACCCAATAAGTGTTTTAAATAAAAGAAAATGTAAACATAAGGGATGGATTCAAAGACTAAGTACAAAGGTCTGGACTTCTGGCTTGTCTTGACAAAGAAGAAAGCTTCATAGGAATAGTCCAGCATTCCTGTTCAATAATGATAAGTAGAAGCTGAGTAGTAGCTACCTCCTTGGTACTGGGTCCTCCTATATGCTCACTGCTGTCTCTCTGATAGGGAGGCCGAGAGTTAGTGCCAATCTTGCCTAACTATTGTTTTCCTGATCTCAGTCCTAAATGGATAATTTCTTTTACATGGCCCCCTACAGGCATATGGACCTTCCCTGGTGGTTCAGCCAGCAAAGAACCCACCTGCAATGCAGGAGACCTGGGTTCAATCCCCGGGTTGGGAAGATCCCCTGAAGAAGGGAATAGCTACCCTCCTCAGTATTCTGGATTGGTGAATTCTATGCACTTTATGATGGGATTCCCTAGTAGCTCAGCTGGTAAAGAATCTGCCTGCAATGCAGGAGACCCCAGTTTGATTCCTGAGTCAGGAAGATCCACTAGAGAAGGGATAGGCTACCCACTCCAGTGTTCTTCGGCTTCCCTAGTGGCTCAGCTGTTGAAGATTCTGCCTATAAAGTGGGAGAGCTGGGTTTGATCCCTGGGCTGGGAAGATCCCCTGGAGAAGGGAACAGCTACCCACTCCAGTATTCTGGCCTGGAGAATTCCATGGACTATATAATGGGATCACAAAGCATCGGACATGACTGAGCAAATTTCACTCACAGGCATATGAGTTTTGTAGCCTCTGTTTTAATGAAGTGAACTGAAAGTGACTTCTAAGATGACTTTAGAATGATGATGAGTTGTCTAGATCTGTTCCTAGCTGTGAACCCCGAGCACTGGCTGTATCACATGCTCTAGCAAGCAGTATATAATCTGGTAAAAGAAGTGTCAGAATGAAGCTTATAGAAATGAGGGCTTGATCAGGACAGAAACTGGAGGAGTGTCGCACCTTGGGAATGAAGAGGGAGAGGGTTAAAAGCATGGCACCTCAGTCTACTTACCTTAAATGGGAAGAGTACGCAGGATCTGTTTTTTGGAAGAGGATCAGACTGCAGAGTAAAAAGCACAGGCATGGGACAGCTCGAGAATCCTTAGAAGGAAGCTCAAGAAACAGCAACAAAGAACAGAATCCAACCCCTCCCAGAGAGGGTTGATAAGTACAAGGAGGAACACACACCTTAATCCCATTTGCTGCAGTTGAGAAGAGCTCCCTATGTCAATGCCCTTCAGAGAGGACAGGTATCTGAGAAACCCTGTACAACCCAGAGACGAAAGTAGAAGAACTAGGTGGGCAACCTGACCATGCCACAGGGATATTCACAGGGACTCTCTCTCTCTCACTCATGTTTCTAAAGCATTTAGTGTTTTCATCCCTTAATAAAAAAGTAGGAGTGGTGATTCCTCTCAAATGCCAATATGGGAATGTGTACAGCAAAGCTTGCACACCAACCTTAAGTCCTTCTAGACCTCTTAGTAATAGTCATGCTCTAATTAATACTGTCATCTCATCACTATATGCATTCATGTACACAGGTACCCAATGCACCTGTGGCAGAATGAAACATGATATGAAAAAGCTACTCTCTTTAAATTTGAGATTACAGGCTATTTTAGGAAATCAGAAACTTACGGGTTTTCATTCTTTCCTTTATCCCTTCCTTTCCTCCACTTCCTGTTCTTCCTTCCTCTCTCTCTCTACCTGTATTTTCTCACTTTTGGTCACAAGACACTCCAGTTTCAGAATTAGCCACTTCTCCAAGGATTCCTAGCTCCATTTATTGTAGAAGGCCATTAGACACATTGTGCTGGAAGAAGCACAAGCTGGAATCAAGATTGTCAGGAGAAATATAAATAACCTCAGATATGCAGATGACATCATCCTTATTGCAGAAACTGAAGAAGAACTAAAGAGCCTCTTGATGAAAGTGAAAGAGGAGAGTGAAAAAGTGGGCTTAAAGCTCAACATTCAGAAACACTAAGATCATAGCATCTGTTCTCATCATTTCATGGCAAACAGATGGGGAAACAATGGAAACAGTGACAGACATTATTTTTGGGGGCTCCAAAATCACTGCAGATGGTGACTGCAGCCATGAAATTAAAAGATCCTTGCTTCTTGGAAGAAAAGCTATGATCAACCTAGACAGCATATTTAAGAGAGACATTATTTTGCCAACAAAGGTCCATTTAGTCAAAGCTGTGGTTTTTCCTATAGTCACATATGGATGTGAGAGTTGGACCATAAAGAAAGCTGAGCGCTGAAGAATTGAGGCTTTTGAACTGTGGTGTTGAAGACTCTTGAGAGTCCCTTGGACTGCAAGGAGATCCAACCAGTCCATCCTAAAGGAGATCAGATCTGAATATTCATTGGGAGGACTGATGCTGAAGCTGAAACTCCAACACTTTGGCCACCTGATGCGAAGAACTGACACTGGAAAAGACCCTGATGCTGGGAAAGACTGAAGGCAGGAGGAGAAGGGGACGATACAGGATGAGATGGTTGACTGGCATCACCAACTTGATGGACATGAGTTTGAATAAGCTTTGGGAGTTGGTGATGGACAGGGAAGCCTGGCGTGCTTCAGTCCATGCGGTCACAAAGAGCTGGACACGACTGAGCAACTGAACTGAATTGAACTGAACTAGATACCAAAACCTGGGTGCTAGTGTTCCTTGTGTGGTTTTAAGTCACCAAGAAAAATGGTTATCTCTAGCCTATGCTCTTCAATTTTTGAGTTTCCTCCTCCATCAGTGGATTTGCAGAGCCTACTTCTCAGC
Organism: Bos indicus x Bos taurus; assembly: GCF_003369695.1. Classification (NCBI taxonomy): domain Eukaryota; kingdom Metazoa; phylum Chordata; class Mammalia; order Artiodactyla; family Bovidae; genus Bos; species Bos indicus x Bos taurus. The sequence goes on along the minus strand of NC_040085.1, from coordinate 84,613,918 downwards.
TTCCCTGATTTAACCCTGTTGGCCTCACATCACTCCCCTGCTGAATCACCTTATGTTACTTCCTTTCCCTTGCCACTTAACCAGGGCAGTGTCTCCAAGATTCTAGTGTTTGACCTTAAAATACTTGAGATTTTTATCTCCCTTTGAATTTTATCATTATCACTCCCGTTGTGATATTTTCTTACTGAGGCTCTGACCTCAACTTTTGTGCATGTGAAGTACTCATGTGCGTTTTATGTGTGCAAGAAAACAGTCTCTCTTCCATTCAGAGACTATTTTGAGGACCTCAGGAAATTTACTAGCCACACTGGAAAATCTCTAAGGAGCTCATAGTTTAAAAGGATATAAAAGAGAGAATAAGGTTCACAAAAGCAGGGAAGAACGTTAAAGAATGGGTGCCCCATAAGTAGACACTGCAGCAGGGTGGAACGGTAAAAGACCAGGGATCTCGAGCCAGACCACCTGAATTAAAACCTCAAACCTCAGCTCAACCACTTTTTGGCCTTATATCTTTACAGAAGCCACTTAACTTCTGCGAGTTTCAGTTTCCATATCAATAAAATGGATCTATTAATAATAGTATGCACCACTACTCTTGCCTGGAAAATCCCACGGGCAGAGGAGCCTGGTAGGCTGCGGTCCATGGGGTCGAGAAGAGTCGGACATGACTGAGGGACTTCACTTTCACTTTTCACTTTCACGCATTGGAGAAGGAAATGGCAACCCACTCCAGTGTTCTTGCCTGGAGAATCCCAGGGACCGGGGAGCCTGGTGGGCTGCCATCTATGGGGTCGCACAGAGTCAGACACGACTGAAGTGACTTCGCAGCAAAGCAACTGCTATTACTCTGAACAAAGTAAATATCATTCAAGTGTTCAGAACACTGTTTGGGACAGAGAAAGTTCTATATACGTCGGTTATTGTTGTAATGAACAGTAGAAGTTACACTGAAGACTTGAATCAACTAAATCTTGGCACAAAAGGCCAATCTTACCCATAGGGTAAGATTTTGTTTGCTCTGCTTTGGGTTAGGAGTGTGGTATTTATGATCTGTCTGGGGGAAAACAGAGAAGGATTAGGGTTACTGCTTTAAACAGAGGTTTGATGACAACAGAGGAAGTAGGACTAGGTACTATCAACTACAAATTGGCACTTATCTTTGGCATATTGAAGCCAGGAAGAGAAGGTGATGACAGAGAATGAGATGGTTGGATGACATCCGATTCAACGGACATGAATGTGAGCAAGCTCTAGGATGTGGTAAAGGACAGGGAAGCCTGGCGTGCTGCAGACCATGGGGTCCCAAAGGTCAGACACGACTGAGCGACTAAACAACAATGGGCACTTGCCATACACCTCTACCGGGATTAAATCATGCGACGCTGCAGCTGCTGATTTTCAACACCTCCTGAAAGGAGCTCAGGGTGGAGAACAGAAATGAGATGCTCTGTGCTTTGGAAAAAACTGCAGAACGAATCTATAGATAGTTAGATATTTTCAGGAGCTGGTTTTATGAGCCCAATTTTTGGAATTCTTCATGTTTAGAACATCCTTCATGGTGATGACTGCTCCTCATGACTAGTGGAAATCTTCTCCAAAAAATATGGACTTGATTGCATGTACTCTTTCACCAAAATTACAAATGCCCTGACCTGTACCCTGCCTCTCTGGAGCAGTTTCTCAGAGCTATCTCCTGGGCTATAGTCCTCATTCTGCCCCAATTAAAACTGAACTTGCAATTCTCACATTGTGCATTTTTGAAGTCAACAGTACTTTAAAATTTTTCCTCACCAGAGAAGTCATCTTCACACTTAGAGGAATCACAATACACCTGGTCATCAAGGAAGATTAACTCAAGGTAGGAGAGGAGAGAACAGGGAAGTCATTTTCTCCCAGTGATTTCAAGTGTAAGGCCCACATGAGTGCTATTCTGGGATATGGAGGGGTGTTCTATAAATGATTCTACTGATGTTAGGAGCCTTTAAATAATTATGATAATACAGTAAAAAAAAAAAAAATTGGAGGTCAGGAAAAGTACCCCAAACTGGAAAATGAATAAACAACAACAAGGTAATACAAATGGGACCCTGAAAGCAGTCCCGGCTAGAATTAAGGCTTCACTTTAAGTAACACTGCATTTTATATTTCCTGTGAGTCCCAAGTGATTTATACAATTACCAAGAAACCACCTAACCCTCTTTGTTTGGTACTGTGTGGGCTTAGTCACTCAGTTGTGTCTGACTCTTTGCAACCCATGGACTGTAGCCCACTAGGCTCCTCTGTCCACAGGATTCTCCAGGCAAGAATACTGGTACGGGTAGCCATTCCCTTCTCCAGGGTGGTCTTCTCAACCCAGGGATCACACCAGGTCTCCTGTGTTGCAGGTAGATAAGAAGGAATAAACAGAGAAATGGGTCCTTCGAGTAACATTTTCTCATGCAAACTAATGTAAATCACACATCTCTATGTTGAAAGTTTGTATGATTAAAAGTGTGTGCATTTCCAGAGCACAAAACAAATTTTACAACAGGTTAACTAGCACTGGGCTGATGTTGGTAAAGGACTTTTAGTACACTAGAGAAGCCTAGAAAACAATTTTCTTGCTAGGGAAAAATGTCCCCCAGTATTGTGGCACATTGAGGAGTTGGTGGCATTAAGGTCTTCCCTTGTAGCTCAGTTGATCAAGAATCTGCCTGCAATTCAGGAGACCTGGGTTCAATCCCTGGGTCAGGAAGATCCCTTGGAGAAGGAAATGGCAACTCACTCCAATATTTTCATCTGGAGGATCAAAAGGACAGAAGAGCCTGGCAAGCTACAGTCCATGGGGTTGTAAGAGTCAAACACGACTTAGCAACTAAACCACCACAAGGGCTTACTGCTAGCTTGAAGCAGTCTCGCTTCTCTTCATGAACAGAAACAATCTTGAATCTAAGAAATAATTTAATCCAAGTGGAAGAACTGAAAGGCCTCCCAGTGTATAGAAAGAGGGACTCAGTAGAGAAATGGGATCACCCCCTCACCAGTGAGGGGATCATTCTGGTAGACTGGTATGTATCTCAGACTCACTGCTATGTATATATCTCAACAGTCACAATTCCATTTGGTCACTAAGAAAAGATATGGAGTCTTGGTTCAGAGCACATTTGAGGGCCTGCTGTGTACTAGGTATTCCCTATTTCTGATGTCCAAAATTTCCCTATTAGGTATCATTTTTAGATGAAGTAAGCTAAAATTTAGAAAAGGGATATGGTTGGACCTAGAGATTACCATACAGAGTCAGAAAGAGAAAAGCAAAAACCATATATTAAAGCATACACATGGAATCTGAAAGAATTGATATAGATGATCTTATTACTAAACATAAATAGAAACAGATGCAGAGAACAAATGCATGGACACCAAGGGGAAAAGGAAGGGATACGATGAATTGGGAGACTGGGATTGACATATATACCCTATTGACCCTGAGTATAAAACAGATGACTCATGAGAGCCTACTGTGTGTCACGGGAAACTCTACTCAATGCTGTGTGGTGACCTAAATGGGAAGGAAATCCAAAAGAGAAGAGACACATGTATACGTATGGCTGATTCAGTTTGCTGCACAGCAGAAACTGATACAACATCGTAAAGCAAATATAAACGAAGCTGCTCAGTCGTGTCCGACTCTTTGCAACCCTGTGGACTGTAGCCTACCCACAAAAAAAAAAAAAAAAAAAAAAAAGAACAAAACATTTCCCCAAATCATGCAGCAGGTAACTGAAAGGAAGAGGCTCCAGACACAACTATATCGTGCTGAGTATTTACTGCCTTTGTGAACCATCAGCGCATCTTTCCTCATAATGCATCCCTCATGTGTCCAAAAGGAAAAGTGGCGGGGGCACCTTAAACCCACTGACAGAAAGAATGTACTACAGAATGGAAAGAATAGGAGAAAACTTTGAAAAATAACATAATGGGCCTAAAAAAGGTTACGGAGCCCAAGTGGGGTCTATACATTGAGAGAGACCCTTTCTTTCATGGCAAAAACCATGGAAAAAGCCTGCTGTCCTCACACTTGTATAACTAATCTTCAGCTTTGGATTAATATCTTGTTTATGAGACCACAGAAGAATAATTGCCACAAATTTCAGAATGTTCTAGATCAGCTCTGCTCAATAGAAATAAAGTAATTATAAATTTCCTGGAAGCCTTATTAAAAAACAGCATAGACAAGTATGTTAAATTAATTTTAATAATATATTTATGTAGCCCAATCTATTAAAACATTATTATTTCAACAACTAATTAATGTAAAATGTAAATGAGATACTTTATATCTTTTTTTAATGCTAAGTCCTTGAAGTCTAGTATATATGTTACACTTAGGTTGCACATTCCCATTCAGATAAGTTTTCAAAGATTTAAGCAAAATACGGTTCTATCAGAATGATAAAGTTGTGTTTAATGGAAAATATTTTACACTGCTTCAGTTTTTAAATTTAAATTTATTATACTTAAATTTTAAAACGAATTTCCTCATTCACCCTAACCTTAATTTAATTACCCAATAGCCACATAGGTCTAGTGGCTTTTATATTGGAAAGCATAGTTTAGAGAAACCGTTAGTATAAGCTTTTTTTCCCCCCCATATTATATCTAAGACTTCCATAGTTTACAACTATGAAAATAAAAGATAAATCTCACGTATCCAATGCAGACAGAATTGAAGGCATTTGCTGTAAATATTTCATACATCTTTCATCTCTTGGTGATCGTCTGAAATAGGAATAAGACAAGACAGGTACTGCAAGCAGGTGCTCTGTTATTCCAACTTGATTTTCTTAGAGAACAGAAGCACAGCTGGTTGGATAGAAACAGGGTAGCAAGCTGGCTAATGTAAGATGTTCATACTTTCAATAACTCCTGCAACTGAATAATTTTGGAAGGTATTTTTAATACTGTTAGAGAATCAATCACTAACAAACTACAAATTTTTAGTAAAAGTGTGCATAAAGTACGTGGAGTATGCAGCCAATAATTATTGAAAGTGCGGAACTAATTATACACAAGTAGTCTTGCAATTGTCTGATAGAAATAAAAAGAATAAAATCATCATGATACCTTGAAAGGATAGGTCGAGAAGAAACCATCCTAGTTAAATAAACATAAACTTACACCTAAGGAGGCCCCAGGGCATTTAGGCCTACTCAGGGCTACTCCTGTTATCTGCTACGTAAACTCCCAACAGTGAGACTCAGAATTTTTCTTCCTTTCAGCCAGCTTTCTTAAGTTTATCACAGACTTTTGGGTCATCATCCTTAAAGACACAAACCCCTCTCTTGTCTCAGAAAATTCCTTGAAGCCTCAGTGATGATGAGAAACTGATCTTTAAAGTATCAATTGCAAAACAAAACAAAGAACAAAAAACCTTTCATGCCATCATTCTCTAGGAGCTGGAATTTCTTCTTAGGTTTGAGTGGCATTTGCACTATTCTTGACTACAGCTTGATCTAGTACATGTGTGCATGCTCAGCTGTATCCAACTGTTTGTGACTGTAGCCTGCTAGGCTCTTAGGTCCATGGAATTTCCCAGGCAAGAATACTGGAGTGGGTTGCCATTTCCTACTGCAGGGGATCTTCCCAACTCAGGGATCGAACCCATGTCTCTTGCATCTCCTGTACTGGCAGGCAGATTCTTACCAACTGTGCCACCTGGGAAGCCCCCAACATATTCTAGAGACCATCCTAAAGTATGTAGAACCAAAAGGATATAATATGCATTCTAAATGATGTAGTATCTCTAGGTTGCAATTCATTTCTTCCTTGATCCTCAAATATCCAAAGTATCAACACACTATAATTAGTGTCAGTGGCTCTCCATGGCAATGATTTTTATCAGACCAGGAGAAGGATGTGGAATTCAAACATAACTCCAGCCTGAATGATTCTGATAGCCTTTTCCCCACCTCTTCTATACTGAGAACCACTAAATCAGCGCATTTATATTCTGTAACAGCTAAATTACATATATTTACACATCATTTCCAAAGAAACTTTTACATTTAGGTGAATGTGTCACTTTTCAATCAAACTACTATGAACACACACCCTAATTTACCAAAAAGGTCAGTATTGGCTTCTCAAAGAGTTTCTCGAAGCAGCAAGTTGCTCTAAAACATTTGAATGGTTATTCAACTTAAAATGTTTAATACATAGCACCTTAGGAGGGCATCTGGTGGAAAGTTAAGTGCACCTGTACCAGTAAAATAATGATTCGTTCTAACTGAGGTTATTGGAGAAGGAAATGGCAACCTACTCCAGTACTCCTGCCTACAGAATCCCCTGGAGAGAGGAGCCTGGTGGGCTACAGTCCATGGGGTTGCAAAGTCGGACACGACTGAGCAACCGACACACACACAACTGAGCTTGTGACCATTTTATTATTCAGGCCAGCAGAGCTGCCCCAACTGCCTGCAGTGCTGAAGGGACTACAGAGGGAATATCATATTGGGTAACATTTTATTTTCTAAAAACTGCAATGCCTCTTTGTTAAATTAAGGAGTCATCAAACTGAAAGTTATTACTTTTGCTACCATAATTAAATTTGTGTTTCATTCTGAAGTGGCACTGGATCAATGAAAAACAATATTTATATCTAATGGTGCTTTTTTGGCTTGTCTATTTTACCTTAAGTGGATTTTTAAAATGCTGCTATTTAACAAACACATATGCAAACACACACACACAAAATATTTTCTGAAATACCTTTATTATCCCACTTTATGAATACTAGAGTTTTATTTTCTTAATGAGATAAATTATTTTAATAGTAGCTTCTTCTCATTTACTGAATTGATACTAAAAGCCATCATTAACAGGGGAGAAAGTTATCTCAAGATGAAGTCAAGAGTTTTTTCAAGGATTATAGATGAAAGAGGGCTAAGATACAGACTAGCAGCCTAATAAATCTCATTGGACAAACACAAGGATATCATGACAGATGTAATGTCAAATGAGATGAAAATAAGCAACTAATATTTTTCACCTATAAAATGCCAGCAAATGAAAATATATGATAACTTATTTTTTAAATAAGATTCTACATGATATCAGATGTCATTATTTTTCATCAAACCCACAGTCAGAAACTTCTCTACTTTATCTGCTGTTCTTCTAGGCCTCCTTCTACTTTTTGCCTCATCCTCCTTTTTCCATTTAGAGAAAAAAACATTATTTGTTGACAGATGATAAGGTCTCTGCTTGACTTATACATCAAGTTAAATAGCTCCTTAGCATTTTAGCTAAACGATCTAATCTTAATCATACTGTCAGCATTTAAGATAGTGAAGGTCTTGGAAAATCACGTAACAAATTATTCATGATAGATCTACAAGGAAGATGAAAGTACGAGACTCATCTGTTAGATGATCTTATGCTAGAAGAAGGTGGAATTCATCAGTATTCAGGAGATGGAGTATGAACAAATACTAAAATAAAAAGTCCTTGTGACTTAGTCTGGGTTGAGGTCACAATTAGACTACATAAATTATTTAATTTATAAAATAAAAATGAAATTTCACAGCAATAACTGGAGAAGATCAAAAATACTGTTTTATTTTGGTGGTAAAAACCCATCTCAGAGTTTCAAAAGTCACTGAAATACGTAGTTTCATCTTCATCATCTAGTAGGCAGCAAATCATAATGTCTAATTTCACAAGAAATCTGACTTGCTCAAAAATGTGAGGCTCTGTATGAATGTATATTAGTAAAAAGCTATCCAAAAATTAGAGGGCATTAAAATGTTCTGTTTCTTGTTAGGCATTTGGGGTACACAACTGTATGCATTTGTCAAAATTCATTTGATAGTACACTTAAGAGCTGAGCATTTCACTGTATGTAAGTTTTACTTAAATAAACAAAATTTAAGACCAACCAAAGCAAACTATCACTTTAGCCAAACATCAAAATAAACCCCAATATAAGAATTTGGGTCTACCATTAAAAAGATTGTGAATCAACAAGGGCTCACTTGTATGGAAGAAAAGGGCAAAAATAAATTAGAGGATGCCCACCACAGAGAAATGGAAACCCTATTATTACCGAATCCTTAAAATACTAAGTTAGAAATTTAGGGAAATCATGCCAATAAAAATTTTAAAAACTAATTCATGTGAAATATACAAATCAAAGTGAATTTAAAGAAACATGTAAACTTTAGTTTCATCAAATATAGTTCATAAGCTAGTTTTAATGCTCAAATTTCGACTAATACATCACCTGTTTCAAAGTCTATTAAGGAGATTTATTTTTATAATTCTATAATTTTTTTTAATTTAAGCTTTACTTAGTGTTTTTCTGGCAATCATGGTTCTGTGAAAATATCGGTTAAGGTGTGGACCAAAGCAGAACAAGAAATATTCTTTTATGCATATTTTATACAATTTTTAAAGTCCCAATAGGCTTATTGAAATGTAGCACTGTGGCTCAAATCATTGTAAAGATGTGATAATGGTGACTTCTAAATGTTGATTTCACTGAAGGCATGAGAACTGAAGAGTGAACTTTCATAGGAAAACAAAGAAAAAAACAAGAGAAATCCCTTTAAATTTCATATCATGTTACATGAATAGCATGTTCCATATCCAGAAGCATACATAGTATCTATTTTCATAAATAATTTTCAGTTTAATGTTGCCCCAAGCCATAGACACTGCTAATAAACGTATAGGAAAGCTCTCACTTGGCAATGCCAAGGCCCAGTGCTGTTAGTGCAAATATAATCTCACTGTTCTTTGTCCTCTACCAGCTACCACTGTGCCTGTTTGCTCTATTGATATTCACAGGAAATTTGTTTTATAATGAGAGAGAAGGAAAACTTTGTTGGAGCTAAGGCCCTGAGAGACCTTAGGAAGCTGGAGGAAAAAGTAGGGCTTAAGTGATGGGTTGTAGCCAAAAAGCTGAAAGAACAATTAAAATTTCAAAAGAAAAATTCAAAATTTGAGGCATAAGCACAGCTTCTTTTCCTGGGTAACATCCCAGGGTATAAGGCTGGGGGAGAGGCCATGGATCTCCTTTCTATGGGAAGCTTGGCATTGCTCTGACAGCCAGGGGGCTGTTGAATTTGGGAAGTGATGAGGTCCTGCCCCAGTAGTCATGTATGGATGTGAGAGTTGGACTATAAAGAAAGCTGAGCACCGAAGAATTGATGTTTTTGAACTGTGGTGTTAGAGAAGACTCTGGAGAGTCCCTTAGACTCCAAGGAGATCCAACCAGTCCATCCTAAAGGAAATCAGTCCTGGGTGTTCATTGGAGGGACTGATGTTGAAGCTGAAACTCCAATACTTAGGCCACCTCATGTGAAGAGTTGACTCATTGGAAAAGACCCTGATGCTGGGAAAGATTGAGGGCAGGAGGAGAAGGGGACGACAGAGGATGAGATGGCTGGATGGCATCACCGACTCAATGGATATGGGTTTGGGTAGACTCTCAGAGTTGGTGATGGACAGGGAGGCCTGGAGTGCTGTAGTTCATGGGGTTGCAAAGAGTCGGACACAACTGAGCGACTGAACTGAACTGAGGTCCTGCCCCAGGGAAACAGGTGGCTCTCATGAGAGATGCTTTCATGGTGGGGCATATACAATTAGATTTTAAGGACAATGCTTCATGGATGACGGAGTGGTAGAGAAAGAAACAATGATTAATTTGGGTAATACATGATATCTGAAAATGGTTGATCGATGTGTGGGTACATACAACACATGCCTGATGGATGTCCCAGAAATAACTGGCTAACATTTTCAGAGTGCTAATTTCTGACAGTCAACCCAGTATTGATTACTACCATCATAACCTTGACAATAGTTATAGACTGGTGGAGTCTATGGGAATTTGAGTTACTCGCTGATATTCTGTTTAATTGATTCTAGAAATCTTTTATTGTAGAAACAAGGCGGATATGCTAATAAAATATATATGACTTCATGTATAATGGAATCCACCACAGCAAAGCAAAAGTAGGCTTATCATGTTTTTTGTGGACAAAATCTATTACTCATATTTCCGCAACCATATTGGTGGATATTTTCTATTTCATGTTGCAGATCTGGTTTCCACTTCACAGACACTCAGTAGCATTTACTTAATTTTTATTACATCCTTATACAATGGTACTATTGCTATTTTACAGTAAAGTTTAAGTCAGCTCAATTCTAGCATCAGAGACTCATTAAGAGTGAGCAATTTGGTGCTTAATGAGTTGTTAACCCTGAGTAAATATATTAAAATAATAGAGTGATAAATTTAAATTGAATTGCATCGGGCTTGCTTTTTGTTCAATAATGTCTTCTGCAGCAAGAGAAAGAGCCACTTAAAAAGCAATCTTTGATAAAATATATTCTGAATCACTTATACTTACTTCTCAGTTACTGTCTATCTCTTCCTTATTTGATTCTTTATCTTATCAAGACATTCTCTTTTAAATAGTCATTGCTATGAATATTTCCAATTTTATTTATAAAAGGAACAATATAATTAACAATGAATAAGTCTCAGGCAAAAAATAAAAATGTCCCTGAGATAAGTCCACATATTAGAAAGATATTATTGGATAAGTAATTAAAATTCAAAGCACATTTGTCAACAGTGGGTTCATGGATAAACAAACGTGGAGCCTCTCAGTTCATTTGTTATGCACTTAAACCATGGCCTATACGACAATTCTTAATCAACATCTCAGCTCTCTGTGGCTTGAATCAAAGCTGTCAATGTTAGTGACACAAGTAAAATTCTATTACTCTAAGTCCCACAGAACCTCGGGAACAATTGAAGAGAGAGAGTTTAATCTGTCTCATGGCTCATCAACAAAAAAATTTTAGTTCAAACAGCAGACATCTTCCCCACATCTCTGTAAGAAATCAATATGGACAGCTGGACTTAAAGCTCACAAGTGGAGTTGGAGGGATGAGTGATGGAGAAAATATCCTCTGACTCAAAAATGAAGCATATTTGAGTTAGGACCAACCGAGTAAGGCCAAACATGTAGTTCTAAAGCATTCATATGAGAGCCATTTACATAACCAAAACAATATTTTGATCTACGGTGTTACAATAGTCATATAAAATACAAATTCAGGAACAAAGCTACTTGTGAATGAGAGCCCCTTCTATACTAGAATGGGCAAAATGTAGAAATTGATTTCTTGACAGGTAACATCTCCCTGAAATGAATCTGAAATGACCTATAATCATATCTGAGCATGACGGTGAGGTTAGTCACCTAGCTAGATATATCACCTAATAATTTCTTACTCAAAGGGAAACGGGAATTCAAAGGTATACAATTAACAAGCCTGAGAAGTCGAACACAATACAATCTGGAGAATTCAAACTCACACCACCTTTAAAGTGTCATATATCTACAAATGAAAACAGATGAACATGTAAAACTAAAGGCCTTTTCCTATTCAAGAACTAGGTCTTAGCATCAACAGCCTACTGAATCCTGGTCTCTAAGTTCTGCTGGTGTTTGGAAAGGCAGTATGTATGTATAACATATATGGAAGGAGGTATTTTACATATATACCTGTGATGTATCTTACAGTATCTAGAAATAAGATACAAAGTATTTGTAACTTGGGTCTTCCATTTACATATATAGATTTCTCTCTCTTGCTCTCTTTGACTCTTTAAAACCTATGCATGCATGGTTGAATGTGTATTTGAAAGCATACAAATTTACATATTTGTCTTAAATTAACTTGCCATCTAACTTTAACACATCGCTAGCCTGATTTTTAAACCATGCAATTAAAAGAGGTGTTGACAGCACTTGAAAGAAGCGTCCAGCAAAGATACATCATGGCAGTGATCCGAGGGCTTCCCTGACGTTAGCATGTGGTGGAAGAGACAAAGATCTGATCACAAAAGCTGCTACAGAAGCTTTCCAAGAAGTCAAGGAAAGAGATACTTAAAACAGTGACAAAACTGTCTTACAGAACAATTTATCCTGCTTTATTTTATAAAAAGAGCAATAACTTAAGTTTGCATAACACCTTTCATTCAAAAGAAAGCATTTTACATGCAATGAAGCTGATTTTAAGATATAAAGCTCTGAAAATCTCCAATGAAATGCCACTATATTCTTTTGGAAGAATAGTAAAGGCTCTAAAAATGGCTCCCAAAGAAAAAGTCTGGTACAGCCATTCTGAGAGGAAAATGCAGAGAGATTCAACTGCGGTAAGGTGTTAAAAGCACTAAAACAGCAATCAGGAGATGGTGAAGGACAGGGAAGCCTGGTGTGCTGCAGCCCATGGGGTCTCAAAGAGTTGGATGCGACCGAGTGACTGAACACCAAAAACATGGCTAAAGTTACTGATATGGCTAGGAGTTATTAGGAGAAGGCAATGGCACCCCACTCCAGTACTCTTGCCTGGAAAATCCCATGGATGGAGGAGCCTGGTAGGCTGTAGTCCATGGGGTCGCTACGAGTCAGACACAACTGAGTGACTTCACTTTCACTTCTCACTTTCATGCATTGGAGAAGGAAATGGCAACCCACTCCAGTGTTCTTGCCTGGAGAATCCCAGGGACAGAGGAGCCTAATGGGCTACCGTCTACGGGGTCACACAAAGTCGGAAGCGACTTAGCAGCAGCAGCAGAGATAATAAAGTAATAGATTAATGCAGCCTGCAGCAAGTATTGTTAGGCTAATAATTTGTTTATGCCAATTAATTAGTGATAAAGAAACTAAAATATAGGAAAGTACATGAATAGCTAGTGTTGGTACAGAAGAAAATAGGAATGAACCCAATTGTCACAAAAGTCTTGGATGAAAAAGGATCTCAATAATACCTCCTCTCAAAAAACACAAAAAAGGAGTTAGTGATGGACAGGGAAGCCTGGTGTGCTGCAGTCCATGGAATCACAAAGAGTTCGGTGAGACTGAGCAACTGAACTGAACTAAACTGAGATTTGATTTTAATGTCCATGAATTTCAAGTGTCATGACAGTAAAATTTGCTGGCATTCTGCCGGCAACCTACAATCCAGGTGTGTTCTAGAAGCATCTTTCCACCATAGCCACAGGCCAAGAAGGCATGAGGAGGAGTAGTGTGAAAAGGAAGGGAGGAAAGCTAAGAAAGTGGGTGAAGCTTTAGGATTAAAAAAGAGAATCCCATGTTGGCGAGTGCTTTGCCTTAAAGACCCTTTCCTAGTCCACTCCTCTCCTCAATATTGGGCACTGCAAAGTAGACCAGTATGGGTTTCTTTCTTTTTTAATATTTATTTTTATTATTTATTCATTATTTGGCTGCACTGTGTGGCTTGCGGGATCTTAGCTCCCTGACCAGGGATCCAACTCTGGCCCCCTGAACTGAAAGCATGGAGCCCTAACCACTGGCCTGCCAGGGAAGTCCTGTTTTGTTTGTTTTTAAATAAGGCAATTGAGTTGCAATCAAGGCTCTACCACCAACTACTAGGATCTTCAATAATTCAACCTTATGGAGATCATCTGAATAGGCCCCCTCACTTTACAAATGAGGAAATGGAATCTGGAGAAGTCTTGCAGCCTAAGCCTGATAGCTCACTTGGTAAAGGGCCTTCCCTCAGACCTCAGTTGGTAAAGAATCCGACTGCAATGTAAGAGACCTGGATTTGATCCCTGGGTTGGGAAGATCTGCTGGAGAAGGGAAAGGCTACCCACTCCAGTACTCTGGCCTGGAGAATTCCACGGATTGTGTATAGTCCTTGGGGTCACAAAGAGTCGGACAGGACGGAGTGCCTTTCACTTCCACTAAGCTTTAATATGCATATGGATAATGGCTTTTATTCATTAAGATTGTAAGGACAATGGGATGCTGTATCTGAAATGGCATGGCTTCTTTATTAAGAACATTTCTTTCCTCTTTAAAGTATTTTAATTGACTTTGAATGAATGCTAGTAGAAAGTATTTTTACAATCACCTGTGAAACATTAACTACCGCTGGAAACCGAGTCAAACCAGACTCATTACATGCTGCTGCTGCTAAGTCGCTTCAGTTGTGTCTGACTCTGTGTGACCCCACAGATGGCAGCCCACCAGGCTCCCCCGTCCCTGGGATTCTCCAGGCAAGAACACTGGAGTGGGTTGCCATTTCCTTCTCCAATGCATGAAAGTGAAAAGTGAAAGTGAAGTCACTCAGTCGTGTCTGACTGTTAGCGACCCCATGGACTGCAGCCCACCAGGCTCCTCCATCCATGGGATTTTCCAGGCAAAAGTACTGGAGTGGGGTGCCATTGCCTTCTCCGCATTACATGCTAGAGTCCATGAAATGACTAACTACATCATGTTTTTTCCACAGCCTACTTCCAATAAACCCCCTACCCACCATCTGACCATAAGCATCATCATACAATAACATTTGAAAACAAAACAAAGCAAAACTATTACTTAGAGTTTCAGATAAATCTTTATATTCCATGTTTCCTTATTCACTTTATCCAATGTTCTAATCAAGTAAAACTCAAGCTTATTACTCATGAAAAACATCAGCTTTCCTTATTTCTGTTCTTTTGCTGATTTCAAGTTATATTACATTTGCTCAAATACAGAATATAAAGCATGGCATGTCCTAGCTGGCAATGTACTTTAATTTGGATTCCTAATTATGATTGACTCTGTTACTAAGAATGCCAAGTGTTTGGCACATACATCTCCCAGGGCCTGGGGAAAAGAAAAATGAAAAGTCAATTTCTCTGTTGCTATGATTAGATAAGAGAGGCAGGCAGTTGTACTTATTTGAAGGAGCACCATATGCTAAGCCACAAGCTTGGCCTGCACATGCTGTAAAACCAATGTGCATGCACAGCTAAGACACAGGGAAGTCAGTGGTGTGTGTACACTAATTCATAAGTCAGTAGCAGCTTGCTGTCCACTCGTAGCTCATCTTTAGGAGACTATTACGAAAAGGTATGCCAAGGTTCTTCACTATATCCAGGTTGTGTTTAGCAAGTGTCTTCCTAAAACCTTTTTAGTTTAGCTTCATAATTCCACTCAGTCCGTATGTACTTGATTAGCAAGAGTTCTCTTTTTTTTTTTATTGAAAAGTTTCTTTAATTGAAATATAGTTGATTTATAATATTGTGTTATTTCAGATGTGCAAGCATAGTGATTCAGTATTTTTGCAAATTGTATTCCATTATAGGCTACTACTGGATCCTGGGTACGAATCCTGATAGTACATAGTAAACCCTTGTTGCTTAAGAGCTGTTCAGTCTTTATCAAAGTTCTCACACAGATTCCACCCAGATCTTTTCAGGCTGGGTCACATTCTTTCAGAAAGGGTCATGCCCTTCCAGTTACTGCCTTGGCCATGAGTCCTCACATAGGTCTAGCAGACCAGGTGAGGATGAGGGTCCCTCTGGTTGTAGGTCTACCAGGTTCCTTCCTTGGACCAAACTCATCCTAGCAGCAAGGGTGAAATCATGAAACTCAAATTCAGTCAATATTTTCAAGTAGTTTTTAACACAAAAGCGCTGATTTCTCACGCTACCCATTGACAGGAGAGATGCAACACATTTATTAAGACATCAAAGCCCTTAGAGGGCTTCATGTCCTCTGACTCGAACACCTGAACGTTACTCTTAATTTGGAACAGAAAAGACCTTTGGTTGCTTCGCCTCTTTTATTTTCAAAGGCAGATGGAGCATCCTCAACCACCTGACTTCCGCTACTACTCAACATCTCTGCTTGTCTGGGATGATGCAGAAAGCAGTTTTACTTGCTCATCTGCAGCGTGTGGGTTCCCATGCAATCTCTCCTGTTCATTCACTGCTTTGCTCAAGTGGGGACTTGCCCATTCGTCCTACTGTGGATCACCTTAGGTGAGAATTTGAGCCAAGAGCTGTTGTAGGATCTTTTGCTGTTTCTCAAACAAGGCCGGTGACTTCAGCTAGTCAGCTGGGTCCCTAGAGTGCTGAAGCTGTACTACTGCTTCTAGCTGGGTGGGAAAAACCATCTCTTCTCCAAATCTGTATGAAACGCTGCCCTCTAGGTCTCAGAGTTATAGTGTTGGTGGCCCAAGTCCCAAACGGCTTTGAGTTAACTTGCTGCCGTCTCTTCTGTCTGCAGTCTCCGTTCCTTACCTCCACAGTCACTTCCTCTATCACCTTGGTGCTAATTTCCCTCTGGTCCTCCGGTTAAGAAACAAAATTCCACAACCATATGGACTCAGGCAAGTAATCACCCATCTGTGGGGAGTTTGTTTATTTTTTCTTGTTTGTTTTACTAGACTCACTAATCCAACCTCTGGGATACTCTTAGAGCATTCCATCTGACTTTTGGATTGACACAATATCCCCTCTCTTCAAATGTACTTTTTTCCCAGTGGGCCCCAACCATGATTTTTATTCATTATACATTTCCACTTGGCTGAACCCTCTGGAACGGGGAGAGTTTACAACTAGAAAATGGCCTCAAACTGTCTGTAGAACTTGCTGTTTGTCAGTCAGGCCAAAAAAAATAATTAAACTGTCCAGGGGAAAAAATTACCTGGTGATGGTCAGAAACTCTATTTCAAAATCTATTTTCTTAAGTAATGGATTGCAAGTTTATGATGACTTCATGGGGTTGGAGCAGACATTGCTCATAGAATACAGTTCTCCAAAGATGTAATCAGCTTAATCTCTTCATCCAACCATCATTATCAGTGAAAAAAGAGCTGCTTCTCTCCAAGCATGAACAATCTGTAATGATTGGGAAGAGTGGCCTGCAGTGACCGCACAGTCATTCTGTGGAGTGGCTCGAGTGCAACCTTTAGTTTTTAGAAAACGAGGGAGAGGGGGAAAGAATGCACCCAAATAGTGGTGGTTTATTCCAGCAGGTGATGCTGTTTACTTAGAGGCTGACTTCTCCTTCCATCAACCAAAATATACCTTTCTGAACCTTAAACATAAAAAATCATGGATGCTATAAAAAGTTATTAGAGTAAAGAGGACCATGCTCATTCCCAGATGGCTCAGGGGTAAAGAATCTGCCTGCAATGCAGGAGACTCAGGTTAGATCCCCTGAAGGAGGGAATGGCAATCCATCCAGTATTGAAGTGATTGAGCGTGCACGTGCTTGGGATTTAGAGGGAAATTACCCTCTCTGGGTTTGTTGTGTTGAGATCACTTTTTTTGTTGTTTTTTAGGTTGTATTACAGCTGCTTACGATGCAGTGTTAGTGTCTGCTAACACAGTGAATCAGCCATATGTACACGTGTATCCCCTCCTTCTTGTGTCTCCCTCCCACCCCACCCCCACGCCTCCCCCCAGGTTATCACAAAGCACTGAGCTGAGCTCCTGGCATGATACAGGAACTTCCAACTAGCTATCTGTTTTACACATGGTAGAACATATGTCAGTGCTACCCTCCCAATTCATCCCACCCTTCCCTTCCTCCTCTGTGTCCACATGTCCCTTCTCTATTTCTGCCTGCAAATAGGTTTATCTGTACCCTTTTTCTAGATTCCATATATATCTGTGTTAATATATGACATTTGCTCTCTCTCTCTTTCTGACTTGCTTTACTCTGAATGACCGGCTCTAGGTCCATCCACATCACCACAAAAGACCTACTTTTGTTCCTTTTTTGGCTGAGTAATATTTCATTGTATAAACTTAAAACCTTTTATACAGCAAAGGAAACCATAAATGAGATTAAAAGAAAACTCTCCAAATGGGAGAAAATACTTGCAAAGGAAACAACTGACAAGGGATTAATCTCCAAAATATACAAACAGCTCATGCACCTCAACATCAAAAAACCAAACAACCCAATCAAAAAATGAGCAGAAGATATAATTAGACATTTCTCCAAAGAGATACCTCTTTAAATCAGAATATATGTGTTGCAGTTTTGCTTGACTTCTGTGTAGCAACTTGAAGGGCAATGAGGAAGCAAAATACTCTATAAATACTGTGGAATTTGCTCTTAGCATTTGCTATGAAAGGAAATATTCCTAAGACTATCCTGTCCTAACTTTTATTATTGTTTTTTGAGACAGACAAGTTCCACTAACAGGTGGTTGCATTTCTCAGGTCACTGGCAGATTCCCTGAAAATGTCATTGTGAAGTTATGCTGAATTGTTAAAATCATTAATGTCATACATAGTACTCCTGTCATTCATTCATTCACTCATTCATTCTTTTACTCATTTTCATTCCTTCAGCTAACAAATATCATTAATTTGTAACCAGTGCCAGGTATTATGGTGGGCACGACAATTATAAAAGTATCCATGAACTATGAAAAGAACCATGGAGAGTCAGACATGCAGCATTTTATAATATGGATCTATTAGTTATCAGCCTAGCAATATCGGGAAAATTATTTAGCTCCTCTTGCGCTTCTACTGGATAATATCATGCCTCCTCAAAGGGAGATCAAATGAGATTATTTGAGAAAAATCTTGCATAGGCAACAAAATACAATACAGGTTCAGGTTTAGTTATGTCCCTCTGATATGACAATTCTAAAGACCTTAAAACTAATTGATGAGGAAAAACACATACACAGATGAAGAGCTAACCGGACCTTTAGTAAGTGCTAAATGAAAAGCTCTGTCATTAGGTTTAAGGAATTTAGAGTATGGGAAAAAAAAGTAATTTCCAACTGGGAGGAACAAGATTTGACTTTGGCTTTGAATTACAAGTCAGTGGGAGAACAAGGATATACCAAAGAAACAAACAAAAACACGAACAGAAACAAAGAAGTAATAACTCAAACACTCCATAGCAGTGGTTCCCAACCTTGTTGGCACTAGGAACTGGTTTCATGGAAGGTAACTTTTCCAAGGACGGAAGAGGAGAGGGATGGTTTAAGGATGATTCAAGAGCATTTCGTTTATTGTGCACTCGGGCTTCCCTGGTGGCTCAGCTGGTAAAGAATCTGCCTGTGATGCAGGAGACCTGGGTTCAGGCCCTGGGTTGGGAAGATTCCCTGGAGAAGGGAAAGCCTACCCACTCCAGTATTCTGGCCTGGGTCGCAAAGAGTCGGACACGACTGGATGACTTTCATTTTCACTTCCACTTTATTTCTATTATGACATCAACTCCACCTCAGACCATCAGGCCATCAGACAATCCCAGAAGTTGAGGACCCCTGACTTATGGGTTTGAGCCATGTCTATAAGCCCCTTGGACCAGAACTCTTTTGAGCCAAGGACTGGAGGGAGTTAGCATTGATATATGGGTTAGAAGAGCATCACAGGTTGTCTTCAAGACAGGTTAAAGACCTGGGATATTTTAAACAGGCCACTGAAAAATGCTAAAGCCTTTTGAAGAGAAGGGATCAAAGGTGAGAATTATTAGATGAGTCTGGCAGAGTGTTCAGCGGAAGCCGGAGAGGAAGAGTAAAGGGAGGCAGAATCAGAGGGGAAGAAGTCTAGCACAAAAGCCAAGATGGGAGGGACTGTATCTAAGGGTATTTCTTAATTTGGGAAATCAGGGATTTGTAAAGGCCAGGTGACTGGGCCAAGGTGAAGTTCACTTCGGTCACAGCACTGCCCCTAAAGCTGAGCTGATTCCTGTGCTCTACCACAGAGGAAGAAAACCATAGGGGAGTACCTTTCCCTGTAAAAGATGTCTTAACTAGCCTTGTGAATCAGTGTTTCACAAACCTGCAAATAAGATTTATTTTTAGTTATTCT
The DNA here is from genome assembly GCF_003369695.1 of Bos indicus x Bos taurus. Taxonomy (NCBI): domain Eukaryota; kingdom Metazoa; phylum Chordata; class Mammalia; order Artiodactyla; family Bovidae; genus Bos; species Bos indicus x Bos taurus. The sequence goes on along the minus strand of NC_040085.1, from coordinate 84,594,270 downwards.
TTGGGGGAAAAAATGTGGTCACACGCCCACATTTTTCTTTTCCGTACACCACTTACAATCTTCCCCACTTCCATTTCATTTCACTCCCCTTCTAACCATATCCTTCAATGACTGAGAGTGATTCCTCTTTTTTTTTTTTTTTTCCACTTTGATCAGCATCAGGAGATCTTTTTTTTTTAAGTCAAAACAGAATACATCCTGAGTTAAGTGAACTTCAAGAGACAAGCTTAGGGATGCTCTTCCCACACCCTGAAGAAACAGATAATGGACTAGCTATTTATAGTCATCTCCCCATTTCTAATAATCTTCCATTTAATTAGGGCTGTAAATAGCACCAGCAAACGCTCTGCAGCAGTGCCTGAGCAATCCTGGCCCCTCCTCAGAATATGCCCCACCCCAGGCAGTGGAAAGGATATCGGAGTGAGTTCCACAGCTAACAAAGATGCTGAGTTATGGGAGAAAGACAGAGTCTTTTGTGCTACGGAGAAGAAATGACTGAGAATACAAAACGATAGGCCTAATCCTTTCTGACCAATTTCTTTTTTCATTTTGTTTTCCCACCACAATTCTAAACAATGTCAGTGAAACAAAACTCTACAACTCTACTCACAAAAACAAACAAACAAAAAACCATAACATTTCTGTTGGTCAAAATTCCAAACAATTGTTTCAGACAGAGTTGAAATTTCTTGTTGTTGTACCGTGGAAACTAACAGAACATTGTAAAGCAACTATACCCTAATGAAAGAAAAAGACATAGTTGAGTTTAAAATTATATATGTAAGCTTCAAATCAACACATTTGATTACTTATTATTTAATAACCACTGTATTCTACATAGAAGATAATTAGAGAATTCCCAAATACACAATCAGTCCCCAAAATCCAGGGACTCAGCTATATGCATTCACTTGGAAAATAAGTTTAAAATGTTCCAGAATCATGAGCATTTAATTTAGGTGCAATTTGTGTCTCCAATCCTGTGGTACATATTACCTTTTTGTTTAAACAATCCGTTTGAAATTATCAGTAAGAGCACAGTGATTATGAAGACAAAAGAAAGAGAATGTGAGTTATTCAACTCATTCATTCTATGCAACCACTTGGAATTTTCAACTGTGTTTTATTTGTGTCCACTTAGTGAAATGGAGAGAACTGTGCTGCGTAATTTTTTTTTGGGGGGGGGGTATAAGTTCAAATTTGGGGCCTTATATAAAATAATGCAATTGAATCTGGATACTATTCTTAAAAGTGAAATGCATTCTTCTACTTTAATGGTGAGTTGTTTTGAAAATAATGAACGAAAAATATCTAATGAGAGTTACTAAATTATTAAATGTTTATTAAGGAAAATTATTCATCTCAGAGAGGAAGAAAGGAGAGAGATGTTCATAAATGATTCCACACTCCAGGGGTGCCTCTGACACAGAGACACTAGGCTGAAACTGAATTAAGGGGATTTTTGTCCCTTGTAAACACACCCATCTTGACTAGAAAGTCCCAAAGCCTTTCCTCTTCCTTTGTCTCAAGGTATGGGAGCCGCAGTATCAGATTTCCTGTCTCTCTTATTTGATAATGAAGGGTTGGGTTGGACCTTTGGGGCATGAGGCAAAATGTTCAGCAAAGAAATAATTTTGCCCAAGGAAATCCCAGGGACAGAGGAGTCTGGAAGGCTACAGTCTGTAGCGTCACAAGAGTTGGACACGACTTGGAGACTAAACCACCACCACCACCAAGGAGACTTCTGGCCTTTGCCCTCAGCTTCTAGGAGGTAATCCGTGTACCTTGGACCATCCTGTCTGATAGGAGCATTGTCTTTTATTTAGGGTAGGACTGGCATGCCAGAAGGTCCAACTCTGGGATCTATGATGGGACTGCAAGGCACGGCCACAATGTGACTTAAAGTGAGGACTCTGGGGGACTCACTATCAGCACTACCTCCTGAGAAGCTAAGAGCCTGAGGTCAGCCACGTGGGTAGAGAACACACACTTATGTGATAGAGCTCCTGTACGCTAGCTCCCAAACAAAACAAAACTCTGGACACCAAGGATGGGTAAGCTTCCCCGGAGAGCAATATTCAGGGCATTTGGTCACATATTAGTGAGTTAATGCTGCCTGTGATCCCACAGGGAGCGAGCAACTGGAGAGACTGCCTGTTTGGGTCCCGGCAGGCTGCTCCATTGGCTGATTTATTCTGTACCCTGTCCTGATAATAAACCACACAGAGGAGTATAATAGCTTTCAGTGAGTTCTGTGAGTTCTCCTACTAAACTATCAAACCTGAGGGTAGTTTTAGAAAACTCCTAAACTTGCAGGTGTTGTCAGAAGTGGGAGCAGTCTTACAGACTGTGCTCCCTCAAACTTTTCACAAGTGGATCATCCATCCTTCACCCAGAGTTGGTAAGGTAACAAAATGCACATCGTGATTGTGCTTGGCTGTCTGAAGTTAATGGACTCCAAGCAGAGAAACACGCTTCCAGGCAAGATGGCTGCCCTTCTATTATATACAGCATGTTATATATTATATTAGACATTAAATTAGGGGGGGACATTGCACAGTTCTGATGCACGAAGAGAAGCATTAATACTGGCCCTGGAACAATCAAAACCTCTAAGTACACATCATGCTGACACCAGAAGCATCCATTCATTCATTCACTCACTCATCCAATATGCATGTCCAGGACATCTACTTTGTACCAGTATTGCACCTGAAGACACACAGAGATAGCATGTTCTCCACTTGAGAAATTTATCATGTAACAAATCAGAAAGTTATGTACCCACACACATTATAAAAGTATGTAGAAATTGTGACGGTGCTTACCAAGTTCAGTGTATCTAAGTTTCTAAGGGGTTGAGTCACTGACTTCAAAGGAAGAGGGATGTTTGAGCTGAGTTTTAAATAATGAATAAGCAGAAGGGCAGAAAAAGGTAAACTCATAGACAATGGTAGCAAAACAAAAAGCAGTTTAAAATGAGCAATAAGAGTACATTTGAAGGACTCAAAAGGCTATTAAAAAAATTAAAAAGCCTCCAAGTTGACTTTACTAGTTATACTGGAGACTGCTAATAGCTGACGGTAAACAATTGCTTCATTGCTAAAGAGAATAAAGCAAAAAGCAATTGCAATTGATTTTATTATGCGAAAAGGAATTTAGATGAGATATTTGAGAGAACCTTCTTACTGCTCGACTTGAGAAACAGAGATGACTCTAGAAATTTTAGACCATGGGTCGGTTGCTGTTCAGTCACTATGTGTGTCTGACTCTGCAACCCCACGGACTGCAGCACGCCAGGCTTCCCTGTCCTTCACTGTCTCTTGGAGTTTGCTCAGACTCATGTCCATTGAGGGAGTGACTTTCACAACTGAAAAGGTTTAGGATAATATGGGAGCTGGCACTGAGCTTCCTCTGATTTGGGGAGTCTGTAGAAAGTGGAAAAGGAGGAAAAACTAAAAAAAGACAAAGCAGGATCAAGACAGGAATTCTCTGGGATGAGTCAGAATCCAATCCATGGGGGGTCGCAGGGGGTGGCACACGGGAGCTTGATCAGATGGAAACTGACAGCTGGGCCAGAAGGCTGCCTTCTGTCCAACATGAGGACACAACCAGCTTCCCATTTGCCTCTCTCCTGGGTGGAGAATCCTTTTCCTCCATCCAATCGTTCTTTAATACAAGTAAACAAATCACTATTTAAATGTGGGGGTTTTCTTGCTTCCTTTTAGAGACTTGAATTTTGACATCCGCGGCCAAAATAGATGAACCTGCTCATTTTATCACACTCAAAAGAAACTGCTATGTTGTCATGGCTGTTAATTTCCTTCCTATTCTGAGGTCTGTCTTTACTGAAGGCAAATAGAGGAAAGGGGAGGAATATTGAGGAGAGATTTTGACCTTTGTCTAGCTTTTCCCTAAACACATATTTGCACACAGTTGCCAGAGATGGGTGGAAGGGAGCATGTGTGAGTAACGTCCTTGGTACCTTGGGGACAATGCATTTTTAATTTATTTCTGCCTCTTTCCTTACCTAGATCAAATAAGTGGATAATGCCACAGAGAAAGACGCTGTCCCAGCAGCCTGAAAGAGAAGCAGTTACACATTCTTTTACTCTCCCCTTGAAATCAGCACAGATAAGAAAAAATACCATTTTGGCAGCACCTGCTGCTGCTGGTTTGGGAACTTTATTTTTTTTCTTTCTTTCTTCTTCCCAGAAAGAAAGCAAAATCTAAGTTAAAAAAAAAAAAAAAGCACAACTTGGCCAGCAGGTCAATTTTACAGCAGACTCTTGCAACAGAAGGGCTAGTGTCTGAATCATAGCTTCCCAGTTGGATTATAAATGCATGATTGATTGAAAATAAGGACAAATGCAGATAAAAAGGAAGACCATCCTCTTCCCTTTCTGCATGAAAACAACAGACACAAACCTCAGATATTCTATTCGGACACTTGGGCAACAATTTCACTGAGGGTTAGTGATTGAAATGACGAATTAAAAGCCATCAGTGACCTGGAAAGTGTTAGTCACTGAGTCGTGTCTGACTGTTTACAACCCCATGGACTGTGGCCCACCAGGTTCCTCTATCCGTGGAATTCTCCAGGCGAGAACACTGGAGTGAGTTGACATTTCCTTCTCCACATGACATGGAAGTGGGACTAAAACGACAGAAAAGTTTGCTTCAGAGAGAAAAAAACATAAGGAACGACTTCATGAAAAGTTGAGTCCCAAGAAAAGCATGGAGCCTTTTTCCAATTATCTTTATCCTTAAAAAAAAAAAAAATCCAGGTCATTTGAATTCAGCATTTTCCCCTTCTTATGCATTTCTCCCTTTAGTCTGCTGCTATTTCAGCTTCTTCTTTCTTTTGCTTTCCTCTGAATCAATCCTCTCCCCTGCTTCCACATTTCAGAATTTGCTTACACCTTGGATCCTTGTTTTCTTTACCGTGCTTCAATCTTCTACGGAGTTCTTGGATTCCACGCCCCCAGAGGGTAGGCAGCAGGCCTATACAGTTTTCTGTTTCAACAGCAAGCTCAGTGCCATGCACAATTAGGTACTTAATTGCTTTGATGATGATTGTGATTGATGATGTTTTCCACATATACTAATTCCGGTGAGAAATACACCTCCCTTCTCAGATGAGTTGCATACAAATGACTACTCCGAAAACACGACTGCAACAAACAATTCTAGAAAATAAGGTCTTCAAATTTTTACTGGAGGGCACACACACACACAAAATCAATGGTGACACCACTTTTATAATCTTTTTAAAACAAAGATGTCATGTAAATGGGAGGTTGGGAGGAATCCAATGAGCAAGTTATAGAACTTACTTTTTTCTTAGGCATGTTGGCTCAATTATTTCATCTGTAAATTGAGGATAACAACGCTTTGCCTTGCAGTGGTTTAAAAATGTCTCTGCAAATTCTTTAAAATTCCTCCCTTCAAAGCGTAGAACCTTATATTCACTCCCCGCCCCACCCCCCCCCCCCACTGTGGGTCAGAGATAGTAAGTAGATATCAGCAAATGAGAATGCTGCTGTTTGTTTTCTCTGTCTCTGCCCATCTCTCTGTCTTTCCCTCACTTTACCTATCCTGGGCAAAGCCAGTTGCCGTGTCTGAAACAGCCTTGTGGAGAGGTCTGTGAGAGGAGCCAAGGCCTCCTGCCAAGAGCCAGCACTGATTGATCAGCCACCAGCCGTGAGAATGGACTATCATGGAAGTGCAACGTCCAGCTCTGCTCAAGCCTTCAGACGACTACAGCCCTGGTGGCCACCAAGGACGATCTTGTGACACAGTCTGAGTCAGAACCGCTTAACTTAGTCACGCCTGAATTCCTGACCCACAGCCACCATGAAAGAGAATGTTTATTATTGTTTTAAGCCACTACATTTCTGGGTAATTCTTATACAAAATCACATTATTCATGGGGCTTCCCAGGTGGTGCTAGTGGGAGGGAATCTTTCCTGTTGCCCGCAGGAAACGTGGGTTCAATCCCTGGCTTGGGAAGATCCCCTGGGGGAGGCAATGGCAACCCACTCCAGTGTTCCTGCCTGGAAAATCCCATGGACAGAGGAGCCTAGCAGGTTCTCCTGGGGTCCTGCCATGGGGTTGCAAAAAGTTGGATACAACTTAGTGACTGAACAACAACATTATTAACAGACTCTTTTTCTCATAATGTTATCCAAAGATCTAATGAAATAATGTGTAAATCAGCTAGCACAGGATAGTAACTCAACACATCTGAGTTCTTTATTCCTATTTGACAGTGATCAAACATGACTATGACTGTACTCATTTCACAGAGACTCTTTAACCCTTCAGGTTTTCAAAGTAGATCCCTGCCAAAGGTAGAGGAAGAACAAGCCTAATGTCTATTTAACCTAAAGCCTGTCTCTCATTGATTCCATCTAGATACTTCATTAAGTTCTGAAGTCCACTCTAATGGCTTCTAATATTGCATTTAGAAAGAAGACAGCACTCCGTTAAAAAAAAAATCATGTATGATAAAATAGCATTGAGAAGCTGAGGATAGGGTTTACCTAATTGTCTCAGGCCCACCAATAAAAAATAAAACAGAAGGAAAGCAAGTCAGAGAGTGAAGACTCCAATAGTAATCATGAGTATTCTGACAATAATAAAATTTATTAGCAATGACAACAAAATGTGTCTAGCAGAATGCTAGAAGATTTATATGGAGTACCTCATCTAATTGTACCTAGTAGGACACAGGTAAGGGAAAAGGAAGTCACTCAGTCATGTCTGACTCTTCTCGACCCCATGGACTACCGCCCACCAGGTTCTTCCGTCCTTGAGAGTTTCCAGGCAAGAGTACTAGAGTGGGGTGCCATTGCCTTCTCTGATGCTTTTAATCTACCAGGTAAGTAAAATATGTTACTAAATTAACTGCACCATTTTATAACTTTTAAAACATGGTAATTAGAAAATTTTTGATTTCTTATTTCTATTGGACAGTGTTACTTTCTATAAAAGGTGTTAAAATAGATTTTTTATTGTCAAAGAAACATCTCATATTTTAGCTAACCATCAAACAGTTTTCTCTTGCCCCTTTCCCGCCCCTTTATGTAGGAAAGCATGAGGTTTTTGTGCTCCAACTCAGAGGAGTGGAGATGGAGCCTTACTCACAATGTCTTGGTTGCAAAAAGGGAAAATTGTGCATCTGTGGAGACCCAAGTTGGCTAGGGAACTCGCACTGAAGTCTTGACACACTGCTGCCCCTTCTGGGCCCAAGTTGTAAAGTGGACGACTGAGCTAAATTGATCTCCAAATCATCCTGATCATGTCAACTGCATGTGTGCGTGCTCAGTCACTTCAGTCACGTCTGACTCATTGCAACCCTATGGACTGTGGCGCACCAGCCTCCTCTGTCCAATGGGATTCTCAAGGCAAGAATACTGGAGTGGGTTACTTACAAGGTAAGTACTTACTATGCCTGATACAGATGAGAAAACTGCAACTCAGAGAAACTTGATATATTTGTGAGGCTACATAGATAGTAAGCGGTGGAACTCAGGTGGCATGAATCCAAGTCTGCACTTTAATCAAAACCACCTTTCCTAAGAAATGGCAACCAACCTAACATCCACTTGGAAGAAAAATGTAAGACGTTTTTGTGCATATATCTCATCATTGGCAGAATATATTCACATTCTGGACTACTTTTTTTTTGCTTTTGCTTATTTCTTTATGCTGCTTTCAATCTCTCCCTAATTCTAGCTGACACCAGAATAGCTTTTATTTTTATTTTCTTTGATATTATGTAAAAATGTGTGGTTGTGATAAGAAAAGGTCCTGGATTGGCCATCTACTTCAGGGTGAACTTACAATACAATGACACATTATTACTGCTGTGCGTTATTGCTGTTATTATTATTAATAATGTCTCCTATTATCACAGAGAAGATCCTAACAGAGATGGGACTTGATCTAAAACCACTTAATATTCTGTTCCATAACCTCAGCCTGGCCTCCAAGCTGGAGAGGGAATTGATAAAGGATTACGAAATCGGATAAGCAACTACATCATGGACATGGCAGCCCTCCAAGACAACTTCATTATCAACTATAAGCCTTATGAATGGCCAAATAACCACAAAAGCAGATGAGAGCACTGGAGTTGCCTTATGATCCTCTTAAGAAAGCAATGTACAAAACCCACAAAACAAAGGGAAGACATCCTTCCTAGTGCCTTCAAGGAAACTGGTGGATGTACATGTTCTACAAATAGCAGCAGCTAAGGCTGGATACAGCTTTTCAAGTGCTGGCCCATGAGCAGTTAATTAAAGAATTCATTTCTGACTTGTACAAATTGAGAGTTCTATATAAAATTTCACATTTCTAGCTTTTTTTGTTTGTTTGAAAAATGGGAAACACAGACAAAACAGGTGCTGTCCATTTCTCCCCCATCTCTGTCAGTCTCTACTGTTCATCTCTCTATACCTCCTGCAGCCACACACGTGCCTGTAGACATATTCACTACAATTATTTTTGGTAATTAAATTAACTTTCAGGATTCAGACTTTAATAATGTCGTTTCTTCCCCAGAGGTCTGACCTACTGAGGAAATGATCCTATGGACTGTAGATCAAAAGACTGGAAATAAAGACCAAGACCCAGGGAGAGCCTTGCAGAAGCCCACTGATGCCTACGCTTTGTTCCTATCACCACCCTGGGATGTCATTTCCGACTTTAATCATATATGGGCACGGTTTTTATTTTCTTTAATTTTCTAGTGTCCTTTGTGTTTAAATTGGGTGTTTAAAATGGCCCTGTTTCCAAGTGAGGATGTACTCTCCAACATCAATGCATTTTTACCTTGCTTATGGGAGTTTTGTTCATTTTCTTGGGTTGTAAAATAGTCCATTTTATTATAAAAATCTAGCCCAAGCTAATTTGTCAGTCTTCTCACAGTCACTAAGCCATACTGTAATTTACCTACAGTTTCAAATATATACTGTACTTATCCAATGGATGGTAACCTTCTGTGCCAGCACTTGGATAACCACTTAAGGAGGAATGAATACATTTGTATCAATGGTCCCTGGTGTGTTTAAATGTGAGTGGTTATGTACTAAATGATTGCGTCTCCCTAAAATTTATCTGGTACTGGAGAAGACCCTTGAGAGTCGCTTGCACAGCAAGGAGATCCAACCAGTCCATCCGAAAGGAAATCAACCTTGAATATCCATTGGAAGGACTGATGCTGAAGCTCCGATACTCTGGCCGCCTGCTATGAAGAGCTGACTCACTGGAAAAGATCCTGACGCTGGGAAAGACTGAAGGTAAAGGAGAAGGGTGCAGCAGAGGATGAGACTGTTGGATAGCACCACGGGCTCAATGGACACGAATCTGAGCAAACTGCGGGAGATAATGGAGGACACAGGAGCCTGGAGTACTGCAGTCCATGGCATTGCAAAGAGTCAGATACAACTGAGCAACTGAACAACAGCAACAAAAATTTATTTGTCGAAGCTGTAATTCCTCATGTGACTGTATTTGGAGACAGAGCTTCTAAGAAAGTAAGGTTAAATGAAGTCATAAAGGGTGGCTTGATCTGACAGAATTACAGATTTGTGCCCTCATAAGAGGAGACATCTGAGAGAAAAGGCTTGCTTTCTCTCTCCTGCGGAACCCTTCCCCAAGCATATATATATGCCAAGGAGAGGCCATGGAGAGACACAGACAAGGCAGCATTCTGTGAGCCAGGAAGCCAGCTCTTACCAGAAACTGAATTGGCCAGAACCTTCCTCTTGGACTTTCCAGACTCCAGAACTGTGAGGGATAAAAATCTGTGGGTTAAGCCACAGTAGCTGCAGTACTGTGACGGCCCCCGCCAGCTAAGACAGGACCTGGGGCCAAACTGGGTTCCAAGACCTCCACGGTCAGCCTCTGGGGGTCTGCTCTGGGCAGGCTGTGTGTCAAGAGGGGGCCTATGAAGAGAAACGTCTGTAAGAGAGGGCTGGCGGGGGTGCCAGGGGTGAAGAGGAAAAAGGGAAAGGGGTGTTTCTTCATTAGCCTCAACCATGTGCCCAGCTGTTGTCTGTGAAGAAGGATTTCGTCCCCATTTCTGTGGAGAACTCTGCCGGGCCTCAAGAGGTTAAACTGAATCTTGTCCCTGACGGTCTTCCAGTTTGGAGGGCTCAGAAAGCAACATTCTCATGGCAGAGATTCCTTGAGTGACAATTACATATTTGGTTGGATTGGGCAGGCAGCAGACATCAGCAAAGAGGCCAAGAAGGAAGACCTTATGAGAGGGCGGATTATGATCCCTGGAAAACTCAGAGGTCGCCTGGAGATGACTCTTGCGGGGGTGGGGAGAAGGTTGGAAGGGAACTTGAACTAGGGGCCAAGAACACAGGACTTTTGGTCTAAGGGCACCAAGACAGCAAATGCTAAGGATTCAAATTTTATATCCGTAAGCCAGCATGGCCTGGGGACAGTGGTGGACACATCCACTCTTGCAATGCTCATAAAAGATTTTATTGTCATCGATGAAAATATGTTCTCAGGAGTCTCTGCTTCAGTTTCTCTGTCACACACACACACACACACACACACACGCACACTGGGTCCATCCAAAGCCCCTTAGTGTTTTAGTTTTTCTTTCCTAATCTTCCTCTCACTGTTTGGGAAATACACATCCTAGAAGGTATAGTGGAAAATGTGTACATTTCTAAATTTGGGTCAAGACTCACCCCCAGAGCTTGCCCAGTATTTTTAAGTGCAAGATCAGTATCAGCTATCCTGATTAGAATGAACGCAGAAAATGTGGGGACGCAATGCCTGTTTGTTCTTCCACTCACTAAAGAGGAAGGCTTTTTCTACTGGTTTTCTGCATTAGTGCAAGTAAACAATGAAATAAATAGATGGATTTTTTTTCTCTCTTCTAAACTATTAAACTTATAGAAAGCAAGAATATATTTCCAGTGTAGCAGCAGTAGGAATTGTGTGGCAGGAGGTGGGTAACAGTGTGTTACCAGGATAAAAAAAAAAAAAAAAAAAGATAATATGCAAGTGAGACAAATAGCCACATAGAAACCAGCAGGAGTTTCTTCAGATCCTCAGTAATAAAATTTACTGAGTTCTGGGTGGGGGGTAGTTTGTGTTATTATTTTTTGTGTGTGTGGTCATTCTGACATCAAAATCTTCCCTGATATATCAAAAAGTCAGAACATCCTGAAAATATCCATTTTTTTTTCAAGCCTAAGAACCTTAATAACATGTTTAAAATGGATTTCATCAACATAGCAATTTTAGGTTCAAAGAATGCTCGGGGAATGTGCTACTGCAGGGCATGATTATCTTTTCCCAGCCTACCTAGCCAAATGGCCATTCCGAGCTCAATTATTAGCCATTGTTCTGTTACTATGATCCCTCACTTCCATGTCAATGCTGCTTGTGAGTAAATGGTGTTCCTAGACACAATAGTAGCAATTTGTTCCTTTTGATGGAACTGAAGTATGAAGAACAGCAGAAGAAGACAGCACAACTCATAAGATGAGTGACTTTGATCATTATCTGAGTCATGGATAGGACGTTTGAGTCACAGTATGGCAATATCACAGGAAGCAGTATTTGCTTCACTAAGAAAACCCACAGGAAGTGTCCTTCCACCTCTGGCTAAAACATGGTCAAAAAGAAAATATCAGGAATATTATATTTGAGTTTTTCAGACATTCTGGTGATTCAGGCAGAACATCTCTTTGAAGTGATGGTTTGATGAACCTCTTTAGAGTGAGTAAGACAGGTCAAAGTCTATGCTTGACATGTTTGGAATCTGTAATCCAGGGACTCAGGGATGTCTGTGTCTTGAAAGTTCTAAGCATTTTTGCTCACCGAGAAGGCTCAGTGCATACTGACTAGCAAGAAAGATGCTTCATTCATCTGAATGTTGCTAGGGTGTGAATATAATTCCACTTATTTCATGATGTGATTTTTACACACTGAGTGTACATTACAGATAAAACCTGATATCCCTCCATCTGAACTCCAAATAATACATCCCAAACAAGGGCTTACATCCCAACAGACTCAGGAATAATTGTGTACCTTCAGAGGGCCAGACACAATGTAAATGCCTGGATATCCTTTGGACCTGTATTCTGAAATGAATAAAATCTTTTTGACCCATCACTTCTTTCTGTATTCGTCAGTTCCAATTCATTGTGATCAAAAGAATCTCAAAAATAGAGATATTCCTGTTTTGGGTGGGCTCCAGAACATGATGAATCATTAGGTGTGTCTAGCTATGGGATAACTTTCATATATCTCTCCTCCACGTCATGATCGGAACTCTAGAATTGAGGACACTGAAAATCCTGGTCCGTCTGAAATCCATTTCTGCATTTTCACTACCTTGTGATGAGTACGACAGAGGCCACTGGTGTGTCTAGTGATTTCAGATCGTCAAACATGGATCCAGAAAGTCCCCATGCTAGATTTACAGAGCACATTCCAGCCTAAGTCATTAAAAGTAGCTAAAATTTTTAAAGATTTGTGTTTTCTTTTCTGTCTACATAGTTAGAATAATAATAGGATAATACAAGAATCAAAAACAAACAAAAAGAAAAGCATATTAAACATAGAAATAGAAATCAGTAGCTGTTCTAATGGTCACAAGTATGTAATAGTTAAATATTGCTAAGTGAAGAAAAATCACATTCAGAAGCAAGAGTCAAGGGAATTAGGGAGACAGATTGTAATTAGCAATTACCAAAACTGGATCATGTCCAGGACATAAGGGCTAACATCACCTCTACCATTCTAAGAGGTGCCCTGGGATTCTTAATAAACTAAAGTAGTTAGAAGCCCCTGCCCTATTTTATTTGCCATTAACATACGGAAGTCCAATCCTATCTTGTATCCAGAGGTCAGTTCTGTTCAGCATCAAGATTTTTTTGCATAAATACAAAATACGTTATTTTTCACTTTTTTTCAATGACTTCAAAGTCACTAATTTAAACATCGGTGTCAGTTTGAACACAACTTAACCTGAAATACATTTAAAGAAATTATGCCATTCAAGGGTCAAAAAAATCACTGTCAAATTAATAGCTTAAACAAAATTGATATCAGAGTACAACTTCTGATGCAACCTTACACTCACAAAGGAGTTGCAAAGGGAGTAAGAAAGGGCATGTTTCAGGGGATGTTCTAATTGCTAATTACGTGGGAATTATTAGGAGATCCTTAAAGTAGGATCTCTACAAGCAATATTTTATTATAAGTTTACATTACTTGAAAATAATAACCCTTTATGTCTTTAAAGATAATATGCAATTATTATCAGTGCAAACATGTATTTTCCCCCAATTAAACTAATTTACTGGGTCTTTACTTTCCATGTATGATATTAGAAATATTAGAATGATGCAATGCTATCCAAGTCATCTGACATTGCTATAAAATCAAGTGTTGTGGCTAAGTGATTTTTACAGATAACAGAGTTATCGATATAACACTTGACTTTATATAGAGGGGGTAAAAATTAATAAATCAAAGTGTCAAGTATTTATTGAATACTTACCACATGAAGGGCACTGGGCTTGAGGCTGTGTTGAAAGTGGATGACATCATTTCATACTGAAAACAATTTAACCCTGGTGATATACGGCTGTGTACTTATGGTCCTATGACTCTGTAATGCCATCAAGCCCCTGAGTCTCCCAAGTTATAAAGGGTTTGTTGTTCCTGAAATGTGTGTTTCTCCATGGGGGCAAAAATCACAGCAAGATTTGGCTTGAACAGTTTATGTCAGTAGAAATTCTGGAGGACACTGCAGGGGTTGGACAAGCAGAGAATTCACTATTAGCTGAGAGCTAACTCAGGGTGACCAGTAAGAAGGGGTGGGGTAGGCTCCTCAAAGAGAAACTAAAGGCAATGAAATTCCCTTAATCCATCAGTTTCCTCCCTGTTCAGCATTAGACCAAAGGAAAAAAAAGCAGTAGGTACCGGCTTTCTGCTCCCACCTTAAGTGAAATTAAGGAAATTTGCTCCATGGAGTTAATTATTGAAGTTAACTGGCAACTTACTGCCTTTGTTCTGGTAAGAGTAAGAACCTGCTAAAGACATGTTCCCAGGAGCTAATAGGAACAGAGGAATGTCAGCTCAGAAGCCACACAACTGGACATACAGACTCTCCCTAAACACCCTCAAATATTCTGAGTACATCTGAAACTGAAGTAGGGGAAAATAACACATGCTAAGCTTTGCTTAAAGTGATTAAGTTATATGTCTGTGCTTTAAAAGTTCCTGTGCTGTTTCCTTCTTTGCACTAAATATTTTTTCTTAACAAATATTAAAGACAGTAATTTGTGTTTACCAAGTAATTCACACTGAAATTTTTTAAGACTCTCATTTATGGAGAAAGCATAAATGGTCTGAAGGATTCCCTGGTGGCTCAGTGGTAAACAATCCACCTGCCAATACAGGAGACATGGATTTGATCCCTGGGGGTCAGGAAGATCCCCTGGAGAAGGAAATGGCAACTCACTCCAGTACTCTTGTCTGGGAAATCCCATGGGCAGAGGAGCCTGGTGGGCTACAGTCCATGGGGTCACAAAAGTCAGACATGACTTGAGTAAACAACAATAATAATTGGCCAGCTCCTGTGCTATCCCTTTCTTTTCCATCCCCTCTCTAAAAACAGTCTAGGTGCTTAGCTTTATTCTTTGCACAGAGACACATCTGTTTCTCTCAAAGAATCTACCCAATTGCCTTTGAGGTAATATTGAGCCTTTGATCTTATAAAACCGAATCTAATGGGTACTTACAAACCTGCATTTTTCTGGCCATCAGTAATTTCCATAGCCCTACTGAAATCAACAGGCAATTGTAACTCAGGGGGACAGAATATGAAGAGAATAAAACCCTGCCTACTGATGTCAACACCCAATTCTGAGTCAATAGACTCTGAGTATCTTTATCAGTGATGACTTATCAAACTTGAAAAAAATATAGAATCTCTTTAAAAGAAAAAGCCGTCTGGGGGGAGCCACTGCCCCTCCCCCGATCACTCCAATTATTTTTATTTTAGCATTACATAAATATACACAAACAGGATTTCCCCGGTAGTCCAGTGGTTAAGAATCTGCCTGTCAATGCAGGGGACACAGGTTTCATCCCTGGCCTGAAAGATTCCATATGCTGCAGGGCAACTAAGTCCATGCGCCACAGTTACTGAGTCTGTGCTCTGACAGCCCAAGTGCTGCAACAGCCGAAGCCCACACACCCTAGAGCTCCTGCTCTATAATAAGAGAAGCCAAAGCAGTAAGAAAACCATGCACTGCAGCTAGAGAGCAGCATCGGCTCACCACAACTAGAGAAAGGCCGTGTGCAGCAACGGAGGCCCAGCACAACCCCAAAATACAAATGAATGTATGATGAATTAAAATGTATGCCCATTTAAAATATATAAATATACATATATACAAACAAACATAGCTACAATCCACTTATGCTTATAGCCCTTATGAAAGCAAAACAGATTTAGATTTTCTTAAATTTACCAAGGCTTGCCTTGTGGCCCAGCATGTGGTCAATTTCAAAACAGATTTAGAGATTAAATACAAACAAATCCAGAAACGCTGTAAAATATCAATTAACAACTTAATTTAATGTGACAGCTGATGTTGCTTAAACAAAATTACCAGCCCCAGTCTACGGCCATACCATCCTGAATGTGCCCAATCTCATCTGATCTCGGAAGCTAAGCAGGGTCAGGTTG
Source organism: Bos indicus x Bos taurus (assembly GCF_003369695.1). Taxonomy (NCBI): domain Eukaryota; kingdom Metazoa; phylum Chordata; class Mammalia; order Artiodactyla; family Bovidae; genus Bos; species Bos indicus x Bos taurus. Next base: position 84,578,522 of record NC_040085.1, on the reverse strand, counting down.
GTACTTGGATGGGAGACCATTCCCACAGTAGTAGTCCTGACCTGAACTAGTCAAGTCCAGGTTCACTAGTCAAGAAGCCTGAGCTCTTCAACCTTCTGCAAGCAATGCTCACTATAATTCTAACCTCCCTCCAGTTTTCTCCAGTTGAAATAGTGTGAGAGTGAAACTGAAGTCGCTCAGTTGTGTCTGACTCTTTGTGACCCCATGGATGGTAGCCTACCAGATTCCGCCGTCCATGGGATTTTCCAGGCAAGAATACTGAAGTGGGCTGCCATTAAATAGTGTGAAGGCTTTGCTTATGAAAGCATTTCTGACGTCATTTTATCTTTTGCATGGTATAACCATATCACTCATGTTCTTGGTCTGCCTGTGTTCTTTTCACATTAGTTCTCCACAGTGAAGATAGGAAAGGTTTGGTCCCCACGTGGCATGAAAACAGCTCAGCACAGTCATTAAAATCCTGTGAAAGCACCTGAGTATTCAGTGGACACAGCCAGATCATTCAAAATATGCTTGTACTATTACAACTTTTTTAGCTGTCACTGACATCTTGCAGAGAACACTCAGACCCATCAGAATGCAATCTTGGAAACTCCTTCCTTGTATGAGCAATTTCTTTCTGTAGGTTGTACCCCAATAAGCTTAGTCATCTTAAAGTCTAAAAGGTGTGGGATGATGTTGGCAAGGATGGTGGTCATGATTCTTTCTTACTATATTTAGCAGTTTGTTAAAATCCTCAGCCAAAAAAAATCTCATTTGGGGCTTTCCATAACTAGATTTTTGACATTTCTGAAACTCCAACTGTGGTCATTAGATAAAGCAAGTTCTGCTAAAGATGCATGGCAGATTTAAATAATACCAATTACCATTACAGACCTTATTCAAGGGATGAGGTCTGAGACTCAAACTACCCTCTCTTTTCCTCGGTGGCTTCTTTTATTCTCAGTTCTCTTAAAAGTCAGTATACCCAGGGGCTTCCCAGGTGGCAGACTGGTAAAGAATCCACCTGCCAATGGAAGAGACGTAGGCAGTACAGGTTTGATCCCAGGGTAGGGATGATCCTCTGAAGGAGGAAATGGCAACCCACTCCAGTATTTCTGCTTGGAAAATTCCATGGAAGTGGAGCCTGATGGGCTACTGTCCAGGGGAGTCGCAAAGAGTTGTACATGACTGAGCATGTAATGTTGACATATCCTAAACCACTATGCAAAGACAAATAGTTAGAACCTAGGAATATCTCTTTTTAAAAGACTTTTTTTTGATGTGGACCAGTTTTTAAAAGTCTTTATTGACTTTGTTACAATATTGCTTCTGTTTTATGCTTTGGTTTTGGGGGCACAAAGCATGTGAGATTTTAGCTCCCGACCAGAGATTAAACTCCTATCCCCTGCATTGGAATGAGAAATCTTAACCTAACCACTGGACTGCCAGGGAAATCCCAATCTTTTTTTTTTTTTTTTTAAGATTCTTGACATGTGTTATATTATGATACCTATAAATACACTTACTGTGTATTTATAGTTACTTTACATGTTACTTTACATGTTATTAAAAACTATGAAGTTCTGTCACTGTTTCTTAGCTCCATTATTCCTAACACCTGGCCATAATGTTCTTCCTTCCTCTGGGATGGGCCCTCTTGATCACTTATTCCAGAAGGATGGAGACCCACTGAGTAGCTAGGTCTATCTCAGCTGCCCCTTGGACTCATCTGGGTAGTGATTTGGACTCCCTACCCAGGGAAGTCAATAAGGCCTAGCTATTTTCAAGGGAGGCAGCTGCTGGGTCCCAGTCAGAATTATTTGAGGCCATTTTCTCTCACTGATAGAGAAGAGAGATCCACTTACAGTGGAAATGCTGTCAGCTTGCACCACTGAATTCAATTACCCGTCTTCACAAGTGGCCACAGTGTGCCTTGCAGTTAGAAGAAGGGAACTGGGTTAAAAGTTTTCTTTTGCTTTCTCCTTTCCATTTTTTTTTTAAGGAAAAAAAAAATTGTCAGTTATTAAACTTGTTAGCCTTCATATTACTTGTAGGAAACTCATCTCCGATAGGAGGGGCATTTATTTAATGAGACCCTATTTCAACAGAGTACACTGTAATGGAAAATGAAATCCTACAGTTAACTAGTCAGATATTAAGACTGATCCCTGTCAACATTATGGTCACAGCCTCAAAGCGTAGACTGGGGTTTTCGGAAGTTAAACATGTTCCTTATTTACATAGCATCTTTATTACTGCTGTAAGCCCCTTGAGACTGATACCCACAACAGATCTTGATCCCTACGAGATCCAACAAAGGGTATCCTCTGTGAAATAAGCTGCTGGGCAGAGAGCAGGGATCAAGTGTGACTTGGGGTCGGCCTGAGTCAAATCTTAATTTTGACACATGACACTGAAAGAAGGCTGAAGAGTTGATGCTTTTGAACTGTGGTGTTGGAGAAGACTCTTGAGAGTCTGCAAGGAGATCCTTGCAGGACTTGGACTGCAAGGAGATCCAACCAATCAATTCTAGAGGAAATCAGTCCTGAATATTCATTGGAAGGACTGATCCTGAAGCTGAAGCTCCAATACTTTGGCCACCTGATGAAAAGAGCTGATTCACTGAAAAAGACCCTGATGCTGGGAAAGACTGAAGGTGGCAGGAGAAGGGGACAATGGAGGACAAGATATGGGATGGCATCACCAACTCAATGGACATGAGTTTGAGTAAGTTCTGGGAGACGGTAAAGGACAAGGAGGCCTGGTGTGCTGCAGTCCATGGGGTGCCAAAGAGTTGGACACGACGGAGCGACTGCAGAGCAACGGGTCAGGTAACTTTTATAGTCACGAAAATGTCTCTTGTCCTCAGTTTCCCACTCACAAAATTGGAATCATATACTAGATCCTCATTATAACATCATCCATTATAGGTAAGAACTAGCATTAAAGTACGTGGTCTATTTTCAAAGAAGTTCAGTCCAGTCCAGTCGCTCAGTTGTGTCCGACTCTTTGTAACCCCATGGACTGCAGCACGCCAGGCCTCCCTGTCCTTCACCAACTCCCGGAGTTTACCCAAGCTCATGTCCATTGAGTCGGTGATTCCATCCAACCATCTCATCCTCTGTTGTCCCCCTCTGTCTGTCTCCTCTTGCCTTCGATAAGGGCTTTGTAGTGAGCTATCCTTTCAGAGTGACTTTGCTTAAGTCCCTAATTACTCATCAAGAGTTTACAGTGAGTCAGGTTATTAGAGCAGGTTAAACATGTTTCTTATGTTACATTCAGGGCCTCCAGATTGTGTATTACTCTGGATCAAAGTTTCTTCCATGCTTAGTTCACTGACATTCTTCACTGATGAACTGATTCTGATTGTCAGTCAAAAAGAAAAGTTTCCTTCAAAACTTAGTAGGAAAATAACCATTCAGTTCAGTTCAGTTCAGTCGCTCAGTCGTGTCCAACTCTTTGCGACCCCAAGAATTGCAGCACGACAGGCTTCCCTGTCCATCACCAACTCCCAGAGTTCACTCAAATTCACATCCATCGAGTTGGTGATTCCATCCAGCCATCTCATCCTCTGTTGTCCCCTTCTCCTCCTGCCCCCAATCCCTCCCAGCATCAGGGTCTTTTCCAATGAATCAACTCTTTGCATGAGGTGGCCAAAGTACTGGAGTTTCAGCTTTAGCATCATTCTTTCCAAAGAAAACCCAGGACTGATATCCTTTAGAATGGACTGGTTGGATCTCCTTGCAGTCCAAGGGACTCTCAAGAGTCTTTTCCAACACCACACTTCAAAAGCATCAGTTCTTCAGTGTTCAGCTTTCTTCACAGTCCAACTCTCACATCCATACATGACTACTGGAAAAACCATAGCCTTGACTAGATGCACCTTTGTTGGCAAAGTAATGTCTCTGCTTTTTTTTTTTTTTTAATGTCTCTGCTTTTGAACATGGTATCTAGGTTGGTCATAACTTCATTTCCAAGTAGTAAGCGTCTTTTAATTCCATGGCTGCAATCACCATCTGCAGTGATTTGGGAGCCCCCCAAAATAAAGTCTGACACTGTTTCCACTGTTTCCCTATCTATTTCCCATGAACTGATGGGACCAGATGCCATGATCTTCGTTTTCTGAATGTTGAGCTTTAAGCCAACTTTTTTAGTCTCCACTTTCACTTTCATCAAGAGGCCTTTACCCAACAATAAATATTTTTTGTTTATACTGTTTTAGATTTGTACAGTCACAGAAATACAGAACAAGCAAGACAGAAATAACACTGACTTTTAACACAAAATATAGCTCTCCTAAACTCTGACTTCCAACCTGAAGGGACTGGAATGTTAAACCAAATTCAAAATGGTATGATCTTTACAAGGAAATCCGTGGAACTTCAAAGTACTTTATCACTGGCTATTAGACAGGAACTAATGAGAGTGTAGGTGGGGAACTGGCAAAGAGACAGAAGTTTGGCAGGGCCATCTGATGCCATTATTTGTGTTGATACACTGGTGGATCTGTGCATCAGGTTGTATCTTTCTGTATGATACCACAGACCACTAGCTCCTATGTGCCAACTGCCACTGAGACCAACAGTCCAAACATCCTCTCCATTTCAAATAATAACAGCCATGCTGCTTGACCTGACACACTGAATGCGGTAGAGGGAGCACGAGGGAAGACATTGTGCTTATATTTAAGGAGGAACATCAATCACCTCAGATATGCAGATGACACCACCCTTATGGCAGAAAGTGAAGAGGAACTCAAAAGCCTCTTGATGAAAGTGAAAGAGGAGAGTGAAAAAGTTGGCTTAAAGCTCAACATTCAGAAAACGAAGATCATGGCATCTGGTCCCATCACTTCATGGGAAATAGATGGGGAACAGTGGAAACAGTGTCAGACTTTATTTTGGGGGACTCCCAAATCACTGCAGATGGTGATTGCAGCCATGAAATTAAAAGACGCTTACTCCTTGGAAGTAAAGTTATGACCAACCTAGATAACATATTCAAAAGCAGAGACATTACTTTGCCAACAAAGGTCCGTCTAGTCAAGGCTATAGTTTTTCTAGTAGTCATGTATGGATGTGAGAGTTGGACTCTGAAGAAAGCTGAGCACTGAAGAACTGATGTTTTTGAACTGTAGTGTTGGAGAAGACTCTTGAGAGTCCCTTGGACTGCAAGAAGATCCAACCAGTCCATTCTAAAAGAGATCAGTCCTGGGTGTTCTTTGGAAGGAGTGATGCTAAAGCTGAAACTCCAGTACTTTGGCCACCTCATGCGAAGAGTTGACTCACTGGAAAAGACTCTGATGCTGGGAGGAATTGGGGGCAGGAGGAGAAGGGGACGACAGAGGATGAGATGGCTGGATGGCATCACTGACTTGGTGGACATGAGTCTGAATGAACTCCTGGAGTTGGTGATGGACAGGGAGGCCTGGCATGCTGCGATTCATGGGGTTGCGAGGAGTCGGACATGACTGAGCAACTGAACTGAACTGAACTGAAGTGACGAATGATGTTCACACGCATCCCACTCCAAAGGTAGGGCCTGTGATGTGCAATTGTACCACACGAACTCTGGTTGCTAGAGTCGTAGAATGGGAATCAGGACGCCTGGGTGTTGTGCCAAGCTCTGATACGGTGTATGACTCCAGGAAAGTCATTTAAGTCCCCTGCACTTTTAACTGGCATTTTGAAATGGGCATATTGCCTCCTGCTCGGCAGAGGAGAATCCTCTGTAAGATCTGACATTTATGTGATGCTTAAATATGCTTCAGACCAGTTTAATTCAAAAGTCCAAATTATAATGACAGATTTAGACTATTTTTGGAAAATAGGTAAATACCAGGAACTGTGTCATTAAACCTTTCCTAAAAGGTTTATGATAAGAAAGAATCCAGTTCATGCACAAGAATATTGCAGGGGGTATCATATGGGACAAGACTGTTAAATGAGGCGTTGTCTAGGACTGTAAACAGTATGAACAAAGTTCACACGAGCATTTGGTTCTTATTTCTAAGCTTCCTTACCCAGAAGCTAGGTTAGCTAGCTTCTTGAAGACACATTCCAGGTAGAATGAGAATGCTCCTCACAAAACTGAATTGTGTGAATTCCTCATTCTCAAGGGAATGGCCCTGCTACTTTCTACCTTACATTAAACCATGAAGAAATGCTGCTAGATAAATCAAAAATAGATGCCAATGTTGATAAAAACGGCCCAGTTGTGTGGATAGAGACACCTGCCAGTGAAATAACAGTAATATGTATAATTAAGGAGGAATTCCATCATATTTGATTCAAATTACAGAGTCTATCAATCGGAGTGAGAAAAAAAGGTATATATATATATATATTTATGTTTATATTATTTGGAATAGTATATATATATTTATATTATTTGGAATATATATATTATATTATTTGGAATAGTGCATTTATATATATATATATATATATATATATATATATATATATATGTATTTTTTTTTCCCTCAGCTCCAAGAAAGAGCAAACATCAGTAAACCTGCAAAGATGGCAGATTTGTACAACTGCCAGCAGAAATCTTTTTTTAATTTGCCTTTTACTTCTTGTTCCATTCCTACAACATTACTGCACTATGTAGTCAACATCACAATATGGCTTTGCTGTCTATTCCAAGAAGAGTCAGATCCATATGTTCATCTTGTTCTGTCTCTGTCCCCGCAATATCTCTCCTTTCTCTCACACCCTCATTTTCTTTTTGGTTTTATGGCACAGCATTACTAGTTTTATTCAACAGCTGGAGAAAGACAATTTGGTGACACTCATCTCTCATGGAGCCCAGGCTGACCTGCCTTTCTCCCTCCGCTCTCCCCAATGAGGAGCAGTAATAAAAGCTCAACAGCTCTAAAAGCAATCGATTCAGAAACGGTGTGGTGCAATTACCAGCCCGGATGGCAGCAAAGACTTCCAGTAAAATAAAAGAAAGACACATATAATCTCTGCAGTGGGACTGGCCTCCTTTGCACAAGCAGCCCTCTGGTCATAAAGAGGCAGCAGGCAGTGCCTTGTGTGATGGGGTGAGCCGCTGGACTGCAAGGACCCAGGGAGGAGAGGGAGGAGAGGGTCTCTCAAAGAGCCCAGGGGATTATGGACAGGCTGGTTATCCCAAGGTAACAGTTCCAACTACTCTCTACTGAACCTGAAACCTCTTGATACCTTTCTTGTCTTGCTCTCCATAAAGAGTTTACTGCTGTACAATCAGTTCAGTTCAGTTCAGTCACTCTGTCATGTCTGGCTCTTTGCAACACCATGGAACCAGAGCACACCAGGCCTCCCTGTCCATCACCAACTCCTGGAGTCCACCCAAACCCATGTCCATCGAGTCGGTGATGCCATCCAACCATCTCATCCTTTGTCATCCCCTTCTCCTCCCACCTTCAATCTTTCCCAGCATCAGGCTCTTTTCAAGGAGACCTTTTGAAGGAGGTCACCATTATCTTCATTACCTCCACCATAGTTTCAGTTCAGTTCAGTCGCTCAGTTGTGTCCGACTCTTTGCGACCCCATAAATTGCAGCACGCCAGGCTTCCCTGTCCATCACTAACTCCCGGAGTTCACTCAAACTCATGTCCATCGAGTTGGTGATGCCATCCAGCCATCTCATCCTCTGTCGTCCCCTTTTCCTCCTGCCCCCAATTCCTCCCAGCATCAGAGTCTTTTCCAGTGAGTCAACTCTTCGCATGAGGTGGCCAAAGTACTGGAGTTTCAGCTTTAGCATCATTCCTTCCAAAGAACATCCAGGGCTGATCTCCTTTAGAATGGACTGGTTGGATCTCCTTGCAGTCCAAGGGACTCTCAAGAGTCTTCTCCAACACCACAGTTCAAAAGCATCAATTCTTTGGCGCTCAGCTTTCTTCACAGTCCAACATAGTCTGGCCCCAGGTAAAAAGCAAGGAGGGAACGCAGCCCCACCCATCAGAAGAAAACAGGATTTACTGAGCATGGCCCCGCCCATCAGAACAAGAACTAGCTTCCCCCTCTGTCAGTCTCTCCCATCAGGAAGCTTCCATAAGCCTCTTATCCTTCTCCATCAGAGGACAGACAAACTGAAAACCACCATCACAGAAAACTAACCAATCCGATCACATGGACCACAGCCTTGTCTAACTCAGGGAAACTATGAGCCATGCCATGTAGGGCCACCCAAGATGGGCTGTACAATACCTCTCTTGTTACTTTCTAACAGAAGACCCTCCTTTCCCCCACCCCCATGAAGTAAAGCTAGGGAAGCTGAATCATTAGAGCATCCATTCATTCTGGGCTTCCAAAGCCCTGAGAGTGGCCATAGCAATGTGTTCCTTGGGCCGTGTCTTTTCTGTAAAATTGGTAAACAAGATACTTTAGCTGTAGTAGCTGAAGACCCCAATACCCTTCATCTCTAGCCTCCTCTCCATCACACATCCCCTTATGTAGGGCTTAATGAAGAGGCAGTCAATGTATTTGGGATCCAACTAATGGGAGGTGGATTGGGATACATTTAGTTCTTTGTTGGGATACCTTCATATAGTTCACAATATGTCTTTGCAGAATTAAGACTTTACTCACTTTCCAGGTATAGAAATGGCTTCCAGAAGTAGTCTGACCACCTCCATTTCTATATGACCTAGTCTTGACAGAATCTGCCCAAAGTTGAAATATTCCTTAAAAATTCACTTGACTTTACCAATATAACATTTCAAAAGCTACTACTAATAAAAAATATAACATTTGATCAACCAAGCCTCCCCTCCCCCCAAAAAAGACTGAATTACCCTTCTGTTTTATCTGTAGTAAACATTACAAAATTGTCATGAAAAGACATCCAAAGAGAACATAAATTACATTGTAGGGAAAACGTATCATGGAAGTGTGTCAAGCAATTATCTCAAAAAAGTAGATTATTGTATACATTTCTGTAATGTTTATGATATTTATCAGTTTTTTTAAATTTCTGAATGTTCATTATTTCTTTTCTCATGCTAAATTAATAGTCATTCATATCGAATTTTTCAATATTTTTCTTAAAGAAGTTACATACCACACGTACGCACACTGTATAAGCTTCAGGCCCCACAAAGCACGAACTTCCCAAGGGCCTCCTTGCTCCCAGTTCTGTCCTCAGAGAAATCCAGGTTACCCCTGAGGCAATACTCCTCTCTCTCCCTTCAGGAATGCTAACTGGCCTGGAAGTCTCCTGTATGAACATGCTGACCTAGTTTACACAGTGGCCTCCAAGCACAAGGCGGGTTTAGAGTAAAAGTCTATCCAGATATTGTTTCCACAGGAGCTTTATAAACTCTTCACAATACGAATACTTGATCTCAAAGGCAGCATCACCTAAAGAATGTCTAAGTTTGCTAATGATGTGGGATGCTGATTGCTTTTCACATGTAATAAATTCTATGATCCATTCGGTTTGGGAACAATCAGGTTTTGGGGGGAAGAGTGAGGAGGGGATTTTTTTTACAGTAGGAATTTTCAGTTTTTAATATGTTAATTGGAATCATAGCTATCCAAAAGAACAGAGTATTCAGTATTCCCAACATTCATTTGAGCACGATTTTTACTTTTTATGGAAATAAGAATTTCTTTGGTGGATCATCTTATTGGAAAGAGAATAACAGAAATCTGGAAATCAGATTTGCTAGGTTTATAGCAAATATTAATTTTATGACCAATCTCAAGACCTCAAATAGATTTAGTATTTAGCATACATAATGAAGTTGCATGTGTCTATCTCCTCTGGATCATGAACCCATCTGAGGCAAAGCCATGGCTTCACTTTACTAAGTATGTATCTGTTGTTTATTATGCTAGCTATTAGGGATGTAAAGATGGCCCCATCTATTTCAGTCAAGTGAAGAAGGTAATAAGTAGAATAGAATATGGGACAGAATTCATGGAAAACCAAAATGGTAGCAAAACCATTGTGTTTGCAGAAAGAGATAAGGGAGAGTCAAGTCAAGCCACAGAGAGGAGATGGCACATGGGTTGGGCTTTAAATATAAAACCTGGGTAAGCTGTGTTGGTCAAGGGCGAATGGAGGTAGACAGATCCCAGCCATAGAGCAGAATGTGAACAGAAGAGCTTGATGGGATCAGAGGTGTTCTATTTACATGCATATACTATGACCCTAACAATAGAACTCAGACATAATAGATGCTCAAAATATTTGCTGGGAGACTTCATTGGTGGCCCAGTGGTTAAGAATCCAACTGTGACGTGGGTTCAATCGCTGCTTGTGGAACTAAGATTCCACATGCCTTGGAGCATCTAAGCCTTGGCTCTGCAATTACTGAGTCCATGAGCTCTGGAGCCCATGGGCCACAGCTAGAGAGTCTGCATGATGCAAGCTGTGTGCCACAGCTAAGACCTAATGCAGCTAAGTAAATAAATGAATATGTACTGAAATGAAATAATCTCATCTTTCTATTCCATTCAGTAACCATTTCCTTTACTCAGTTTCCCTTTTACCAAATGGTGATTGTGCTTGTCCCCACTTGACTCACAGAAAATCACACATATAAAATGCCACTCGGAAAATGAATGTATAAGGGAAATGGAAGATTCTGGTCATGCTCAAACATTTTAACAACTGGTGTATCACAGTGGCCCACACTCTCCCAACAACTTTCTGCAAAGGGTATGCATTTTGCTCTCCCCCTTGCTGTTGGGGAGCAGAATGGTTGTTTGTGGGACAGAACATGATAATGCCTCCCATCTGCCACACCCTGATGCTGGAGCAAGGGGGACGTCTGCGTTCAGTTCTGGGAGAATTTGTATTTCTCCTTGTGATCTTCACTGAAGTTGGCTGAAAGGTAGGGACACAGCCAAGGACAGCAGCAGCAAACAGAGGTGATACCTTCCTAACATTATACTGAAGGAAAGTGAAAGTGAAATTCGCTCAGTCGTATCCGACTCTTTGCGGCCCCATGGACTAGACAGCCCACGGAACTCTCCAGGCCAGAATACTGGAGTGGGTAGCCCTTCACTTCTCAAGGGGCTCTTTCCCACCCAGGTCTCCCACATTGTGGGTGGATTCTTTACAGCTGAAACACAAGGGAAGCCCAAGAATATTAGAGTGGGTAGCCTATCCCTTCTCCAGTGCATCTTCCTGACCCAGGAATCGAACTGGGGTCTCCTGCATTGCAGGTGGATTCTTTACCAATTGAGCTATCAGGTATTAGTAGACTAATTTGGCTGGAATATCATTGTAGAGATAAGCTGAGAAATTATGGTCCACAGACAAAGTGAGTTGGCAAGGTGAAAATGTGGAAGTAAAATGCAAATATGCACTCTCCAGCATCAGAGAAACAAGCATTTGGGTGTTTTTGTTTGTTTGTTTGTTTTATTTTTTAGCTGAAATAAAGACAAATGTAATTTAGGATTCTACAGTGCCTTACTGCTACTGTGCTAGAAATGGCTGGCTGAAATGCCTGCTCCATTCTGTCAAACTGGCAAACTCCTAAACATCCTTCATCAACCAGTGGCAACCTTACTATTTCTGCAAAGCCCTCCTGAATCCAGCAAGCAGAGCAAGGGTATTGTTCTGCATACTCTCGTGGTTTTACATATATATATAGACATATACACACCTAACTCTTACACGTATATATGCATGCATGCTAAGTCACTTCAGTCGTGTCTGACTTTTTGCTACTCTATGGACTGTAGCCCACCAGGCTCCTCTGTCCATGGGATTCTCCAGGCAAGAATACTGGAGTGGGTTGTCATGCCGTTTTCCAGGGGATCTTCCCAGGGATGGAACCTGCGTCTCTTATGCACTGACAGGCAGGTTCTTTACCATTAGCTCCACATGGAAAGTCCTATAGGTGTGTGTGTGTGTGTGTGTGTGTGTGTGTGTGTATGTGTATAATAGGTATATACCTATTATTCTAGAATGCATTGACTTTATGAGTTTATCAAAGCTTAGATTCTGAGACGTTAAGGTCAAACACTAGATCTTATCATCTCTGAATTTCTAGCAGCTTATACACTGCTTATCACCATTATAAACTCAGTTAAATGGTAGCATTATTATTATTACTTCACAGGGTAACACATAAAGTACATAAAAGAGCCAGCCAAATTTTTGACACTTTATCCAACTTTATCACGGTCTTATCCTTCCCAAAATGCCATCCCATCTAGATAATTTTATTTTCCTTGCTTTTGCTTTTAAGCAAACGCATTATGTTCTTAACTAGAATACTCTCTTTTCTCTTTTCCATCCATTCAACTCTCAGCAATGATTCAGGCCCAGCTCAGAAATCTCCTCCTCTGAGACAACCTATGGACTAGGAGAAAATATTTGCAAACCAAGTATCTGATAAGGGATTAATATCCAAAATATATAAAGAACTCATTTAACTCAATGGTAAAAAGAAAACACCCCAAAACAAATGAAAAACCCCAACTAATCCAATTAAAATATGGGAAGATGGACTGGATAGACAGTTTTACCAAACAAGACACAAAAATGGCCAACAGATACAAGAAACAGTTGCCCAATGTCACTAATCATCAGGGAAACTCGAATCAAAACTGCAATGAGATAAATCTCATACCTGTTAGAATGGCTGTTATCAAAGAGATAACTACTAGTTAAAAAAAAGACAGAAGGGAACCCTTGTGTACTATCGGTGTAAGTGGAAACTGGTGTGGTTACTGTCTCCTCCCAGGCCAGTGGTGCCATGCCGGGGTGGTGTCTTGGGGCTGGTCCAGATGGAGGAAGATGGCCAAGTTGCAGAAGATCCCAGGACTGGTTTCCTAAGGTGGCCTGAGCCGGGGCCGCTGTGTGTATCCGTGAGGACCCTGCCACCAGCCCCAAGGACACCCTGCCCCTCTCTGCCACCATTCCTGGAATCCCAACCACGGGAGGGCTTGTCAACCTCGGGGTTATTTTACCTCTAAAAACTTCAAAAAATAGAACTACCATATGATCCAGCATTCCCACTTCTGGGAAAATATCCAAAGGAAATGAAAACAGGATTTTGAAGAGTATTTGTACTCTCATGTTTATCGTACCATTATTCACAACAGCCAAGATACAGAAATAACCTATGTGCCCACCAAAGGATGGATGTATAAAGAGATGTGGTAGTTTTATATACAATAACATATTATTCAGTTACGAGAAACAAGGGAATCTTGCCATTTGCGACAGCATGGAGGGAACTTGAGGGCATCGTACTAAGTGAAATCAGTTAAACAGAGAAAGACAAATACTGTATGATCTCACGTACATGTGGAATCTAAAAAAGCTAAAGCCTTAGAAGCAAAGGGGGACCTCACGGGTGCAGCTAGTGGTAAATACCTGCCTAGCAATGCAGGAGACACAAGAGACTCAGATTTGATCCCTGGACCGGAAAGATCGCCTGGAGGAGGAAATGGCACCCCACCCCAGTGTCACCGCCTGGAACAGTCCATGGGCAGAGGAGCCTGGCAGGCTACAGTCAATGGGGCCACAAAGAGTTGGACATGACTGAGAGACTGACCACATAGAAACAAAGAGTACAATCATGGTGACCAGGGGCTGGCATTGGAGTAAACGGGGACATACTGGTCAAAGTTATAAACCTTCAAGTTATAAAATGGATAAATTCGAGAGATAAATAAATCCTGGGAATCTAATGCACAGCACTGTGATTAAATGTATAACATTCAGAGAGCAGATCTTAAATGTTCTGACCACAAAAAAAAAAAAGAAATGGTAATTATGTGATGCAACGGAGCTGTTAACTAAGGCTATAGTAACAACTTTGCAATACATACGGGTAGCAAATCAAACGCCCTGTATACCGTGAACATATGTGTTCATATGCCATACGTTATATGGCAATTATCTCTCTATAGAGTTGGATTAAAAAGAAAAAGGAGGGACTTCCCTGGTGGTCCAGTGGCTAAGACTCTGATCTCTCAGTGTTGGGGCCCTGGGTTTGATCCCTGGTTGGGGAACTGGATGCCACATGTCACAACTAAGACCCTGTGCAGCCAAATAAGTAAATAAAAATAAATATAAAAAGAAAAAGACGAATCCCCACCTCTATGAAGACTTCCCTAGCTACTCCACACCTTAGGGAGGGTTTTCTCTACTGAACTCATGAAACGCTGTAAGGAGATTCATCTATTATCATTGTCAATAGAACCTGAATTTTTCTCCCCTGCCACCCCAACATTTCATAGTGCAGGGGTCCCCAACCCCTAGGCCACAACAGGTACCAGTCCACGGCCTGTTAGGATAGGGGCTGCATGGCAGGAGGTGAGGGGCAGGTGAGCCAGCCAGGAGTCATCTGTTACTCCCCATCTCTGTTAGTAGCATGACTGCCTAAGCCAGCCTCTCCTCTGCCTCCCCCGGCCATGGGAGAACTCTTTCACAAAACTGGTCCCTGGCGCCAAAAAGGTTGGGCAGTGCTGAGAGAGTTTACACTAAACCAGATGAAGCGATAGTTATTCTCTCTCCATATGAACCAGGCAGCCCACCCAAACTACACTGGATACTGAGGCCCTGACCATCTCATTGTGCCTGCGTGCGTTCTCAGTCATTTCAGTCGTGTCTGACTCTTTGTGACCCTACGGACTGGAGCCTGGCAGGCACCTCTGTCCAGGCTATTCTCCAGGCTAGAATACTGGAGTGGGTTGCCATGCACTCCTCCAGGGGATCTTCCCCAGCCAGGGATCAAACCCAGCTCTCCTGTGTTTTCTGCATCGCAGGCAGATTCTTCATTGCTGAGCCATCAGAGAAGCCCGACCACTTCATGCCATTGCTCATAAGAATTAACAGCTTAAAAGTGGCTATGACTATGAAGATTGGGAGACAGAATTCTATTCTACCTGTGCTTTCGCCAATAAGGGCTCAAAAGAAATGCTACCAACTGTTTCTCTGCAATGCTTCAAGCCTAGCCAAACCTCTAGAATTCTCCCAGGAGGCGATCTGAGCGCAGCAGACCCTGCGTGCCTGGCAGGCAAGGGACTGGTCCTTCTGGCTTCCTCCTGCCTTCCATCAGGATGGCGACCATCTGACAGTTCCCCTGTCCGAGATGCCTTTGAACCCATCATGACAGTAAAGACAAATGTAAATAAATAAAAGTGAGATTCATACTTTTTGCAGTCTCACCTCGAATTGCGGGAGGAAATCAATGCTTCAGTGTTTCCCAGAGTAGGAAAGAGGTTTGGGTTGGATTTTGTCATGTTTAACAAGGAACTGAAAGAAGCGTGATGCCTTTGGCAGGAATTAATAGAGCAGGTGTTGCGTTTCAGCTCCCCTGGTTTCCATTTTGCTGGTCTTCATGCTAACTGCAACACCTTCTCTCCCTGTGTTAAGCCTTCTCTACCTCAAGTGTCTGAGTAGCAATCTACATCTTATCAAATACCCCCTTACTGAGTACCCCCCCCCGCCCCCGTTACTGAGCAGGCCTCTCTGTGGTTAAGCTGGAGTTTTCTTCCTCAATTATTTCCCCAGCTTTCAATATTTAGAATCAAAGCTTCTGCCAAAGAACCACACACACACACACACACACACAAATCAACCTAGCAAACAAAAAGCACCAATACTTTACATCAGGATATAATAATTTGCATCAAAACGGACCTTTCCTAGGTTCCCTTTCCTCAAAACCCCTCTTTCAGCTACGAATATATAGATAATCCCATCAGAATAGATTAATCCAGTTAGAACTTCCCCCCAAAATGTGTTTGCATCTCAGTGGAGAGGTTCCTGCTCATTCCTTCACAGGTATCTTTCATATATTGTGCTGAGTGTTAATAAAGACAACAATGAACAGAACACAGCGATCCTGAAAGCATCTTTGATAGTTTGGTTCCAGTGGTTAGCCAAGGTGCAAGGCAGGGACTCCATGAGCGGACACTTTGTTGACACTTTGAAGTGGAATCTAAATGCTTCATCACAGCCCCATGCCTGGCTAAATTCTAAACTCAAGTGAAACATCTAGAGTGCTAGCATCTCTCTCCTGCACGTGTGCTAACTCTCCAACTTACCTAGATTTCCTAGGATCTGCTCAGAGGATAAATGTGTGCCTGAAATTATCACGGATTGCAAGCAGGTTGGGGATGGGCAGTACAACATGGGACGCAGTGCCCTGAGTAACTACTTTACTGACAGCAGTTTAGAGTCTAAAACCAGTCATTCGTGGGCTTCCTGTTGACCAAACCCCCTGCCAGCTGTGAGCCTTTAGGCAAAGGAGATGATCCAATCTCCTAATGATTCAATGAGTCTCTTTTTCTCTTGTCTTTCTGCAAGAGCTCTCAACACTGACCCACTCATATAGATCAAGTAAAGATTTTAACACATTATATTACAATTATATTCAATCTTCATGACACCTCTACTAGCTGCCATTGTTAACTTCATCACACGGAGACAAATGAAGCTCAGAGGTGTTAAGTAATTACCTAAATTCACATAGCTGATAAGTGGCAACCCTACACTCTCTCCGAATACTGGGCTGCTTCCCATGGTAACATGCACTAATCAAACTTGCACACTTTATGACGTAATAGTGAGAAGGATATTAAATATGATATGCAAAGTAGCTATATCGTACCTGTTCCATTTGTTGTTGCTTGGTTGCTCAGTCATGTCCAACTCTTTTGAGACCCCATGGACTGTACCCTGCCAGGTTCCTCTGTCCATGGGATTTCCCAGGCAAGAATACTGGAGTGGATTGCCATTTCCTTCTCCAGGGCATCTTCCCAACCCAGGGATCAAACCCATGTCTTCTGCACTGCATAGCAGGAGATATGCAATGATACCCATATATACAGATACCCAATAGAGGCTAGATGCTTTCACTTCCTTTTGCCTTACAGTCAGTACATGTTGCTCTTTTGATTCACTAGAGGAACAACTTTGATACAATAGCAACATGTATTGGGAAATAAAGGTACTGAAGCAGAGAAGGCAATGGCAACCCACTCCTTGCCTGGAAAATCCCTTGGACGGAGGAGCCTGGAAGGCTGCAGTCCATGGGGTCGCTAACAGTCGGACACGACTGAGCGACTTCACTTTCACTTTTCACTTTCATGCATTGGAGAAGGAAATGGCAACCCACTCCAGTGTTCTTACCTGGAGAATCCCAGGGACGGCGGGGCCTGGTGGGCTGCTGTCTATGGGGTCGCACAGAGTCGGACATGACTGAAGCGACTTAGCAGCAGCAGCAAAGGTACTGAAGCATTCTCAGCCACAAAGTAAAAGAAAAAAAAAGTTCTGCTGGTTTGGCTTTGTCATATGTAATGCCTCGCTGGAAGCAGGATAGGTAACAAACACCCTGTACAAGAAACCACAAGGCTTTCTGTCGAAGTAACCGGGACCATCTAAACAGATGGACAGAGAACAGTGAAAACCAGGTGTGTCATCTGGGTGTTGCAGGAAAACAGACCGTGGTCTCCTGGTACTGTAGCTTCTTCTGAAATCAAATGCCAACAATGCTCTGGTGCATTTTTCATGAGCTGTGCACTCAGCCATGCTCAGAAACACTAGAAGTTTCCCCAGGGATATATTAGCAAACAGCTCACCCCTCCCTGCACCTCCCAGGGCTTAGTAGTCCCCTCCCGCTTTGTGTGCTTCAGTTTCACTGAGAACAGCTTCTGCTCAAAAGCCGGTTCCTCCCCAAGTCCCACAGCTGGGCTGACGCTGGGATGCTGGCTTCCCTGCCTGTCTCGGAGACAGGGCAGGACAGACAGCTCGCCAGCTCAGCTGCACCTCGGTCTCCTCTAGTACTCTTAGGGAAAGAAATGTCATCCTGATGTGCTGAGAAATAACCAATCAGACTTTTTAAAAGAAAGAAGGAAAAAGAGAAAAAAAGAAAAGACTTGGAGAAAGAGGGATAGAGCAATCACAGCCAGTGTTTCCTTAGAGCTGCATTTTCCACCAAATTCCATTAACACAAAATACTTCTGCTTCCTTTGGTCCCAGTGGGAGACCAAACCATCCCTGATCAGACAATCTGGATATGCTTTTCTTGCTATTTCCATGATTTTTTTTTTTTTTTGCTTGTTTCTCTTAAAACCCCTTTTTGTAAACAATCTCCTCTTATTCTCTTTCTCCCTCCCTCAAAGATGTTCAAACTTCTGAGCAGGAGGTTAGGAGCCAGGAAGTATGTAAGTGTGTGTGTGTGGAGGAGGGGCATGGAGGGGAGATAGCTGATTACCTAATATTTATTAAGCACCTAAGAAGTGCCATGCACTGTTGCTCTGAGAGCATTAGAAGGAAACTTCTTTTAACAATACCAGGAGGAAGCTATCATTCAGCCCATTTTACAGATGCAGAAGTTTCAGTAAGCAAGCAGCTTCTTCAAGGTCACCCAGCTAGTAAATGCCTGAGTGGGGGTTCTAACCCTCTTCTAACTAACCTTGTGTTAAGAAGCGCCTTTTCAGTTTCTAAACTGTACCTGCTCCTGGCTTGTGGGCAAGGGAAGGGCAAACCATGTGCAAGTTCACAGGCATCCGACCTGCCATTAGCAAAGATTAAAGACGGATAATACTGAAGCCAGGGAAGTCTCCCTATCACCCCCCTGATAAAAGTCACTTTATGCATGTAGTTATTCTGTGTGTTGATCACAGAGGTGTCTAATCTTAGGGCAGGGTGAGGTGATAAAGTCAGCGTAGAAGATCAGGTCAGGACTGTCTTAGAAACTCTCCTAAACTGGTCCTTTGGATGCATTGCAGTGCCATCGCTCAGTAAGCGTAATATTGGCACTTTGCTTTTGGAAGACATATCTCTGTCTCTTTGGTTGGGTTATTTTCTTGGGTTTCCATGCTGCATGAAAAATGTGTACTGTATCTTTAAGTACTAGACCCATACTGAAGAAAGAAAGATGCTCAGCCTTGAAAGACCTACAAGAATGAAGAAATTGAAGGGATAACAGATTGAAGCCTCACATTCACTCTGTCTCCCAGCATAAGCTCATTGAAGAAAAGTGTGTTTAGAAATGCCATATTATGTCAATTATTCTTGGGTGTTCACTCCCTGGCATGCCATCTGACAATCTCTCCTTCCCTCTACATTGTTGAGGTTGCATGCGTGCCATAGACTGCCAGGCTCCTCTGTCCATGAGATCCTCCAGGCAAGATTACTAAAGTGCATTGCTGTGCCCTCCTCCCAGGGTTCTTCACAACCCAGGGACTGAACCCAGATCTCCTGTGTTTCCTGCTCTGGCAGGAGGGTTCTCTATCACTAGCACCACTTGGGAAGCCCGTTGAGGTCACTTAAGTCAAACACATACATGCTGCAATCCCACTGCATTCACACAAGGAGAGCAGTCACAGGCAAAGCAAATCCAAACTCACAGGTCATCAAAGATTTTCCAATTAGCTCTGGAACACAAGCCTTGCGTACATAATCTCTGTTTGAACACAGGTGCTTCTGGTGTTTGGGGAATTTATAAACCTTCCAAGAAATCAATGAACCCACACTGTGATTGCCAAAATGCCGTTCAGCTGGCCCCTTCTCACTGGTTCCCTCCTCCTTGCCTTCCCCTCTATGGTCACCATCACATCTGAGTTCTGAGCACCAGCGCGGTGTAGAAATGGCCTCTATCGGGACTTGCTGGTTCCCAAACTTCCTGAAGAGAAGGGACCTCACGAGGGAACCGTAGCTTCAAAGTCTTCTCTTTCATCTTATAAAGCACCTCAGATGACCAACCAAGAAACAAATGTCAACACAATTTGAAGCAAGATTTGGCTTGTGAATTAACTGCGTTTAGATTCTTGGACATTTATTCCATTTTGTTCAGTGTGTTTAATGTGTGCAGCGTGAGTAGGATTGCCACTTTGAAGGTACGTTTCTGGAGGCCACGTGCAATGTAGTCCCCTGATTTTGTATCATGTCAAAGGCAGACCAATGTAGTAATACATTGCTGGTCACGGTGATGCCTTTCAGAAAAAGATTATGGTAGGATCTTATGCTACATCACGCAACTATAGTGCTGATACTTTTTAAAGAGCATCCAGCCTTCAGAAACAAAAGGTTATTGAATTTCTTATAACTCCAGAGCGAAAGTGTGTGCATGTTTCTGGGGGGCGGTGGTGATCACTGGCATAATGTTTTCTTTAGTCTTATACAGGCCTGGTCTACAGGGAGGACTCAGCTTACATTTGTTGAATGAATAAATGAGAGTAAGATCATCAAATGGGTAGTCAGTAAATGAGGGGATCAGTAAATCAGTATTTGATTTCCGGTGTTACAGGAGCTTTTTCTGGCTGTTTTATACCTCTGCGACATTCAAGCTTGACTGCCGGTGCATGGCCATTCCTTTGAGTTCTCTCATCTCTTTCTTTCTGGGTTGGTTCCTCTCCCCACAGCAGGAGCCAATGAGCTCCAGCCTTTTAGGAGTGAATAATAAACACAGCCTGTCCTGTTTAGGTTAGAGTTATCGATGGGAAATGACTTGATGAATAGTCCTTGCTTGACTGATAAACTTGTATATCAGGAAGTAAATCTAGTGGAAAAGGAAATCTATCCTCCACATGCACCAGCAAATGGGAGACTTATATTGACAGTAAGGATTCATCTTCTTAATTCTGAGTAGCTCTCAGGCTTCCTTCTTGGTACCCATCTTGCTGTTTTCCTGATATCCACAGCCCCAGCCTTCAAAGGATGGTATTACCTGTTTATTGATAAGGACAGCTGCACCGTTTTGCACTTACAAATCACTTTTTCATCTTTGAATTTCAAGCATCTCACATATGCTAACAAATAAGACAAACACCCTAGGGAAATGTTTTACACTAAATGCAATTCATTAAACAAAAACACAGAATTTGGTTTCTTGAACTGGTCTTACCCAACAGTTCTGAGATGGAACTCAGGATTTCAGGAAATAATAATACCATTGGTTATACTTCTACTATGATGCTAACACATTATTTCTATTTGATTTAAGGAAAACAGTCATATAAGTTTTTTTCTCCCTTTCGGAAGAAAGGAATCTATGTCTCAAAATTTTTTAACTAGCCAGAAGTTATTAGACAGCTAGAACATGCCAGCCTCATGCGAAGAGTTGACTCATTTAGAAAAGACTCTGACGCTGGGAGGGACTGGGGGCAGGAGGAGAAGGGGACAACAGAGGATGAGATGGCTGGATGGCATCACCGACTCAATGGACGTGAGTCTGAGTGAACTCCGGGAGTTGGTCATGGACAGGGAGGCCTGGCGTGCTGTGACTCATGGGGTCGCAAAGAGTCGGACATGACTGAGCGACTGAACTGAGAACATGCCAGAGTAGGAATCAGGCTTGTCTGATTACAAAGCCCATGTCTCTTTTTATTGAATATTACACTGTCTGGGTTATAGAAAAGCCATTTATTAATGTGGATGAAGAGGTCATATATTGCATTTGAACACATTTTAATCAAATTGCCAGATTCCATTTCTCGATGTGAAAAAAAAGTACACACTCTCTCCAGACAGAGATACTGGGGACTGTGATGGGCAGAATAATGGCTGCCGCAAGGATGCCCATGACCACATTCATAAGACTTGTGAATATGTTGCCTTCCATGGTATAGGGGAATTATGATTGCTAATCAGCTGACCTGAAACTATGGAGAGTAGCCTAGATTATCCATAAGAGCCCAGTGGAATTGCCAGGTAGCCCAGTGGAAAAGAGAGACAGAGGGGAGAACCAGCAAGAAGGCAGCATAAGAAACCCTCAGCCTGATGCTGCTGGCTTTGAAAATGGGGGGAGGGAACCATGAGTGAAGGAATGCAGCTGGCCTCTAGAAGCAGGGAAAGACAAGGGAATGGATCCTTCTCTAGAACCTTCACAAAGGAACTTCCTCCATGACACCTTGATTTTTCCCAGACTTCTAGAAGCTGGATGTGAACCGTGAGGTAATAAATTATGCTATTTTAAGCCATGAAATTTGTGATAATGTATTGCAGTAGCAATAGAAAACTAATACAGGAATCAATGGGGCTTAAAAACACAAAGACAAACACACAAATGAGAAAAAAACAGACCCAAACCAAGCCAAACAAGCAAGGGTTACACACCTTGCCAAGGCTGTGCTGTCTTGATGGTCTACCCTGTAGTTCAGGGTTTTCCAGGACAGCAGAGATTGTGATCATCTTTAGACCTCAAACATGGGTTATCTGTAGCTTCATCCTCCCCCAAGGAAAACAGAGGTTCTCTGTAGTTCATGAGGTCATCCAGAGGGCTATATTCCAGAGACCATAATGGAAGAACCAGGGGTCTACATGGTAGTTTTTGAGCGGGTGACCCAGGCTGTTTGCTTCTGGACACGATTGCTTTCAGTTCCTAGGTCTGCTAAAATTCACAGCTATTCCCTCATAGCTTGGTTGGTAAATCATCTGCCTGCAATGCAGGAGACCTGGGTTCGATTCCTAGGTCAGGAATATCTCCTGGAGAAGGAAATGGCAACCCATTCCAGGACTCTTGCCTGGAGAATCCCATGGGCAGAGGAGCCTGGCAGGCTACAGTCCACGGGATCCCAAGAGTTGGACACGACTTAGCGACTAAACCACCACCACCATCCTTGTAACTAGCGACTTAGAAGAACCATGTTTCAAGAGTGCCATAACTTCCAGAACTTCAGAATCTGGAAGGGCCAACATTTTTTTTTTTTTTTCATTTTGCCTGATATCCAATCTCTTCCAACAGAAATGACAGTCATATAGTAAATCCCATAGCCACATGCTGTTTTTCTATCCTCTCTGTGGACCATTATTAAGAAGCGTGTGTGTGCGCCAAGTCACTTCAGTCCTACCTGACTCTTAGTGACCCTAGGGACTGTAGCCCACCAGGCTCCTCTGTCCATGGGGATTTTCCAGGCAAGAATACTAGAGTGGATAACCATGCCCTTGTCCAAGGGATCTTCCCAACCCAGGGATGGAGCCTACATGTCTTGTGTCTCCTGCACTGGCAGGAGGGTTCTTTACCACGAGTGCCACCTGGGAAGTCCATTATTAAGAAGAGATACTGTTAAAGAAGGAAATGGAATCATACTTTCTGAGAGCCCATTTGCATATTTGTTATTAATATCTTGGCTTATTTTTTCTAATTGTTCCATGTATGCTGGCTTCCCAGGTGGTGCTAGTGGTAAAGAATCTATCTGCCGATGCAGGAGACGCAAGAGATGTGGGTTTGATCCCAGGGTTGGGAAGTTCCCCTAGAAGAGGAAATAGCAACCCACTCCAATATTCCTGCCTGGAAAATTCCATGGACAGAGGAGTCTGCTGGGCTACAGTCCATGGGGCTGGAGTCAGACATGACCAGGAGATTGAGTGCACACACATCATGCAAGTGAACACCGTACTCTCAATGAATTCACAATTTTTTAGAGGCAAAGAGCTTGCGCTCTTTCTTCTTCATGTATCAATACTAGTACTGCATCAATTGTCTAGTGCTTGTCTGGTGACTTAATCCTGCCCCAGGGCACCATTACTAACTGTTCAGTTATGGAAACAGCACTGAAAGTTCAGCTGTACCCCTTAATTCAACCACCCTAGCTCCATGGGGATACACTGACATTTGAAAAGTATTTTCATTTTCCCTGCCTATCTTTTTTCATTTGCTCTCACTTCTCAGGATGAGATTAAAGGAGACCCTAAAACTTGAGTCCACATAGCTTCTGTTAAGTATTAGGAAGCAAACAAAGAAACATGCCCTTAGCTCAAGGTTACCAAATGGCAGCCTATTATAAGGCAAACTGTTTCACTTGGCTTGCCAAAGGCTTGAATTAGAGACCAATACTTAAAAGTCAGAGGATTTATCATATACACCAGACATTTGGCTTCTCTCAAAAAGTTGGCAACTTACAGACTCAAATTTTTGGGTGATCATAATTAGTGGGAGCTGAGTGGTCACTGTCCCCAATGTAGCCACCTTGCTGGCTTTCCTCAGGCACGTTACCTGTCTGGCCCCTCTACAAATGTGAGTTGGCAACCTGTCTTCAATGTGTTTAACCATCTCTGCATCAGCTCCAAGTTTTCAAGGTCTGAGGTGGCCTGTGCCAACCATGTCCTGCCAAACATAGCCAACCCTCGAGCTCACGCTGTCAGTCACAGCCAAGGCAAGCCCATCACCCTGAGACCCAAGGAGCACGCATGGCCCACCGGCATCTCTGCCAGGGAAACCTCGGGCCACAGAAGCTGTTAACACATCCATCTCTCTGTCAGGGATTAACAAGCTGATCTGGAAATGTAGGGACAGCGGGAAGCCTCATGAACCACTTCTACCCTTGGGTTCGATCCAAACAGAATGTCAAAAGGGCAAGAGGCTTGGGATCTCAGAAGCTTCTGCGTGTAACTGGACTTCTGATCAGTTTAACAGGACGTTGAGCCATGTCATTGAAGGTGTCAAATCCCCATGTTGCCACTGATAAGTAATATAACAGATGAAGAGAGAGGAATAATTTCTTCTTGACCAGAACTGGCAATCAGTTGACACCTCAGAAGATGACAGCTGGCTTGCATTTATGATGGATATCCCAGTGCTTATATGTATGAATACTACCAAACTCACTGTGCTGAGCAACTTGCTTTGATAAGAGTTTATAAAGGCCAGCCTCCTGGGCTAATTATAAGTTAGAGGGGGAAAAAAATATGTCCTTTCAATGGAATGTCTCTGTTTTTCATTTCAGAGAGCCCCTTTTCTCGCTGAGATGTGGGGAAAGCCTCTTCTTTGCAGTTTGTCATTGTTAGGAGCACCAGCTGTATAATATTGTACTCTTTTTTCTTTCCCTTGCTGGACTGAAAAAGGTACTTGCTTTTCATTTTCCCTCACGGAGAAGGCTGCTGCCTTGTTTTGTTGGCTATCCCTGCCCTTCTGTAGCCCTTTCCTATTTCTGCCCTCCTTTAAAAAGATAAATTTCTTAACTGAGAAGGCTGTATCTTCTGAATGGACCTTTGCCACAGGAGCCTTTGGGGTTCTTTCCCTTGTTTATTTTTCATCAAAGAGAGCTGCATATGACTCACTTATCATATTTAAATAGATAGAGCAGCCCAGGAGAGGAAGGGAGAGGCTTCAATAGGGGACTTTCAGCTCTTTCTTCTCGGGGATGTGGCTGGGTTTGGCTCTGCAGGGAAACTGAAGAAAATGCTATCACAACCGATAGATAAAAGAGCAAGCCAGGCAGAATACCTCTCACCTAGCTCCCCTTGTCTTTAAAATAGATGCTGTCCCACTGGTGGCTCCGAAATAAATTAAGTCTGAAGGATGCTCCCATAAGCAAGAGTTATGGGAGCTCTCTTCAGAAAATGCTGTGACTTCTATTGTAGCTTTTAAGGGACAGTCAGATGTTTTGTTTGATGTACTTCATTATGACTGCTGGAATTTTAGCCATGATTGTTTTCCTAGTTTGGTATTGAGAAAGAAAAACAAAGTCACTCCCAACCTCTGGAACATGACCCTGACACTCACAGCTAGACCACACCATTCTCCTTCTGGACATGAGCAACCTCACAGAACACAGATCTCAGACAGGGTCACTCGGAGACAGTGATAAAGCCAGGCAAAACAAAGCCACTTCTTCATTTTGCCTGTGCAAATGAAACAAAGTCACTACTTCATTCACAAAATGCCTAACATTTCCCTCTTCAGGCTGGTGACTCTTACTTCTTTACCAAGTATTGATACACTGTATCTATAGTCTTGATGGGTAAAGAATCTGCACCCAATGCAGGAGACTTGGGTTTGATTCCTGGGTCGGGAAGATCCCCTGGAGAAGAAAGTGGCAACCGAGTCCAGTATTCTTGCCTGAGGAAACCCCATGGATAGAGAAACCTGACGGGCTACAGTCCACGGCGGCAGGGCAGGGGGGCGGGCAAAGAATTGGACACCACGGAGCAACCAACACTTTCACTTTCATCCATAGTCCAGTGGGTTTCCCCTACAGACAGGATGTGTTGATGGGCTCCCTTTTAGAATTGCCTTTGCTTTCAGTGTTTCATCTAGAGCAAACTTGGCTTTCTTAGACTCCCCTCCAAATCACCCACCCAAAGCCCAAATCTTACAATATTAACAGGTTCTTTCCAACGCCCTGCAGCTGACACACTATGGTTCCTCACAGTGTGTTCTCTGCAGCCAGTAACAAGCACAAAGCAGTTAACCACAGGAGGGTTCCTGGTGATTTCTTTGCCTGCAGGCATTAACAGTGTAATTAAGTATTTTCCAGAGACAGATGCCAGTTGCACTATTACAATTCCAGGGAACTCCTATTTCTTTCAAGATCAAGCCCACCCACCTTCGCAGGTACACAGAGGCTTGCAGGAGAGGGCCATGGTTCTTTCCTTCGCCATCAGGTCACTGATTGATCTTTATTCCTTGTAGTGGGTTTTGTGCCAACCTGGAATGTGTGAGTGTGTGTAACCTTATTTGGAAAAAAAGGGTCTTTGAGGAGATGGTTAAGTATCTTGAGATGAGAGCATCTGGATTATCTAAGTGGGTCCTAATTCAATGACAAGTATCCTTATAAGAAGAAAGAAGACACAGGCAGAAAAGGAGAAATCCCGAGGGGAGGATGATTTGAAAATGGAGGCAGAGACTGGAGTGATGTGCCTATTAACCTACAAGAGAAGGATAGAAAAGGATCTCTCTCAGAATGTCTAGAAGGAACCAACCGGCTGACACCTTGATTTCAGATAGATGACCTCTGGAATGGTGAGAAAATTAATTTCTTTCTTTTAAGCAGCTAAATTTACATTAATTTGTTACGACAGCCTTATGAAAGCAATAGACCCCTTCCCTAACTACACAGAACCACTCACGTCTGTCCGTGCTCATCACTTGGCCTGGGATGGCCTTTCCCCTGTTTGTCATCTCTACTCCTGCTCATCTACAAAACTCAGTCCAAACACCATCTCTCCTAAAAGTCTTCATGGACCTCCTCCCTCAGTCTAATTGACATGAACCCTTTTGAGTTTCCATAACAGCCTGTGCTTTCCTCTGTCCTGGCTGTGCTGTAACCCTAATTTACCTGTTTGTCAACATACCTGGGCTGTGACACCTTGCAGGGAGGGTCCATGCCATTTAGCTCTAAGATTTACAGGCACGGTGTTCAGCACATAGAAAATGTGGGCTGAATGAATGAATGGATGGATGAACAACTCCTTTTGTTCAGAACTCTCTTTCTTGTTTCTTCACTCTTGAAAAAAAATCCTATTTATAATGTGTTTTTTTTTTTTTTTTTCCTAATCCACTTAAGGGTGTGGTCTACATCGGTGGAACCTAAGATTTTGCCAGGAGCCTAGGACGACTTTATATTCATTAGAATAGTAATTGTCACAAATTAAAACATATAATCTTCAAATAAAGCACATGTGAGCCAAGCCAGGGGAGCTTCTGCACATTTGCAGAGCTCAAGGGCCCCACGTGAAGTGGGTGGCCGTGTTGCACGTATCCTCTTCTCTTTGTAACCCTACTGAGCTCCTGAGAGCACACTGCTTGCAATTGAATGTGTAATGTCCATCTTGGATGCATACAACATGCATCCCTAACTCAGCACAGAGGAACTACCTTACAAGTCTCTATGGCATCCTGGAAAGATCAGAAACCAGGCCAACCTGGTCTTGAACTCTTAGGTCTCACCACTCAGAGGCTGTTCAATT
Organism: Bos indicus x Bos taurus; assembly: GCF_003369695.1. Taxonomy (NCBI): domain Eukaryota; kingdom Metazoa; phylum Chordata; class Mammalia; order Artiodactyla; family Bovidae; genus Bos; species Bos indicus x Bos taurus. The sequence goes on along the minus strand of NC_040085.1, from coordinate 84,550,940 downwards.
TGACCTCCAGGAATTTCAGTTTTCTTACGTGATATTAACGGGCTTCCCAGGTGGCGCTAGTGGTAAAGAACCCACCTGCCAATTCAGGAGACTTAAGAGATGCAGGTTCAATCCCTGGGTCAGGAAGATCCCCTGGAGGTGGGCATAGCAACCCACTCAAGCATTATTGCCTGGAGAATCCCATGGACAGAGGAGCCTGGTGGGCTGTGGTGCATAAGGTCACCAAGAATCAGATATGACTGAAGTGACTTAGCACGCTTGCACACAGAATGTGCTTAATGCATGACAGGTGATAACACAATTTGTAACAAAATGGTATAATAACCACTACTGGAAATCCAAAACAAAAGTCCTCAAAATCAATTTGGAAGAGGAAAGGAACCAAAAAAAAAAAAAAAACCTGAAAATAAAATGAGAAAAACTTCCCTCCATCCTCAGAGCATAAAGCATAAAGCCTCAACCTTTTACTCTGGAGGGTTCAGTAATGAATTTCTATTTTAATTGACGCTGCAACCGATTCAGTCTTTGCACTCCACTACACTCCCTCTCTTGGTGACGCTGTGTGAGAAGGAGCTTTTAAATCAGTCAGTGAGCATAATGAACTCCAATTTTCCTTTGACAAGGGCAAAATTACAAACGTGCTTTTCACTTCCAGACAATTAATTTGTTTACACGATTCCTTTGCTTTGTTTTATTTCATAATTCTTTCCTCGCCACTTGCCTAATCTCAAGGGTTTGTTATTAACTTTTTCAGGTGTTCCTCCAGGGTACAGCAGAGTACAATTTAAGGGGCATTCTTCCCTTTAATGAATTTCCTCTTGGGGAATGAAAGAATAAAACAGATATCAAAAATAGAGCTGGGAGATCACTTAGACAGTTTACACAGCCATCTCTATCTATTTATCTATCTATCTGTTCATTCTTCATTTAAACGTAAGATAACTTGCCGTGTGTGTGTGTGTGTGTGTGTGTGTGCTCAGCTGCTCATTCCTATTCAACTCTTTACCACCTCATGGACTGTAACCCACCAGGCTCCTCTGTCCATGGAATTATCCAGGCAAGAATACTGGAGTGGCTTGACATTTCCTCCTCCAGGGGATCTTCCGGACCCAGGTTCGAACTTGCATCTCCTCCATGTTCTGCCTATGTTGGCAAGCAGACTGTTTACCACTGCGCCTCGTGGGCAGTCCTTATCTGCCATAGTGCATCTCTAATATCAATGTCTAGAAAGGGATCCCGGAGAAGGCAATGGCACCCCACTCCAGTACTCTTGCCTGGAAACTCCCATGGGTGGAGGAGCCTGGTAGGCTGTAGTCCATAGGGTCGCTAAGAGTTGGACATGACTGAGCGACTTCACTTTCACTTTTCACTTTCATGCATTGGAGAAGGAAATGGCAACCCACTTCAGTGTTCTTGCCTGGAGAATCCCAGGGACAGAGGAGCCTGGTGGGCTGCCGTCTATGGGGTTGCACAGAATCAGACATGACTGACTCGACTTGGCAGCAGCAGCAGCAGCAGCAGAAAGGGATCTGTGCTTCCCCCAGGTTGTCTGACTACGGGAAGATCCATCATGTAGTTTGTTTAGCAACGTGAACATGCCCTGCAGGATCCTAGATTTTTCTTCTTTCTGGTGTTCCAGGACATTTCCTGATTCATTTCATGCAAATTGTGTTTTTGCCCAAATGATCATTGCTCTATTTCCATTATACAGTCATATCTCAGTATTTTCAACTGCTAACAAGCTACTCTTGGCAGTCAGGGTCTTTTCATAGCTTTCCTTTTTCATCTGTGTGTGTGTTTTCCAAACACTGCCATGCTTTTGATTGATCTGGGGCTCTCCATAAATCTGTTTTTAAACTCTGAATAGAATTCATGTAAGTTGCCCTAGGAGAGTTTCATTTTACAGAGTTAACATAAAAAGCCACGCAAAGTTCTGAGCTCAGTGTCATTCAAAGAGTTCAAACAGAGTGTAGAGGGGTTAGGTTTGCATGTGCATTTATTTGTTCTACAGGTACAGTGTCTAATAGAGAGGATAACTATACCTATAAAACAAAGTGTTTGGCATTTTAGACATGAAACCCCTTTTAATTTATTAACTTATGATTATCAATTTTAGAGTCCTTGCACCCCAGGCCTCTTGTAACAAAGCAAAGGTAATTTTTTATACAGACAAAAATACCATATACTGTACCATATCACGTGCCAGCCCTGTTCACAAAAGGAGTAGCTGACCCAGGGATGCCACTCAACTTTCCTGCCAATGGCTTGAAAAGTGACTTGAATAAATGACTAGACTTCTCTAAGCTTCAAAGTTTTCATCCAGAGTGCACTGCAGTACGCTAAAAGGATCTTGAAACTCTCTTCCAGCAACAACATGACATGTTGTAAGAGCCTTAACAATTTTCTCAGTAGAAGAGAGAAAAGCATGAGTCCCCAATTCCAGACTGTTATATTAGATGAAAACATGTATTCAAGGTAAGGAGGACACTTGCAAATTAAGTACATATATTAGATCTTAATTGCTACAAGTTGTTATCAATTACTATTAATTACTATGAAGCATTAAGCAAGCCGAGAATTTTTACTAGAGTTGTTTTCTCATTTCTGGCTAATTAGAACATTATCTACTCTTTGGCCACTTTTAATGTGCAGCCATTATTATTCATAGAATGGACACATTATTTAACTGTCAGGAAGCATAATTATTATTGGTGCGTCACAGATGATTGGGGTGGTAAGGAAGTTTACAGGTTTTGAACCTTCCAAAGAGGACCAATATGCCAAATTTTGGGGGATAGAACACAAGACGTGTTGGGTGCATTTTTACCTTTTTTCCGATGACAAAACACTCCTATATGAATATGGAGTCATCCGTCACAGAGGTGGTGGCATAGTAGATTATCTGTTTTAGGGGATAGCAGCATAACTTTCACTGTCAAACAGGAGATCTGAGCTGAACTAAGGTCAATTCTTAAAACTCAAATCATACCCCTTCTAAACAATTGTTGATCGTCAGAGCTGTTTCCTTTTGAAGTGACTTTTGGCGCTAGGATAGAGGATGACAATTTACACCAAATGAAACAAAACTCTTAGGCTGGGAACTTCACCTTCAGCCTGTTGAGAGGAGATAGCACAGCATCATCTTTTAGAGCCTGGAATTGGACTTCTTGCTCTTAACGTGAGCTCTGACGATTGCTAGGTAGTGCTATGCAATCATGAGCAAGATTCACAAGTTACCTGCTTCTCAGTTTTGTTTGTTTTAATCTGTAAAAGAGGGATTGAAAACAATATTTAGCTCATTAGGGTTTCATGTTCTATGAGAAGTAAGGAAACTAATATATGTAAAACATAAAGATTCAGGAATGACATAAACATTTGATAAATATGAGACTATTAAAATCTAGTTTCTTATGATAAACAAAGATTGATTTTGTTGTTCGGTCACCAAGTTGTGTCCATCTCTTCACAACTCCACGGACTGCAGCACGCCAGGCTTCACTGTCACTCACCGTCTCCCAGAGTTTGCCCGAGTTCACGTCCATCAAGTTGGTGATGCCATCCAACCATCTCATCCTCTGTCACCCCCTTCTCCTTCTGCCTTCAATCTTTCCCAACATCAGGATCTTTTCCAATGAGTCAGCTCTTCGCATCAGGTGGCCAAAGTATTGCAGCTTCAGCATCAGTCCTTCCAAAGAGCATTCAGGATTGAGTTCCTTTAAGACTGACTGGTTTGATCTCCTTGCTTTCCAAGGGAAAAAAAAGATTGGGTGACCCTAATAGAGACACCCCAGGCTTCAGTAGGCTTTAGTTTCAGGTTTTCTCTTTTCAAGACAAAAATTCAGGAACAGAATGGGATGTTCTTATTAGGAAGATTTTAATGTTTGTCAGGAAACTCTCTCCCCTGTGTACAGATGAGAGACCTCAAAAGAGGGCCTCTGGAAGTATACAGGAGTGCCTGTAGGTTTATTTATTTTTTCAACTGATACTTATTGCCAATTGTTGCAGTAATTCTTTATTAATTTTTTTGAAAATAATATGCTTGGGAGAGGACTTAGGTGAGAATGGAGACTAAGAAAAGAAGACCTGGAGTATGGGAGTAATCATAGGGGTGTACCTGGATACCCAGACCCATGGTGCGTCTCTACATTTTTCACGTCTGTTACACACAGAAAATGATATTCACAGGGCATCCTGGAGTAACAGGCATGGCTGCTCATGGCTGGTGACACTCTGTCTAGATGAACTGGCCTCCTAGCCCTGCAATCCACTGTAGGCTGAGGGGCCTGATGTCCCAGCAGCACACTGTGTCTCAAGCTGATGTGTACTGGCTGGGAAGCCTGGTTTCAGAGGTTTTCAAGAAGGGTCAGATCCCAAGAAAGAGAAGAACTTCAAGAATTTTCATTTTCCTCTCAGACTAGTGCAGCTGTTTTATAACTTGCGTGTGTGATCAGTCGCTCAGTCATGTCTGACTTTGCGACGCTATGGGCTATAGCCTGCCAGGCTCTTCTGTCCACAGGATTTTCCAGGCAAGAATACTGGAGTAGTATTCCCTTCTCCAGGGGATGTTCCCAACCCATGTATCAAACCCCTGTCTCCTGTGACTCCTGTACTGGTAGGCGGATTCTTTACCACTGAGACACCTGGGAAGCCCTTTTTAACTTGCAGTTTCTAAATATTAAAATTAATGGTCTAGTTACATGATCAAATCTCAGGATCAATAAAAAAGAATCCTTCCTTGTAAGAGTCAGGATAGGCTATCTATGGTATATGAACAAATTAAATATTTGTAGCTTAACATGCACACACACACACACACACACACACGTGTATTGCATGTTTATTTCCTGCTCATGTAAGTGCTAATATGGGTTGGTGGCCTGACTTCATCTTCATGCAGGACTCTCTAGGATACTAGACCTCTAAAGTTCAACCAAGAGGAGGCAGAGAAAGAGAGGAATGGAGGAAGGATGGATATGAGTCTAAATTGCCGCTTAGAAGTGACACACTTTGCTCCTGACCCAACTCCATTTACTCAAACCTTGCATCAGTGGAGGCCAGAGGATGCAGACCACCATGGGCATAACTGATGAGCACAACTTCTGTCCCCTTGATCAAAGTCCTGTTAAGTTGTAGATCATGTATTACTGCCTGATACCTTATAAACTTCTGTTGCTTTTTGCTCAGGTCTATCTCAAGCCAACAGAGACTTGACAGGACCCACAATGTACAAAATGTTATATTAATAGGATGAATGTCTAGCTGTTGTTGCTGCTAAGTCGCTTCAGTCATGTCTGACTCTGTGTGACCACATAGACAGCAGCCCACCAGGCTCCCCCCTCTCTGGGATTCTCCAGGCAAGAACACTGGAGTGGGTTGCCATTTCCTTCTCCAATGCATGAAAGTGAAAAGTGAAAAGTGAAAGTGAAGTCGCTCAGTCGTATCTGACTCTTGGTGACCCCATGGACTGCAGCCCACCAGGATCCTCTGTCCATGGGATTTTCCAGGCAAGAGTACTAGAGTGGGGTGCCATTGCCTTCTCCGGAATGTCTAGCTAGTATTCTCAAAAAAGGTATTAGACTGGATAGCATGGTCTGAACCCATTTCACAGCTAGAGTGAAACATCTTTGGGGGTTTCACTGATCATATTAAAGATCACACGTTAGGTATACACAGCCCTATCATTTTCTTCATCTTTTATTCATACCACCTTTTCTCTGACTTTATTGTGTTTGTTAAACCTCAGTGTAGCATTTCTTGCACAGTCTCATCAGTATTTGTTTTTTCCCATAAGCAGCTTTATAAAATTAGCATTACTCTTAAAATATCTCACAACCCCTTCTCACCCTTTCCCTAGCTAGGTGTTAAGATGTGTAATGTCGTTTTGTTATTAACATGTCTATATCTCAATGGCTTTTCTGTCCTTCCTTATGCTGACAAATTAATTTTGCAAGGTGAATTTGGTGAAAGATGACCGAATGCTTTAACTGAAGCTCAAGTCCAAGACAACTAGCTCCATGTTCTCCATTGACTTTTGTGAATCAAGAATCTGGATTTAGAGATCACAAGGGGCACTCGTAGCCTTGGTTTCTACAAAACTCAAAAATCAGGCTGACAGCATAAAATTAGCTGAACAGATGCAATGGGACTTTTACCACTTCAAAGGAGATGGAGGAGGCTGAGCACAGCTAATTAAGCCATGTATCGAAACACAATTGCAATAAATGGGACTAGAGGGTTGAATTCTTATCTATCTTTGCTTTCAATTACAAATGTTAGGACAGTACAACATTTCTACTGGGAGATAAGAGGAAATGAGACCCAGAAATAGAAACTTTAATGATGATACTTCATGGTTCTGTGTGATAAACCAACCAAATGTATGGGCCACTCATTTCAGAGGGCCAGTTTTGGTGTATGTTGTTTGTATATTTCCCATCAATTCCAAGAAAACAGGAGCACAACAGATGGTTCGATAATAGTGCTACATCTCAAAGTCCCATTTTCTCTTCTTTAGAACAAAAGTATTTTGTTCAAGGTAGAAAACTGCTGACACTGTACAAGAGGATGTGGCAATCTTAGTTTCCCTGCTTGGCTACATATTAGTTTGCTTGCTTTATTTCTTTTCTTTGAACACAGCCAAAATTCTGATAGTCTATTCAAAAAAAATAAATACAGAAAGAAGGAAGGATGGAAGGGAGGGAGAAATGCACTTCTTTTTCTTCAAGTCTAAATATGGAGAAGACAGAAGACAAGCGGAGAGCAGAAGCTGCATTTCCACACGGAAAAGGTTTAGAGAAAGAACATTTCACTCCCAGTCCTTGTGCAGCAGTCATTTGGAGAGAATGATGGCACATCCTTTCCCGGGTTCCTGTGTGTTTATTCCTGAACATGCACTTACCCCTGAGGACACACATGTATGTACAGGGCTTCCCCAGGTGGTGCAGTGGTAAAGAATCTACCTGCCAACGCAAGACATGGAAGAGACCAAGGTTGATCTCTGGGTCAGGAAGATCCCCTGGTGTCGGTAATAGCAGCCCACTCTGGTACCCTTCAGAGAAGGCAATGGCACCCCACTCCAGTACTCTTGCCTGGAGAATCCCATGGACGGAGGAGCCTGGTGGGCTGCAGTCCATGGGGTCGATAGGAGTCGGACACGACTGAGCGACTTCACTTTCACTTTTCACTTTCATGCATTGGAGAAGGAGATGGAAACCCACTCCAGTGTTCTTGCCTGGAGAATCCCAGGGACAGGGGAGCCTGGTGGGCTGCCGTCTATGGGGTCGCACAGAGTCAGACACGACTGACGCGACTTAGCAGTAGCAGCAGTAGCTGGTACCCTTGCCTGGAAAATCCTAAGGACAGAGGAGCCTGGCAGACTACAGTCCAATGGTCACAAAGAGCAAAAACAATGAGCACATGACTGAACACATGCATATGCGCGCGCGCGCACACACACACACACACACACACACAACTATACATCCAAGTCATTGTTGTTTAGTCGCTAAGTCCTGTCTGACTCTTTTGCAACCCCATGGATGATAGCCCACCAGGTTCCTATGTCCATAGAATTTCCCAAGTAAGAATACTAGACTGGGTTGCTATTTCCTTCTCCAGGGGATCTTCTCCACCCAGGGATCAAACCCACGTCTCTTTCATTGCAGGGGAATTCTTTATCACTGAGCCACCAGGGAAGCTCATATATCCTAGAATATATAATTAATTTTTAATTGCAATATAAACAAAATAATCTCATCTAATTTTTCATTCAAAATTGTTTCCTTTTATTTTTTGTTCTTTGTTTTGATCTAAACCCTCATTTTCAATTTGACTATGTGAATGATGCTGTTTCTCCTATGCCAGCCTCCTACTAACTGGACTAAAGTTCTCTGGGCAAAAAGATTATAGGGGGGGACCCTGAGCAAATACTTGTGGGCTTTGGAATGTGAAACTATTTCTGCTTACAGTTATAGATGCTAATGAAATTAACTGAAGGACCTTCTAAACAAGCTACATTTTAAGATACAGTCAAGGTATTTTAAGGTATTTCCTCACCCTGCCACCATCCTGAACACAATGAAACAAACTATGAAACTACAATTTCAAAGCAGATTGAAACACTCTGAATTGAATATAGGTAATTTGAAACCAAACAAATAATTACTTGAAGTTCTGTTTGTTCAAACCATGATAATCAGCAAAGGTTGGCAGTTTTCAACTTTGCTTAGTGTGATTCTGGAAAATAGCAAATTAGCTTCATTTTTATTTGATTTGACTAAAGAATCAGAGGGATGAACTTTCTCTTTCTCTCTCACACACACACACACACACACACACTCTTCTTGTCAAAATTCCCTCTTTAGGCCCCAATTCTGCTTTATGTAATTTCCTATAAATATTTAGTGATTAACATTTCAGAGGGACAACCTCATTTTTCTAGTGAAGATTAATCAAATTTATATTTTTAGAGGGCTTTTTTCTTTTTTTGAGCTTTCACATTTAATTTTGCTTGAGAAACTGGAAAATTTAAAACAGGTGTTTTAATAGTCCATCAACTTGATAACTACTCAGTCAGCCATATTTTATTCTTTTTCACTTATGGGGGATAATCCTTTGATACAGGAGCTGTTATAGCCACTAAACATATAGCCCCCCATTCCCAACTTGCTGAAGAAAAAACTGAGGCTCATATACATTAAACAACGTGTTCAGGATGTGGTCATTAATGAGAGGTAAAGCTGGCATTTAAACCAAGGTCCAGTAACACCAAATCACACTTTTTTTCCCCACTATACCACACTCACTTATTAATGAAAGAGCTTATCATATGCAAATGTGAAGCTGAAGAAGGCAAAATTCTGCCACCTTTTCCACCACACAAAGGCACATCATGTTTAAGAAAATGTATCTATAATATATATTGGCTTTCTTGTTTGCTACAACATTTTTCTAGACTTATTAAAAGTTTTAAGCACTATATATTCATTGCACAGATGTTACAAAATAATATGGAATCAAAATCACCTGTAATCCTGCCACTGACTGTTCATATTCGAACGTATAAATCCTTCCAATATTTTTTCAGCGCAGATATACTCATATAGAGGTGTTACCAAATAGGATTTTTCATATATTAGTTTACTTTTTGATCCATATTTTTATGAATAAGAGTCAATGTAATTAAATGTTAGCCTACAATATTATGAAATATTTTCTAAATTATTATATTGAAGTTCAGTTCAGTTCAGTCACTCAGTCGTGTCTGACTCTTTGCGACCCCATGAACCCCAGCATGCCAGGCCTCCCTGTCCATCACCAACTCCCGGAGTTCACCCAAACCCATGTCCATTGTGTTGGTGATACCATCCAGCCATCTCATCCTCTGTTGTCCCCTTCTCCTCCTGCCCTCAGTCTTTGCCAGGATCAGGGTCTTTTCAAATGAGTCAGCTCTTCGCATCAGGTGGCCAAAGTATTGGAGTTTCAGCTTCAGCATCAATCCCTCCAATGAACACCCAGGACTGATCTCCTTTAGGATAGACTGGCTGGATCTCCTTGGAGTCCAAGGGACTCTCAAGAGTCTTCTCCAACACCACAGTTCAAAAGCATCAATTCTTTGGCACTCAGCTTTCCTCACAGTCCAACTCTCACATCCATACATGACTACTGGAAAAACCATAGCCTTGACTAGACAGATCTTTGTTGGCAAAGTAATGTCTCTGCTTTTTAATATGCTATCTAGGCTGGTCATAACTTTCCTTCCAAGGAGTAAGCGTCTTTTAATTTCATGGCTGCAATCACCATCTGCAGTGATTTGGGAGCCCCCCAAAATAAAGTCTGACACTGTTTCCACTGTTTCCCCATCTATTTGCCATGAAGTGATGGGACCAGATGCCATGCTCTTAGTTTTCTGAATGTTGATCTTTAAGCCAACTTTTTCACTGTCCTCTTTCACTTTCATCAAGAGGCTCTTTAGTTCTTCTTCACTTTCTGCCATAAAGTAGTACATGATGTATATTTATCATATTACAGAGTTCAGTTCACTACTCTATACCTCTAATACAAGGAGATGATGAGAATAACAGCCGTTATCAAGTCAACATGAAAGAGATCTATGCTGATCAATTCTTTTTTTTTTTTAATATTTATTTATTTGGCTGCATTGGGTCTTAGTTGCCTATGTGGAATCTTTAGTTGCAGCATGCCCACTCTTAGTTGGGCATGTGGGATCTAGTTCCCTGACTAGGGATTGAACCCAGGCCCCCTGCATTGGGAGCATAGAGTCTTAGTCACTGGAGCACCATGGAAGTCGCATTAAATTTCAAATAAGAATGTTAAAGAGAAACTATAATAAGCACCCCTGTGACTAAATTTTTGTCTGCTTTCAGAATAATTTCCTTCGTATAAACATTCCAAAGTGGAATTGTTTGGTTAAATCCACAAATAGTTTAAATACTTGTGATATGTTTTTCCAAACTGCCTATCAAGGAAACTGCAACAGAACTCCAGCAGAAGCACATGGAGGAGAAGGTGATGGCACCCCACTCCAGTACTCTTGCCTGGAAAATCCCATGGACAGAGGAGCCTGAAAGGCTGCAGTCCATGGGGTCACTAGGAGCCGGACACGACTGAGCGACTTCACTTTCACTTTTCACTTTCACTTTTCACTTTCATGCATTGGAGAAGGAAATGGCAACCCACTCCAGTGTTCTTGCCTGGAGAATCCCAGGGACGGGGGAGCCTGGTGGGCTGCCATCTATGGGGTCGCACAGAGTCGGACAGGACTGAAGTGACTTAGCAGTAGCAGCAGAAGCACTTGGAAGTAAGTCTTTCCCAAGATCAGTGTCAATGAATTTTATCTTTTCCTGTTACTACTAATACTGCTACTACCATGATTTTTGACTATTTTTAATATGATAGGCTACAGAAGCACTGAAATCTTCTATAACTTACCTTTATAACTGTATCATTTGCTTTTCCTACATACTAGTTCACAACAGCTTAATATCTTTGAGCCTTCTTGCCCTTGATGTTTTTCCCATGCTGTTCCTTCTACTTGAAAGACTACACTCTGGTCACAATCTCTTCATCTTTTTGAGACTCTGAAAGCCTTCTCTAACCATCATTCTTAATCAGAAAAGCACTTTATTCCCTCAAATCCTGAAGTCGTTATTCTTACTACTACTTGTTAAATAATAAACTGTGCACTTCCTTGTGGTACTTCTAGTTTTTATTTTGCTGTTTGAAACTGTTGCTTAATTTTGAATTAAACTTTCCTCATGTAGGGTTTTCTTTTGTATCTGGTGCTTCGCATAGCTAGCAGATAGAGTGCTTGCATTTAGAATCCAAGTATCTACCATGTGTGTCTCTTTCCCAGCATTCTATGTTATACACTATTACATACATTTATTTCATTATGTATTACCTCTCTTCTCCATTGGATTCGAAACCCTAGGGCAGCTGGGTCTATGTCCGTGCACATTAAGTGTGCAGTGTTAGCTAATTTGGAGGAATAAGTAAATTCACCTTTAAAATGCTATTCCCTTCAATACTTCTAATGAATATATGATCAGGAGCAAACTTCTTAGGACTAGCTGAGGTCAGTTACAATAGGACAAAAACGTACAGTTTGATGAATCCATTTTTTTTCATCATGAACTGAATTAATGGACCTTATGGACCAATAGGACTAATAATGTTTTTTGCTCTTCTGTTTGTTTCAGTAAAGCCTTTTTTTGCTATGGAGCAAAAGTATTAATAAATTCAACTTCAGAGCAAAAGTATTAATAAATTCAACTTCAGAGGTGTGATTCAAGCTTAGGCAAAAGAAGCTTCTGCAAACTATTGGGCTGGCCAATAAATTCATTTGGATTTTTACATAAGACGCAATGAAAACACTCAAATGAAACTTTTTGGCCAACCCAATATTTCCTTTGTTATCATTTCCTTGCTCACAGCAGCCAGATCTTCTGCCCCTTTCCGATCCATTCAGAGTATATTTAATTTAATTCCTTTTCTAATTTTGCATCATCTAGAACTTCCTTTTGAGCAACCTGCTCAGTAGACATGTAGAAATCTCCTAGTAAGCCTGCCAAAGATGATAATAATACACCATGTTCAGTCCGTTAACCCAGTACCTTTTTCCAGCATTGTGTTAACTCGAAACATTTATAATGTGCATAAGAGAGTGATTTAAGGCAACAAAATTTTGTGTTGATGATGGGAAGCTAGCAGCCCACACTACTCTTCCCCCCGCCCCCACTTCACACATCAAGCACAATGCCAAAAGGAAAAGCAGCATCACACACCGCAAGCAGAACACGTAAAGGCTGACCTGGAAGAGCCCTGTAGTGATATGGAACGTGTATATTTCACTCTGAGTTGACTCTGGTTGCATTTATTTTATGGCCACCCACATTAAGAGGTTTGCAGCTATGAGGCGGGGGGGTGGGGGGGGTGGGGAATGTTTCAGTTTGAGGGAGACTGAAGTGAGGCTCATTTAATAACATGCTTATCTTACAAGTCTCTAATCATGGGTTGCAGATTTGGATGCCCTCCCAGGTGGGTAGGGAATAAGAAGTGGTACTTTTTGAGTGCTAAGCTAGAACTGGTACCAACAATTTCATTCAAATATAAAGAAAGGAAACATCTGTTAGATGGCCTTTTAAAAAATCTCTTGGAAAAAAAAAAAAATCTCTTGGAAACCCCAAGGTGATATCCAGAAGGCTTGTTTACAGTAGAACCTATTTTGACAATATTCTCATCAGAATTATTTTTTGTTGGTTATAATTATAAACGTGATCTTCTGATTCCTATGCTATTGACTAACATATTCATTGACCAGACTGTTTTAGGTACTGGGGAAATGTATGATGAAAGTGTAAAATGGAGCTTGTATGCCTCAAGGTATTCGCCTCCTAGGTCGAGGGGCAAACTCATGAAGTTTTCTGCTCTGACCTCTGGTTATTAGTTTAAGAGGTGTTTGCAGGAGACCAAGGCTGCATGGTGCTAGAGGAAAGGACTTAACGCTTTACTGGTTCGCTTAGAAATTTAGAGGAAAAGACAACTGAGAGGAGGTTGACCTCCTGCCCTTCAGTTACTTCTTCCATTGCAAACACAAAAGGTGTCTGTTGCCAAATTCCACTGGAAATATCCTGCTCTTTAATCCTTCTTAGATCTTGACCTTTGTTTGCTGAGGGTCTTAGGCAACACAGGCGAGATCGGAACTCTCATCTGCAAGACAGTTTTGTCAAGCACATTCTTATTACCAATTACTTAGCTATGTAGTTAAGTGGTGCCAGTTTTTATCCAGTCCCAGTATCAGCAATGCCAGAGAAAAAGAGAAGCTCCCAAAGCAACCAGCCCCCTTGAAACTTGACGGAACACAGATGCGACTGCAGCACTTGAGTTCAAAGAAAAAAACTATGGTGGAAGAGTCCTCCACGTCACAAAAAGAAGAAAGAAAGGAATAGTGAGATTCCAGAGCCTGGGAAATGACAGAGTAATCCAGCTATTAACCTGGTTTGGGTCTACAATAGATTCTTGTGATTTGCAAACTTGCCCAAAAGCCCCTATTTAGCTTCTAAATCCCAACTCTGCCTTTCCACTTCATTACCTAAGTCAGGTTAAAGTATTTACCAAATCCTAGGGCGCTGAATTCCATTGATCATGTAATCTCTCTCTGTGTGTCCATCTTTAAATTTTGGCAACAATAAGGAAATTCCTGAAATGCCAGCTGATAGTAGGGCTGTCCATGTGTAACACCAGTTGTTAATTCCCCAAAGTTTTAAGAACTGAGAGCCATTTTTCCTTTAAAAGAAGTGGAAGGGAGAGATTGTGCTTATACAGTAATTAGAACAGATTTTTTTTTCTTCCATCACCGTATTTTCAGGGAATTTGCTTGTTAGACAGCATGGTGGACAAAATCAATTAACATCTTCCAAACAAAGTGCGCCTTATCTATTTTGTGTGCAAACATGGCAAAAGTCAAGCTGAGACCCTATTAAAGCCTTGCTCCTTTAGGTAAGAGCTCTCAACACAAGAATGAAGAAATTACTGACTATTAGTCTGCAATATATTTTGTACTCACTGAGAATAGCTGTATTGAGAGGATTAAGACCTGTGGCTACCTGACAACTGCATTAAGAAAATGGAAGCGATCAGCAAAACACATCACTTCACTGCAGAGTTTAACAAATGTGAATCCAGCAAGTCCTCACAGTGAACATGGTTTTCTTTCCTATCTCCAGTCTCCAGTGGAAATCCCACAATCCAGTTTCCTTTGTGCTCAGTCACTTCAGTCGTGTCCGACTCTCTGTGACCCCATGGACCACAGCCCACCAGGCTCCTCTGTCCATGGGATTCTCCAGGCAAGAACACTGGAGTGGGTTGCCATTTCCTTCTCCAGCAATAAAGTATGAAGTGAGTGAAGGGAGTGAAGTGAAGTCGCTCAGTCGTGTCCTACTCTTTGCGACCCCATGGACTGTTGCCTACCAGGCTCCTCCGTCCATGGGATTTCCTTTAGAAGTAGCCAATAATGCTATTCAGATAGAAAAGAAAGAAAGCAACCAGGCAAGGAAGCAAGCACGCACCGAAAATAGACTTGGTTGTCTGATAGGCACTGTTTCTATGATACAGTATAAATTTGCCTATAAAGACAATATATTTAGCGTATAGTTGACTGAAGACAGAATAGCAACAAGTGTACTTGAGATGGTAATTGAAAAATAACATTTGATTAAAAAAAAAAAAATGTGCTCTAGCTGAGAACAGCAAATGCTGGCAGCTGTAGCATGAGTGAAGGATTGCAGGTCTCCAAGAAGTAATCTAGAAACTAGTGAGAGAGCAGAAAGTCCCATGGAGCACCAGGAGAAGAAAACGTTTTAGAACTATAGTGAATATTAGTTGGATTCTTGACATTTTTGGAGGAAAGGGAATTTACAGGTTACAGAGGTACAGGAATACATAGCTAAGGACTATAATGCATTTTTTCTTCTTTAGAAGAGCCACTATCCTTTTATGTTTAAAAAGGATGACTAAGATGTCCTTAATTCTTGCTAGTTCCTGCTCTAGGAAGATAGTTGGAATCACAGGCCTAGCATGAGAGAAATTCCATCATCATCACACAGACTGTTTACTTTCATATGTAAAGCTACCAGGCTGCTAGTGAGGCTGGCAGGGGTCAGGAGTGGGGCCATCAATATGACTGACCCGCATTTGTCAAAGATGGAATTTCTGGGTCTGCACTACAAGAACACAGGGCAGGACTCACAAGCTGCCTGGAAGGGAAAGCTCATGGACTCCTCTTCATCCCTCCCTTAAAATGAACAGTTTTAGCCATGTTTCTCTCCTGATTCACTGCACTCAATGGCTCTATTCTATACCCCTGGAAGAAATCCTGATGCCCCTGGCACACCAAGTCCTTGATGATCTATCTCCTTCTAACTCTCCCTTGTCAACTTACATCTTTCTTTCCTTCTGTGTTATAGTTATGCTGAGCAACTGCCAATTCCATAGAAGCTCCATACTCTTTTACACCTGCAGTGCTTCTGCCTAGAACCATTTCCTCTATCTATATTTCCCCAATAACCATTTATAAAAGGTTGAACATAAACAATACCTCCTCAAGGTAAGCTACTTGAACGCACCAGCACTTTACTAGTCAATTTTCAGAAAGGTCTTCACAATAAAAACAACGTGTAAGACAACATTTTATACCCAGCCAAATTATACTCCAGTATAAAGTCAATGGGCAAACACTATTTAGCAGCAAAAACAGTGGAAAGCTTGAGGAAACCACTAGGAACAACTTGAGTTAACCAAGACATACATGATTGAAAAATTGACAGAGACTGAAGGTGAGAACAGACTTCTGTCCCTAATAAGAACTATATCTAATCTAATGGAGATATGAGATGAATCAGAATAAAAGCAAAATATGTCCTGACAATGCAGAAACAATATAACTAAAATAGTTAGGTGTGGGGGAAAAGATGGGAAGTAGAAAAAATTCTCTGATTTGTTGTTCAGTCACTAAGTCATGTCTGACTCTTTGAGACCCCATGGACTGCGGCATGCCAGGCTTCCCTATCCTTCATTATCTCCTGGAGTTTGCTCAAACTCATGTCCATTGAGTCTGTGATGCTATCATCCTCTGTCACCCGCTTCTGCCCCTGCCTTCAGTCTTTCCCAGGATCAGGGCCAGGAGGCAAAGCATAACATATAAAGGTGTCTGCTCAGTTAATGGAAATATATGCACATTTCTTTCCATAATAAACACTAAGAAGGATTATGATCCACTGCTCATAGTAAGGACCTAATACATATTCATTAAACTGCTATTTCCCAATATTAAAAAAAAAAAATCCAAGAGAAGATTATATATTTGCAGGAACTGAGGTAAGCAGATAAGACTATTCATGGCCAGAGGCTTTCCAACTGCCTTGAGCTATATGGTACATGGATGAGAAGTTCTAGTTTAAAAATGTAGAGCACTAAACATTTTATATAATTCTATAGTGGTAAACATGACCACCAGGGAGAAAATATAAACACCTTTAAGTAGCACACA
Source organism: Bos indicus x Bos taurus (assembly GCF_003369695.1). Lineage (NCBI taxonomy): Eukaryota > Metazoa > Chordata > Mammalia > Artiodactyla > Bovidae > Bos > Bos indicus x Bos taurus. The sequence goes on along the minus strand of NC_040085.1, from coordinate 84,534,373 downwards.
GACACACAAGTCAGACCACTTTTAAAACAAGTAAACAAACAAATCTATAAGAAAAAGAGAAATAGTATGAGATAAGGACCAAATATACCTGTCACATTATTAGATGTAGTCAACTTCCTTAATTTATCTATTAGAAGATAAAGACTTTCACATTAAATCACAAAGCAGAATCAACTCTATACTGTGAACAAGTGACTTGCTTTAAAAAGTAACCAATTTTAAAGGATTAAAGATAAAAAGAATAGATCCAGGGATTCCAGGAGAATGCAAACCAAAAGAAATCAGTGATAGAAATCTGAAAAATCAGAGAAAGCAGTATTCAGGTTAAAGAAAAAAAATTAATTGTGTTAAGCATTTTAAAACAATAAAAATGCAATTCACAAAGAGGACATCAGAATCACAACCATTTGTCAATAAATGACATAATCATAACATTCAGTAAACAAAAAAGTCAAGATTCATGAGGAGAAATATTAAGCAATGGATTTGCAACAGATCTGCCACCCCACTTATTCAATGACAGAGGAAGTAGTAAAAAATGTAACTGATACAAGTAACTTAATTAAGAGGCATATTAAGTAATCAATTTCAAGCTTTATGCTTTTAAAATAAATAATATACTTTTTTTTTTCAAGAATCCATGTGACAATCCCGAATGTGATGACGTAGGATCAAAAAATAAAAATTCAATTTCTACTTTCCAAAAAAGAAAAAATAGCATAGTCCACATGTTCTGATCATAGTATAGTAACTAAATATTAGCAACAAGATCAAGAAAATAAGTGAATTCTTTTTAAAATTTGAAACTCAACTCTTGGGACAAATGAAATACAAACCAAACTTACAGGTTGCCTAGAAAAACAATATAAAAGCACCACATATCATATTCAGTTCAGTCGCTCAGTCGTGTCCAACTCTTTGTGACCCCATGGACTGTAGCACGCCAGGCTTCCCTGTCTATCACCAATACTACCGGTAAAAGGTACCAGTAAAAGCAGTGCTCAGAAGAATGTCTATGGCCTTAAGCATTTTTACTAATAAGAGGAAAGAATAAAATTAAACCAATTCAAAATTTGACACTAAACTTACCAAAAGCCCACAGAATATATTTAAGAAAACTATAAAGGATCAATGTATAAAGATAAAAAAAAATTATTTTAACTTAAAAAATACAAAAGTGATAGTCTGTTGACCAAAAAGCTTGTTCGGGTATTTCTGTAACACCCAAACTTTTTTATCAACCCAATAAAATCATAATATCTAAAATCTATGTTCTGAAAAAAAAAAAAAAAAGTAAAACTTTAGGTCCTCACATCATGAAAAAGAGGAAGAAAACTGCAGATACATAAAAGTTTAAAAATGATTAGTAGGAAATAATTCCAGAGTGAGAAAAAATACTTGTGGTTAACTCTGCAAATTCATTTGAAAACATGGGAAGAAAGATAATTTTTTCTAATGTAATTGCCTAAAAATAATTCCAAAAAACTACAAAATCAAAACACACCCATTTCCACAGATGATATAGAGGAGAGCCACTCACACCCCTTTCAGAAAAAGAAAGTACAAGGCCCAAAAATTTCATAGAGAAATCATTCCACCCTTTTAAAGAACAGATAATTCCAATACTAAATAATTACTCAAGGGCATAGGAAAAGACAATAAATAAATAAAGTATTAGCAGGAAGAATCCAGTCCCATGTTTTCGAAAATACTCACAACTAGTGGGACTTAATTTGAGAAACCAAAAACTGGATGGTTCAATGTTAGATAACTATAAGGATGGGTATATTTCCAAAAGTCAGCCTCATGGTTATTAAGGAAACACCAGAATCACTTCTACTAAGGTCAGGAACAAAGCTAAGGCACCCTCACTATCATTATGGTGTTGTTGTACTGGGCTATTTGCCAAAGGTATTAGAAACAGTAGAAACACAAAAACTAAAATGAGAGCGATAAAATTATTTGTAGATGATATGACCAAACACAGGGAGTTCTCAGAAGAAATGACGAAAACAATGACTATTCTCAATAAGATTCCATAAGGTGGAAGAGTTTAACATCAGTACACCTTAGTTTCATATATACAAACAGCTTATTCATTAGTAGATGCACATTTATAAATAGTTATGAAGACAGAAAGTTTTGGAGAAATAACCAAACAACAAAATGTGGCATTGATATAAAGAGCATAAAATAAAATTTAGACTAAAGACATATATCATGTCTTGAAAAGAAAGACTCATAAAGGCCATAAAGGTAACTGGTCTCTTTAATTTACAAATTAATATCGTCTTCTCAATAAAAACATACATTTTTATTTATGATATGTGTACATATTTTAGCTAGAGAAGCTGATTCTAAAATTTATAAAAAGTAAAAAAAAATTAAAAAAGTGAGAAAAGTCAGAAAAGTTCTGAAAGGAATAGCCATGAGGGAGAACAAGCTCTCTTACGTTTTGAAATCAATTATTCAGGCTCAACAATTCTAAAATGTACGTATATAGACCGATCAATGCAGCAGGAAAAAAAGTCTAAAAATAGACTCTCAAACATATGGGAACTCAGAGCACCATAAAAGTGGCTTAAATGGGAAAGCATGGCTTATACAAATAATGTTATTGGGATAACTGGGTAACCATCCAGAAAAATATATACATTTGGATTAACACTTCACACTTCATAAAGGGATAAATTCCACATACTGTAATTTTTTTTTTTTTTTTTTCCTTTTGGTTGTACCACACAGCTTGTGTGATCTTAGTTCCCCGACCAGGGACTGAACCACAGTCCTTGGCAGTAAGAATGTGGAGTCCTAACCAGTGGACCCTCAGGGAATTTCCTAAAATTTTAACATAAAGAAATAAAAATATACTAGTTGCCAAAACAAAATAGGGGTGAATTACTTTAAAACCCCAGAATGTGAAAAGCCTCTTTTCTAAGATCTCAAATATAGATTCCATAAATGGAAAGTTTGATAATTTCACCTTATGAAAATTAAAAGCTCAGGAACAAAACTACAAGCAAAAAAAAAAAGCAAATAAAAAATTGCATGAGGAAGAGATTGGCAATCCATATCACACACACAGTTAGTCTCTTTAGCAGAAATTAATTAGAAAAGAAAACCAGCAAACCAGTAACAAAAGTTGGCAAAACACATCAATAGACAAGTCATAGAAAAAATTTTATAAATAGCTCTTAAACATATAAAAAGATGTACAACCTCATTATAGGAAAAAGAAAATCAAAAGTGTACTGCATACCAGACTGGCAAATTTCCAAGCTTGACAAGCTGTTGGTAAGATGTGGGGAAACACTTCTTCCATCGCGAGTGGGCTGTGAATTTATACGATGCTTGTCAAGGGCACTGTGGCAGTATCTACTGAAGTTACAAAATGCACATTCCCCCTAACCTAGTAATTCTATTTTTGAGAATGTATCCTACAGATATACTCAAACACACATGCAAATAAGGCTCATATAAGGTTAATTACAATATTGTTTGTAATAGTAAACAGCAGAGTGATGGTTAAACACATATGAGGGGGTTGCCATGCCCTCCTCCAGGAGATCTTCCCAATCCAGGGATGGAACTTGCATCCCTTAAGTCTCCTGCATTGGCAGGCGGGTTCTTTACCGCAAGCACCATCTGGGAAACCCCTGAAAACATATGATATGTTTATGCAATGAAATGGGATGTAGCTGTTTATAAAAAGAACGAGAAAGCTCTCAATGTACTAATATGAAAAGACAGCTGAGATACATTAAATGAGAAAAGCAAGATGCAGAATGATATATATAGTATGTGACTATTGGTTTAAAAGGAGGCTCAACAAGAATAAATTCTTGTTTGTATATGTATGAGAAACCTCTGGAAGCACATAAAACCAGTAACTGGTTGGTTTCCTGAGCAGACGAGGGACAAAAATAGAAGGGAGCGTTTCTTTTTTCTTCCTTTGCTTTTTTGCTTTTCCAACTGTGCTATCATCTATTGCAAAGTTTAAGGAACAAATTGAATTAAAAACTAGAACTCTTGCATTATGATACCTAAGGCAGCAGTTTGTAAGAGTGCAGCATTCCCCAAGACGAAACACACCTGCTCATCCAGTCCCTCACACCTTGCAGCTCTCTAACCCCGCCTGTAGTGGGGCAGGTGGGGGCAATTGGATTTTTAAATCATATTTACAAACCCTCATGTGACTAGAGAGCTCTTGAGTCTAGTATCGGCTTTCAATCTGCCCAGGGCAGTGATTGAGGTCGCCTGGAAAACAGGCAGCATTAACTCAGCTACAAGCTGGAGGCCCTCTGACCCCAGTGGCTTAGAGCCATTCACTCTGACTCTGGTACCCCTGTGGCCTTTGCGCTGTTTGGGGCAGGCCAGCTGGCTCGGCCTCCTCAAGGAAATCCACCTTCATTTAGATGGAGTGCTAATGACTTAATTGATCTACAAAGACCTAAGCTTTGTAGTGCCCCAGAGGAAAAGCGCCAGTGCCCGGCTCACTGGAGTTCTGAGACGTCTGCAAATTCAAATAAGTCTCTCTTTCTCTCGGGGCAGGAGTTTAGCTTGAAAGGTCACAGTCTACAAGGCTCTTTCCTTTTGGTCTTCCCTTTCTCTCAGCCAAGCTTTCCTTTGCCCAAAAGTGTGTTTCGAGTGTGTCACCCTTGATTTAAACACACAACTCCCCCAGAAGGGAAAGAAGCAGCCTCTCTAGACAGCAGCGAGGCTAACTCAACAAGGCTAGCCACATCCTGCCATAATCTCCCCCCCTCCCCACCATAAGTCAATGCAGAATTGCTCACTTATCTGTCAAAGTGTCATTATCCATTAATGGAAACATATCTTTTTTTTTTTTCCATATTTGGAACACTTCAAGGTATTCTGTCTGTCTAGCAGTTAGATTCTCATTGTATAGAGATTTAATCCTGTAAAATAGGACAAACAAGTCCCAAAGAAGAAGAAGGAGAAGGACCGTGGAGGCCCCTGATACACTATCTTCCTTCAGTGAAAGCCTTGTTGCCCCACCTCCTGGAAATGTTGTCAGCAAGGGGTCTGTAGCCAAATTTCGGTGTCAATCCTTGTGAACTTTCTGGAGAGAAACAATCGTTTGATTTCTACCTACCTTGTCAGCCACTTCAAGGTTAGCCTCAGTTGCAGTGACCCTTCTTGCCCAAGGCCTCCTCCCCGGCACAGCCCACAAACCAAGTAACTAATTACTGGAGATGGACGAAAGTCCAGCCTTCTCAGCCCAACTTGGGACAATGCCAAAGGGCTTCTGTGGCTCCAGACTTGCACGTGAAGTCAGCTGAGGCTGCCGTTGTGCCTGAGGCAGTTCCCCTCCCTTTGCCCCATCCAGCTTCTGTCCTCTTCCTCCCACAGGTGTTCATCCCAAGGACACTCCTTAATAAACATCCTGCATGCGAAACTCAGCCTGGAAGTCTGGTTCCCAGGGAGCCCTCCCCGGAACAGGAGGACAGTACTTGCCAGGTGTTTCGCATCTATCTCTCTCCATCCTTAGAGCCCTCTGCCTGAGATGCTATCATCTCTTTCATTGCGAATGAGAAAACAAAGACCATTTAAACCTCCCTTAAGTCCACAATGAATCAACTGCAGAACTGAGATTTAGACCTGGAAATATGTGACTGAGAAGCACCTGCTTCTGCACTCCAACACACTGCCCCCTACACAGAATCAGTAAAAGAAAAGGCTTCCTGAAATGGAGCAGGACCCCGAGGGGCTCCTGAGGACAAAAGCCTTTCTGTGTCCCCTTTCCTGAGTTCCTAAGGGCAGGCTCAAACAGCTGCTAATCAGGTAAGAGTCCCTTGGACTGCAAGGAGATCCAACCAGTCCATCCTAAAGGAGATCAGTCCTGGGTGTTCATTGGTAGGACTGATGTTGAAGCTGAAACATCAATACTTTGGCCACCTGATGTGAAGAGCTGACTCATTAGAAAAGACCCTGAGGTTGGGAAAAAATGAAGTCAGGAGGAAAAGGGGATAACAGAGGACGAGATGGTTGAATGGCATCACCGACTCAATGGACATGAGTTTGGGTAAACTCCAGGAGTTGGTGATGGACAGGGAGGCCTGGCATGCTGCAGTTCATGGGGTTGCAAAGAGTCGGACACGACTGAGCAACTGAACTGAACTGAACTGAATCAGGTAAGGGAGGGCATGCTAAAACAAGGAAGGAGCAGTCGAGAAACAGCAGTGCAGCTTTGGGCCAGGGTCCTGGTAGAGAGATACACATAAATCTTCGAGCTCTTCAGCAGAATGAAAGCATTCCCCTGCCCCGCCCCACTCCACACCACATGGAAGATGTTTCAGAGAGAAGGTCACAGTTCAGTAGCCTCGAGAACCATAGACCATCAGACCATAGGTGCCAGAGGATCTCTAGATTGAAGGAACGCAGGCCCTGCACATACCATGCTCCTTATAAAGAAAGCCTGCTGCTGCTGCTGCTGCTAAGTCGCTTCAGTCATGTCTGACTCTGTGCGACCCCATAGACGGCAGCCCACCAGGCTCCCCCGCCCCTGGGATTCTCCAGGCAAGAACACTGGAGTGGGTTGCCATTTCCTTCTCCAATGCATGAAAGTGAAAAGTGAAAGTGAAGTCGCTCAGTCGTGTCCGACCCTCAGTGACCCCATGGACTGCAGCCTTCCAGGCTCCTCCGTCCATGGGATTTTCCAGGCAGGAGTACTGGAGTGGGGTGCCATTGCCTTCTCCTATAAAGCAAGCCTACCCCTTGACAATAAAACTCACAACCCTCCCTGGGCTGGGACACCCAGTATTGAGGGTCTTAGCCTGCTATGCCTTCCTCTCCTTTGCCTGGCAAAGCAAGAAAGCTACTCTTTTCAATTTCACCTATAACTCTTGCCTCTGAGGTTCAATTCAGCACTGGTGTACAGAGGCTAAATTTTGGCATCAATCCTTCTGAACTTTCTGGAGAGAAACAGTCATTTGACTTTTACCTACAAAATGAGACCTCTCTTCTTTTCTTCAGCAAGTAGCAGGAGGATCCATGTTACCTGAAGCTTTTACTAGGCTGAATCTCTTACAATTACTCCACTAGGTAAACCATGGTTCTCTCTTCAGCACCTGTGGTAAAACCATTTGACTTGAAAGGTGTGATGTGGGTAGTGATTCCTAACATTTCACAATTAGAATTGACCGAACTGGGTATACCAACAGAAACGTTCAAGGCATCTCCAACATAATGCATCTGTCTCTACAAAAGAAATAAGTTTAAGCCTCAAGACTTATAACTGCCAAAGAAACCAACGAAGGTGTTCTGCATACTTATTTTTTCCAAGGGACATCAGCTATAGCTCACAATCAGATAATAATGGGATGAGGGAAGCAGAAAGCAATAATGTTATTTTTGTAGCCCTAAGTCAAGCAAAATGACAAGCAGAAAGCATTCTACTTTTAACCATGAGCTGATGGGACAGTGAAGTTCTAAAATCTTTTTGGGAGAATGAGCCACTACTCCACTCTAAAATGCTGCTTGCTTTCTCCACTCACCCAAGGGTGGGACTGGATGAAATTGTTGGAGAAAGAGAACAAATAGTTGAAGATTTAAAGGAGAAATGTTAGTGAGGAGAAAAATATGGAAGAATAAAAAACATATGTGTGTGTATGTATTTACATACATGCATAAACATATATATTACATATATATTTTGTTGTTTAGTTGCTAACTCATATCTGACTCTTTTGCAACCCATGGATTATAGCCAAACAGGCTCCTCTGTACATGGGATTTCCCAGACAAGAATTCTAGAGTGGGTTGCTATTTCCTTCCCCAGGGGACCTTCCTGACCCAGGGATTGAACACACGTCTCCTTGGCAGGAAGATTCTTTACCACTGAGCTGCCAGAGAAGCCCATTTACATATATGTATACTGGGGTGCTCCTGGGGTTGGTGATGGATAGGGAAGCCTGGCATACTGCAGTCCATGGGGTTGCAAAGAGTTGGACACGACTGAGTGACTGAACTGAACTGATCCTGGGTAATGGAGGATGAGATGACTGGATAGCATTACTGACTCAATGGACATGAATTTGACCAAACTCCGGGAGACATTAAAGGACAGGGAAACCTGGTGTGCTGCAGTACAGGGGGTCACAGAGAGTCAGACACCACTTAGCGCCTGAACAACAACAGCACACACAAATGCGTTCATGTTTTTCTATCCACCTCTCCTTTAACCTTCCCTGATTTAGTCCTATGAAGTTTTGTAGAAACCAGTTTCATCATGTGATATACTGTATACTTGAGTGGTATTTTTACACATTAGTTTGCTCCATTTATCACTTCACAATTGTGTACAGTCCCTTGTCCCTTGGAATGTAAATATTAATTTACTGGCATACTGGTATTTTATATTACTGAACAGCATTAAATTTAGAAATGTCCCCAGGTGCTGCCAGCAGGACAGATTTCTCATAATCAAATGACTAAATGGGAGGTCAAATTATTTCATCGAATTTGCACCCACAGTCCTGTCGTTTGGTGGCAAGAATGTTACCAGCAGAGCCATTAGTGCCACAGTAACCCCTGTCTTTGCACATTTGCAAATTACAGATTCACATCCTCGCTCTGATTAGCTCCTGAAGTGCTGAACAAGAACTTGTAATTACGCACTGCAGTCCACTCTCCCGACAGACTGACATTACCATTTGTATCCAAGCTCATAGAGCTACAGAATGTAACAGTACTGTTGAATGAAATTAGTTCATTTGGATCCACTTGTATTAATGGAATGTGTCATTTATATTGCAGAATTGGTTTTGTCTTTTATTCAAGGCTGTGCTTAGCCTCCAGAGCTGGGGACAGATCATTCCCTCAGTGTACCAGACTGAACAATCGCTCTTCCTTGGAGCTCCTGGCAAAGGGTGGTTTAGTGGGCGGTGAAATGTCCTTTGAGTCAGAGAATCTGCTCCTGTCCTGAAAGCACCACCAGCTCTTTTGATAATATAAGACAGTACCTCTAATCAGACAAATAAACCAAAATGTCTGAAGGACCCACTGTATCATCCATCATTGCAAGAATCATGAAACAGATCATATCCCAGGGTAAGGATGAGTGAGTGAGTGAGTGAGTGAAGTTGCTCAGTCGTGTCTGACTCTTTGCGACCCCATGGACTATAGCCCACCAGGCTCCTCCATCCATGGAATTTTCTAGGCAAGAGTACTGGAGTGGGTTGCCATTTCCTTCTCCAGGGGATCTTCCCGACCAGGGGATCGAACCCCAGTCTCCCACATTGCAGGCAGACGCTTTACCGTCTGAGCCACCAGGGTAAGGATAATGGTTGCAAAAGATCACTTTCCAGCGTTTTGAAAACCTCTGGAAAAAGTATAGTTATGGATTACTAATGACTCACTGACTCTTCTTCTACATACGCTATTCTTAGGGGGTTATATCCCAGCTTACCTGGAGAGTCCAAGCCTGTTCAATTCATTTCACTTTTTCTCCTGTGCTATTTTGGCTTCATTCCACATTAACAGTTTATTTGCAAGTTCTTATGTATCAGCATTCCTCTGCCTTTTGCTAGGACTCTAAGTGCTTCTTGACATTTTCTTAGATCACCACAGATTTATAGACTTCAACATCTACTCCTCTATCATTTTTGGTGATGAAGGTGTTAGTCGCTTAATCGTGTCCAACTCTTTGCAATCTCATGGACTGTAGCCTGCCAGGCTCCTCTGTCCTTGGAATTCTCCAGGCAAGAATACTGGATTGGGTAGCCATTCCCTTCTCCAGGTGATCTCCCCGACCCAGGAACTGAACCCAGGTCTCCCACAATGCAGGCAGATTCTTTACCGTCTGAGCCACCCGGGAAGCCCACAGAGCAGGTTGCAAAGATGTAATTTCTAGCCTGCGCAAGCTTCCATTCTATAGGAAACAGGTGTGGAACTAACGGAGATACAGTGGTGGTGGGGAAGAACGGAGGAACTGGGGGTAATACATGAGCATCTAAACAAATGTTGTGTGCTCAGTTGCTCAGTTGTGTCCAGCTCCTTGTGACCCCACGGACTGTAGCCCACCTGTCCATGAGATTTCCCAGGCAAGAAAACTGGTGTGGGTTGCCAATTCCTCCTCTAGGGCATCTTCCTGACCCAGGGATCGAACCCACATCTCCTGGCTCTCCTGCTTTGTCAGGCAGATCCTTTTACCACTGAGCCACCTGGGAAGCCCCAAGTAAACATTAAACATACCATTTAACACTGTATATGTATTAAAATGGGCTCTGCTGCAATCCCACTGTCATGTACTAGACTTACTTGTCCTATTTGCCAACCTTGAAATAAATAAACTTTACCATAAATAGCACTGTTTCTCTCTGGGATAAGTGCCCATTGCAAGAATTATGAAATTTTATTGTTTTTGAACGGAGGCTTAAACATCGACCCGTCACTTAAACTATTATATTCTGTTTCCATACTTGTACAACGATGATGACAGATAATATTTTATAGAGGGCTTATTCTACGCCAGGCACAGTGCTGTGAGTTTTATATGTATCATTTCCTCATAACAGTCATCTGGGGATATATCCTACAGTCATCTCCATTTTATAAGAAAACAGGGGCTTGGACACATTGGAAAGCTTTCCCCAAGGTAGGCCATAATTTCCCAAGCAGTCAGACTCGAGAGCCCGTACTCTTACCAACTGCTGATTTGGGTAGCTTATAAATTACAATTGAAACAACTATTTATTACAGAACTCTTCTTTGAGAGTCAGTCTCAAAACTTTCATAAAGTAAAAACGTTGGATTAATCATTATTTTTAAAGTTCTTTTATTTATTCATTTGATTGGAGTATAGTTGCTTTACAAGGTTGTTAGTTTCTAGTGTCCAGAAAAGTGAATCAGCTAGATGGATACAGACAGCCCCTTTTTTTGGATTTTCTTGCCATTGAGCTCACTGCGGGCCACTGAGTAGAGTTCCCTGTACTATACGGTAGGTTCTTGCTAGCTAATTATTTTATAGGTAGTCTCACTGGTGTATATATGTCAATCCCTTCCCTTTGAGCTTGGAAAGTTCATCCAGTTGAGGCAAGAGGTCTGAAATCAGGGGGAAACCAGGATTGGAGCAGGGCACAAGCCTCAATCCTTAAGCACAGGTCAGTTCATTTTTAGGTTGATCGAGTAGGTTGAACTAGTAAACGGGGGAAAGTTTGCAAAGATTAAGGGAGCTCAGTGTTCACTGAGAAAGAGGGGAGGTAGAGTTTGTCACTCATTAATAAAACAGTTACCTAGTATGGAGGAACGCTAGGCTGACCCGTTTCAAATAGCACTACACTTAACAGCAAAGAGTCCACTTCTGGTAACCTGAGATGGCAAGTGGTAAAAAATCATTTGGTGGGCCAATGCTTTTGCAGCTTTAAAGCACTTAGACCATGAGGAGAAACAGCTCAGAGACTCAAGCGAGCCTGGGAACTGATCCCACTCTTGTGCCCTTTGCTTGCTCACCTGGGTGCTCGGTGCAAGGGCCAGATCCTGACCTTCACAGGAGGAATGTCCTCAGGCCTCTGTTTGTCCTCTGTTTGTGTCTCTAGCAGCTGTTCTGTAATATTTTTCTTGGAGATGGGCTGGGGAGCTAAAGCTTCAGTACAAATTTCACATCACTTGTCTGCAAACTATTTCACTTGCTGTGTTTCAAATGGATCGGGTCAGACTACCAAGGAAGAAAAAGCAATCAGAAGATCCCTTGTGCAACAGAGCTGGGTTAGCCTTTTCTGTTGGCCTCTTTTTGTTTTTTTTCTTACTTCTTTCTTTTTAACAGGATAATTAAGAATCCTTCCAGAACCTGGAACCCAATACTCTTATCTGGTTAACATTCTTTTGTGATCAACTCAAGACTGAGCAGATCAGATACTATTATGACAAGTCTTTTGCTCTACAGCTGGGGTCTCACCATGGAGCTAAGCATGTGACAGGAACACAGATGAGGCAGGGAGAGCAACCGCCCTGCTGGAGCTGCGAGTTATTTTTAATTACTCTCAATCTCCTTCCCAATGCCAGGCAGTTTTATCATGTAGCTAAGCTGGAATGATGCTTATTTGCCAAAAGGCCTCAGGGATATATTGGTAGGAAACTGCTCGAACAGGTCCCTCTGAAGATGCTTTAAGCAGAGTCAATGCATGAGAGAGACACACTGCTGGATATTTCGAAGATGCAAGTGTCTCTCAATCCTACCCTTCTATTTCGTTCCAGATCGTTACACTGATCCAAACAGTCATGTTGCTTATTTCACAGTCCCAACAGTGCTTCTCCTGGCCAGATCTGCTACCCTCTCTGGTCTTCAGGTTCTGGATTAGTGTGAAGAGCATGTGTAGTCCTATCTCTCAGGAGTGCTACAATGCATCAAGAAGAGGGGAGGGTTTCCTTCCAAGTCTTCCACACTGTGTTTGATTCCCTCTGGTGTCCTCTCTACACAAGCTTTTCGTGAGGCCGCTGACGTCCTGCTGTCCGCTACACTAGATCCCCAAATGTGTACATGTCTTCCTGATCTCTCTTCTAAGTGTGCGTTTCCAACAGCGTAAGGTGTGTCTCCACTTCATTTTTCAGCCATTGCCTCAAATTAGACTAATCCCAATGATCCCTAAGTAGACCCCTTTTCTCAAGAGACCGTGTTGACAGTGTTATCACTTAACTTTGATTCTCTTAGGGTGAACCCCATGAAAACATCTTTGGGAAACAGAAAAGAAGTTCTTGGTTTACCATCGCGTTTACTATTGGCATGCATTTGGGCTTTTCCAATGCAACTGGATCTACAGTTCCCAGGTTTGTGTCATAGATTGGTGTTCCCTACATCTCTGAGCACTGTACACTCAGCAACAAGTAAAGGCTGGTTGAGATCTACAGCAGAACCCTGAACTGATGGCATAAAAGGGCCTTACCATAGATTTCTTCTTCTATCTTTTTGGAGGCTGTTATTTCTCTGGTTTGTTTTCTAAATGCTTCAGATCATTGACTGAATAGCACAAAGACTCAACATTTGTCTTTATTTTAGTTTTGTACTAGCTCTTCAGAGAAGGAACTCAGTTCTCTGAAAATTTACTCATGCAAACCATGAGTATTACATATATGGTAATATGTAACCATATTACATTCATAGCACTGAGTTGGAATAAAACTGCATTAAAAAATTGAATCCCCTTTGAGTAGAATGACAAATGATGTATTTCATGAAAAAAGTGCACTGCTATTTTATAAAGAAACTGATAGGATTCATCTCTAAAATGGTATTCCCAAGTGGCTACAGAACTATAGTCACAGCAATCATAGGGTGCTGTAAAGTATAAAGACAATAATGACTTGAACAATAGCTCTCATTTATTGAAGGCATTCTAGGTGCAAGCCCAGTGTTACATATTTATGCATTATTTAACTAGCTCCTATCGGTAGCTATATGAATTAGGTATTATGAGTCCCACTTAAGAGATTAAGAAACTGGACTGCAAAGACCCACAGTGATCAGTTCAAGGTCATCCAGTTCATAAGAGACAGAGCCCAAAATATAGCCCAAGTCTGACTGAATTCAAAACAAGGGCTTTCAAATACTACCAAATTGTAACCCACTCCAGTACTCTTGCCTAGAAGATACCATGGACGGAGGAGCCTGCTGTCCATGGGGTCACAAAGGGTCAGACACAACTGAGCAACTTCATTTTAAAGAAACCATGATGGCAAAGGATTTGCTTTCTTACAATGGCAATGTATATAAAGAGGCCTCCTAGTCAGAATCAGGATAAATATGCATGTACCCATGCATTCCAACAGAACAGCACAAATCTTTCAAGAGACAGTGTGCATGCTCAGTCGCGTCCAACTCTTTGGTACGCTACGGACTGTAGCAGGCTCCTCTGTCCGTGGGATTTTCCAGGCAAGAATACTGGAGCAGGTTGCCATTTCCTCCTCCAGGGGAATGTTCCCAACCCAGGGATCGGACCTGCATCTCCTGTGTCTCCTGCATTGGCAGGCGGATTCTGAGCCACATGGGAAGCCCATAATTTTCTAGTCTCTGTACATCTATCTGCCTGATGTCTTGCCTTGTTCCTTAGGGAAAGGAGACCAGAGTGTAATAATCCCTTGGGAGTAGCTCTTTACCACCCATCCCCAAACGACTTAATTTACAAATATAGTGATTTGAAGTCCCCCAGGGCATGTTTTAGGCTTTGACTGAGACAAGTTCAGTTCAGGTAATTGAAAAATGGTGCACACCATGCAGTTAGACCCCACATGGTGATGCCTCTACAGCAGCTGGGAATCTCCATCTATTCCCCTCCCCTTGCTTCTCCTTCTTGTCTTCTCCCTGGTATTTCACTGAAGACAGAACAGGTGTTTACATTCAGAGAAACAGTTTGCCTCCATTTGCTACTCACAAACTTATTTATTTATTTGCTTTCAATTTACTTTTGCTTTTAAAATAATTTTAGGGCCTTCTCTGGTGGTCTAGTGGTTAAAACTTGGCCTTCCAATGCAGAGCATGCAGTTCAGTCCTTGGTCTGGAAGCTAAGATCCCACACGTCTTGTGGTCAAAAAAAACCCCAAAACATAAAACAGAAGCTATATGGTAAAAATTCAATAGAGACTTTAAACATGGTCCACAGTCAAAGAAATCTTTAAAAAAAAATGGTAATTTTAGACACAAAGCATTACAAAATTGTACCATTCACCTATTTCACTAGCTTTAAAGTTATGCCAAATAGATAAGAATCATATGCACTTAAAGATAGATGGACTAATCTAGGAATGAATGCCTTAGAAAGAAAAGAAACAGGTTCTCCTAAAGTCTATTTTATTCTCACCCTATAGCTCAGTGTCATTTTTCCTTCCAGGTTAGCTTTGCTATTAAAAGTTCAGGACTGTAGGAATGATTATCCTCATATATTTTTAGCTGTTCACAGAGCCAGAAAATATCTTGAGAATTTGGTTTTCCTTTTTAGAAATGTGACCCTCTCTATTAGAGCCTTCATATGTTTTGGTTTGATGCCCTGAACCTTTACATCTGTGTGACTGTATCATCTTGGAAGAATGAACCACAGAAAGTCACTACTGGAGTTTCAAAGGTAGGGTGGGAACAGGCAGGAAAGAAGCTCTTTTCATAGCTGACATATAAATAAGCAGCCCAGATTCTCAGACCTTCTCCTTTCAGGAGATCCAGCTGGTAGATGATGAAGTTTGGAAATGGAAGAGTAACTGAAGCCCTCTCCAAAACAAATTAAACATGCAGACTGGAGTTTCATACCGTGAGTGACCCCTGAGACTTCTCCCCAAAAGGAACACTAAGGGCTATCTTAAAGGATAACTTGAACCAGAAAGGAAAGGGTCAAACAGGAAGACTAAGAGAAGGAGAAGAAAAAAAAAAATGTCAATACCTTTCAATACCACCTGATTTGGATAGAAGAATAGAGAAAAAGAGGGTCAGAAGAGACAAAAATTCTACGTGACAGAAAGTTTCCAAATGCCATATAATGAGGGCCTTGCGGGTACTGACTTGTTACAAACAAGTCTTGGGAATAAGACTTGTTTGTAACAGGTTCAAGATGCTCTCAGCTTATTCTGAATCCAGTTCTAAAGATAGTCATGTGAATCAGGTTGATATTTGTGAAGCTTAGCAAGTAGAGCTCCTAAGCGCTTGTTCTGACAGCATTGTTACTAGCTCTTGGCCAATAAGAGCCACTTATCTCTTGAGATCTTTTACAACCCTCTGCAGTTTTGTGCGAAATGTATGTTCGGGTAAAGTGGTAGCTCACTGGCTAAGCAAGGAAGACCTCTATTTTTTCAGTCTCTTACTGTGGTGGATAGGTCCTGACAATTATGGTTGTAGACAGGCTTTCTCGTATTCGCTTCTTTTCTATAACCGTATTCCCTTGAGTGAAAATAGGAGTTGTAATTTGCTTATAGACAATATTGCAAAGGTGTTTGGATGATCTCATGGTGTATAGGACTTTATCTTGCCAGTAGTCTATTACCAGCTTGGAAGTCACCATGAATTCTTGGTTCTCTGAAGTAGGGAAATAACATCTGCCAACAATCTGAATGATCTTAGAAGCATTCCTTTCCCCAGTTGAGACTCCAGATGAGAAGTCAACCCTGACCAACATTTTGGTTACAGCCTCACAGAGGACTGAGCCAAACTGTGCCCAGACTCTTGGCAACAAAAACTGGGAGCTAATAAACATAGATTGTTTGAAGCTATTAAATGGATGGTAATTTGTTACATAGAAATAGAAAATTAATTACACATATCAAGTGCTAAATCTGCCCAGACCTCTATACTATATGCTGCAGGCATAGCAAAGTAATATGAAACATCTGCTCAGAAATTTTTATAATTTTTAAGAAAGACAGTGTATTAATAATAAATGACTTTGAAACTATGTCAAGTAAAAGCAATTATTTCTTCAGTACAACCATTTCCTTTTCTTCCTGGATACACCGTAGCCTATGCTTCCCATACTCCATGAAATTAGGTGGCCAAGGGGCAGAGCTTATCCAGTGGAACAGAGATAAAACCAATGTGGACTACTTTCTGGTCCTGCCCATAAAATTCTCCCATATGAAGGTATTCATGTTCTCTCCACTTCCAAAAGTGAAGGTGTTAGTGCTTCAGTCATGTCCAACTCTTTGTCATCCTATGGATTATAGCCCGCCAGGCTCCTCTGTCTATAGGATTTCCCAAGCAAGAAACTGGAGTGGGTTGCCATTTCCTCCTCCAGGGGATCTTCCCGACCCAGGGATTGAACCCACATCTCTCGTGTCTCCTGCACTGGCAGATGGGTGCTTTACCACTAACGCCCCCTGGATTTTAATCCAAAGCAGCCCTTGGAAGGGGCTTCCCTTGTGGCTCAGCTGGTAAAGAATCCGCCTGCAATGCAGGAGACCTGGGTTCAATCCCTGGGTTGGGAAGATCCACTGGAAAAGGGAAAGGCTACCCACTCCAGTATTCTGGCCTGGAGAATTCCATGGACCATATCGTCCATGGGGTTGCAAAGAGTCAGATACGACTGAGTGACTTTCACTTTCACTTTCAGCCCTTGGAAGACTTGCTGGAGATGGCAGCATCTCTGTCATCATTCCTGCCTCTTGCCTACTGGTACCACATTGGATTCTATATATGAGTGAGATAATTTTTTAAAATGTTTGCGCAATTAACATTTTGGGGGTCTGTTTGTTATACCAAAAATAGTCTCTATTTGTCACACCTTCCTGTTAATGTGATTTGATATTTCAAAGTGAATTAAGTATTTTGAACATAAACAAATTAAAGTGATGATAATTTTATGTTATGCTTTTCAAACTCCAAAGATACAGATATGCCCTACAGGGAAACAGAGAGGGAAAAAATGGGTTATGTACCCTCTTGACAATTGCTGATTTGTAAACCAAATAAATCATCACTTTCAATTTGAAACACTTCCTATTTCATCATGAAACACCCTACATGTATAACAGTTTGTTTGTTTTTTTTTTTAACTCAATTTTCAAATACAAGAAGGTTAAATGATCTGTTGACACCAGCAAAAGGGCAAAATTAAGGTTGAAAATCCCTGTGCCCCAAATCCTACCAATAGTAATATAAAATAGCAAAATAATGACCCAGGGCTTAGATAAATCCTGGTAGACTTCTGGGGAGAGACAAGTTCATACCCTGGTTTGGAATAAATAAAATACTATGATTGGGTATATGTAAACTAAGGGCTTCTTTGGGCTGTAAAGGATTGGGAGCGGGTCATTCAGAGAACAGCAGACAATCTGGCTTGGATGGATGCTGCAGAGCACATTGAGGGATAAGAAGTGTTAAGATGAAATACATCAGTTGCTTGGAGTAGAATTTTGGTCTGTATCTAATAGGGAAGCCAATTCAGAATCCCTCTAGAGAGGTAAAGTAACAGAAATGTGCCTTGAAACAACTGATGTGGTGTGTGCGTGCTCAGTTGCTTAGTTTTGTCCGACTCTTTGCAATCCCATGGACTGTAGCCTGGCAGGCTTCGCTGTCCATGAAATTTCCCAGACAAGAATACTGGAGTGGGTTGCCATTTCCTCCTCTAGGGGGTCTTCCCAACCCAGGAATTGAACCAGCATCTCCTGCATTGCAGGCATATTCTTTACCACCGTACCACCTGGGAAGCCCCCAGTGGATGTGGTACTTATGGTTTTTCCAGCAGTCATGTACAGATGTGAGAGTTGGACCAGAAAGAAGGCTGAGCACCAAAGATTTGATGCTTTTGAACTGTGGTGTGGGAGGAGACTCTTGAGAGCCCCTTGGACTGCAAGGAGATTCAACCAGTCCACCCTAAAGGAAATCAGTCTTGAATATTCATTGGAAGGACTGATGCTGAAGCTGAAGCTCCAATACTTTGGCTGAGCCAACTCACTGGAAAAGACCCTGGTGATGGGAAAGACGGAAAGCACAAGGGGACACTGAAGGCAGGAGGGGAAGTGGGTGACAGAGGATGTGATGGTTGGATGGCATCATTGATTTAATGGGCATGAGTTGAAGCCAACTCCAGGAGATGGTAAAGGACAGGGAAGCCGGCGTGCTTTAGTCCATAAAGTCACAGAGTCGGATGCGACTTAGCAACTGAGCAGCAACTTGGTAGAAGAGTGTATTATAGTAGGAACACACCGGAGACAGATCCACCAGGAGGCTACTGTAGATTCAAGAACTGAGACGAAAAGATTCCAGATTAGACTAATATCTATGGAAACAGTGATTTCATATTTATAAAAGGAATGGGAAAAAAAAAAAAAAACATGCTAGTGGAGAAGACTGCATAGGACAAAAAGTATTATTGCTATTATTATCCTCATTATTATTTATAGATTAAATAAAAAGTAGAGAAATGGGGGACAAAGGAGAAGAGAGGCTCCCTGGGAAGTTCCAGATACTGGGAAATAGGTAGATTGATGAATTCATCGCCTTTTTCAGTCAAAATGACTGAAGAACTATATCCTATATTTCAGTCAGTCTGTGTTGGTTGGCTGTTTAGTCACTGAGTCATGTCCAGCTCTTTGTGGCTCCATGGCTCCTCTGTCCATGGGATTTCCCAGGCAAGAATATTGGAGTGGGTTGCTGTTTCCTTCTCCAAGTAAGTCTGTAAAGTGAAAGTTGCTCAGTCATGTCCGACTCGTTGTAACCCCATGGCCTATGCTGTCTATGGAACTCTCCAGGCCAGAATACTGGAGTGGGCAGTGTTTCCCTTCTCCAGGGGATCTTCCCAACCCAGGGATCGAACCCAGGTCTCCTGCATTGCAGGAGGATTCTTTACCAACTGAGCTATCAGGGAAGCCCAAGTAAATCTGTAAGGCTCTGTGAATTCAAAGAGGAATAAAACTTTGTTTACCCCTTGAAGATCTTCTAAATGAATGGGCTAGAGAGGCAGGAGGCTGTCACAGTGATAAAGTAAAGTACCAGGGGAAAACAGAAGGCAGGACCCCTGACTTTGCCCACAGGAAGGCATATCAGAGCTAATGACATTTCTACAGGGGATAAAGGGACTGGTCTAAATTTTCCAAGTGAAGGATACAGGGAAGGGCATCTCTGGCCAAGGAACAGCATGTGCAGAGGCAGAGAAGTATGAAAGAGGTTAGTTGGGGGTTTCCCTGGTGGTCCAGTGGTTAGGAATGTGCCTTGCAAAGCAGGGGACACGGGTTTCATTCCCGGTTGGGGAACTAAGATCCCACGTGCCACAGAACAACTGAGCTCGTGTGCCACAACTACTGAGCCCGTGTACTCCAGAGTCCATGTGCTGCAACTACAGAAGCCAGCCCACCCTGGAGCATGTTCCCCAGAACCAGAGAGTCCTTGTGCCCTAATGATGAGATTCTGCACAACACAACGAAGATCCCATGTGCTGCAAGTTAGACCCGATGCAGTCAAATAAATTAACAAAGGAATACATAATTTTTTTTTTTTAAAGAGAGGTTAGATGGTTTGCCTGGTAATGAGCTCATTGTATGTGGAGGTTAAAATGGGCCAAGGAGAATACACAGAGAAGGGGCCAGATTGTTGGATTTGTTTCAAGAATCCCTGTAAATCCTGTTTATGTTGTGTTGATAAAGTTTTAGCATTTATTTCTAAGTGGTGCCATCTACGTCACAGGCAAACTGGGGCATGTTACCTTCAGAAACCGACATCCCTACAATGTACTTCCAGAAACAAGAGACATGAAACAAAAGTTAACCAAAGGGAAAAATTAAACTGGATGTAATCAAATATATCAGTCAATGCTAAAGGAAATCAAGCCTGAATATTCACTGGAAGGACTGGTGCTGGAGCTGAAGCTCCAATACTTTGGCCACTTGATGCCAAGAGCTGACTCGTTAGAAAAGACCCTGAGGCTGGGAAAGATTGAAGGCGGGAGGAGAAAGGGATGACAGAGGATGAGATGGTTGGATGGCATCACCAACTCGATGGACATGAGTTTGAGCAAGCTCCAGGAGTTGCTGATGGACAGGGAAGCCTGGTGTGCTGTGGTCCATGGGGTTACAAAGAGTGGGACATGACTGAGTGACTGAACTGAATCAAATATAGGAAAAAATCAGAGATAAACAACCATCAAATATTACAGAAGAAATATGTGCCCTATCAAGTGACAACCCAATCACTTAAACTCTGAGGAGCCGAGACTACAAATAAGAAAACTGAACTGTCTGGCCACCAGCACCCCCAAATGCCTTGTCACTTGACTGGGTGGGCTCTTTTATCATCACTGATGGAAAAAGAATGGGATAGCTCCATCTGCTTACTTCACTGCTCTTACCTGATTGATTCATATGCCAGATGCCAGTCAGTCTAAAATCTGGTGACAAATGAGGAGGAAGCATGTGAGAGCTTACAGTGAAAGAAGCTAACCAAGGAAAGGTGAGAAGGATCATGCAATGTGTAGAGAACATTTGAAAACCAAGATGGTGATTCTAATAGGGCAGGGGGACAACCATCTAGCCTATTTCTGGGTGAGATGACAGAGACCAAAATTAAGAAAAAGGAGGCAGACACATCCTCAGGTCTCTTTCAATTGAGTCTTGATCAAAACAGAGGAGAACTCAGACCAGCAGCACAGAATATGGAGAAAGCATATATTATTGTTGGATACTGATGGTTTCAAAAAACTGCTCCCAAGTGTCTCGTATTTTCCTACTTAAGGACAAAGGGTCTCTTTCTTAGAGCTTTAACCACTCTCAGATATCTAAGGAGAAGTACCAACGCCCCTCCAAATGCAGAATAGACCCAAAGAAGAGAAAAGATACTTCATTCTGAGGGTCTGTCCTCTTTCAGGACCTATGTGGAAAGTAGACGACAGCATGCATAATACTACTTTCTAAGCAGTGACGTCATCTTTCCATTTTGGGAGAAAATATTGCCTATTTCAGCTTGGCTTTTCAAAGAGAATTTTAAAAGATAGCCTGTCTCCAAATAACTTCTTTTTCCACTGTTCTCTCACAGTGTCTATTCCTTGAGTTGACCAAGCCACACTTGGAGTTGGCGAACGAATACCATTCACTGAATACACAAGAGTCAGTTCCTATGGGGGATGACAAAGAAAGACAAGCCCTTGCTTCACACACCTCTTTTCTCAGAATCCACAAATATTAGAATCAAATATGTATTTGAAGCTGATCATCCAGTCCTGTGCCTTTATAACTTTAGAGAAGAAAAAAAAAAGTATCAGAATTGGTTTCTTTAAATTCTTAATGCAATTTCAATACATCAGCCAGATTGGAGCAGAAGAAGAAGAAGTCTGACCCCATCTCTGGTGAGTCCTCCCAGACATTTCCACTGAACTCAGTGTCTCAGAGAACAGCTTCAGAGACACTGATCTGGTCTAATATGCTTTTTAAAGAAGAAACTGAGGCTCAGAGAGGGGAAAGATTGTTTGCAGGAATCAGGAGATGGTGTCTCAGAGAGACTATTAGGCCTAGAATCAGATGCTTTAGTCCAAATTCTCCTTCTAATTAAACATTTGACTTTGACAAGTCTCTCAATGGCCCCTGTTTCTGTATTTTTATAGCTATCAGGTGGGAATGGATGACCCCCAATGGCCCTTCCATCTGTAATATTTTAGAAGTCTGTTACTTTTTCTCTTAACTTCTATCGAAGTGGATCTCACCATATGAAACTTTCAAATGCTTTAGAAGTAAGGCTGGCCGAGCTTAGTCGGTGAGGCAGTTTTGTTGACGAATGTCACGAGGCCCACGTACATCGTCAAAACATCGACAAAGAGGACTCCCTCCCGGTGGCCTCATTCATTCAGCCTAATAATAGAACAGAGATCTTCATCACAAAACGCCCCACAGGGCTCTCACTGTCTCCTAGTAAAGGCAGTGGGCACTGGAGCATTCAGTGAGGGAGAGACTTTGGACATTTTAAGTTTAATCAAAGAAAAAGATCACCCCGATCAGGAAAGCATTAGATGTATATAAACAACGCACTATAAACACCATGTTTGGTTGATGATCTGATCACCTAGGCTGTTCTTAAATACACAGATCCTTAGGGCTGTTGAAACCTTTAATTCTATAGGCTTGGAGCATATTTTTATCAAGAGCTACAGTTGATTCTTATGATTAGACAAGTATGGGAAACACTGTGTTTGTAGAACCCTCTCCCCATCTTTCTACTTACATACAAGGAAAGACAGTATAAACCATGGATCAGTCAAACTGCCAATCAAAGCTATAGTGATTGCCACCTGGTGCAAGAAAATGGCCAATGGGTTTATTTATTGTTAAAAGAAGTTCAGGGCTTCCCAGGGGGCGCAGTGGTAAAGACTGCACCTGTCAATGCAGGCGATGCAAGAGACGCCAGTTCGATATCTAGGTCGGGAAAAGCCCCTGGAGAAGGAACTGGCAACCTGTTCCAGTATTCTTGCCTCAAAAATTCCATGGACAGAAGTGCCTGGCGGACCATAGTCCACGAGGTCGCGTGACTTAGTGCACACAAGTGAGAAGTTCCCTTTGTAACTGAAGTTCACTTGTGGCATATTTAGTGCTAGGATGTGTGCATTTTTAATGTCTTCTCTGCCATTTGACCGCATATGATGGACCTCACTGCAACCAACAGAGGAGGAAGATTTAGAAGCAAACCCTGTGACAGGGAAATGGCCCAATTAACGCTGAGCCTTGAGGTTCTCCCCACAAAGCAGATACAGGCAGCATGCTAAGACGTGAAGGGAAGTGGGAGGCATGGGGAGAGTGTTGTTAGATGAGAAAGATGAAAGCAGAGTAATTATTCCAATCATCTATGGCGAGGCTGCAATAATGTTTCCTGTAATTGCTGAGTGATGCATGAACTCAATAATTTTAACTGGCCTTAAAAAATTTTTTTTTAGAATAGAAACTAATTTTCCTTTTAATCCCTTAGACTAGTGAAAAGTAGTCATCAGTCCCCCCTAACACAGTAGCCAGCCCAGCCTATTTAGCCCTCCCTCACTCAAGATAAAGAAGGCCATAGATTACCAGAGACCCACGTCCAGTTTAAATGATATTTGCTTTATTTGGATGAATGATCATTAGTCTCTATTGAGTCCTGCATTTTTATCCTCCAGATCTAATGTCAGTTAAAATTCAGATTTAGGAAAGCTGACCATAATAGAAATCCATTTCTGATAACTTGAAGATAAATGCTTATAAATTAACCTTCCATTTAACAGATACAGGAGGACTTTTCTTCTCATTCTCAAAACAGTGTGCACATAAGTCTGACACATAATTGTTACAAAAATTACTTTTTTGCATTGCATTGATTCTTTCCTTGATTCTCCCTCCAGTACACACACACACATACACACACACACACACACACACACACACAGCTAAGAAACTGCCAGAATACCAGAACAGGAGGCCAGTAGTGAAAGTTCTCAATAGAGTAAGTACCTAATAAGTGAAACATGATGAATGAATGAGCCAATGGAATTACCTTGTTCCTAGAAGCAAGTTTTATTTTGTTATTTGTGTTGAAGATTCAAGAAACTAATACAAAGGAAGACAGATAGTCAGAACTGCACCGGGCATCATCTCTAATCAGGCCACAGAAAATTCATTCTTTCAATCCTTTATTCCTTCACTCAAAGACAACTTATTGAGCATCTACTCTGATTCAGGCACTATTCTGGGTGCTGAGGTCAGAGCAGCGATTTAGACTGTCCCATTTCCTCTCTTCCTTTCAGAGCAAGGCTGATATTAAACATGTGAACACGTGACCTAGATAATTATAGACAATTATTGGAAATAACAAGGAGGAATGGGATAGAATGATGAGTGGGGAGGGAGAGGGGAGCTTTCTAAGTCAGGATGACCACAGAAGGTCAGTTTGAAGAGGTAACATCTGAGCAGTGAGTCAAGTGATGAGAAAGAACCAGGCTTGGTGCTAGGGAAGAAGTCTCAGGATAAGGGGGGAACCCCAATGCTAGGAAAAACCAGATATCTCTGATTAACATGCCTGAGTGTGGTCATTGCAGAGAGAAGTGGGAGAGGACGAGGTCTTAGGGATGTTCAGGGATCACATACTGTAGGATCTTCAAGTTCATAGTGATATGTTTACGGGTAGTATACAATAGTACAGTGTAGAATTGTAGTACACAACACAAAGCCGTGTGAGGAGTTTAATCAGGGGGAGAAACATCAACTGATTACATTTAAAATATCATTCTGGCTGCCCCGAGGAGAAAAGACTGGCAGAGGGTGAGGGTGTCAGACTAGAGTGAAAACAGATACAAGTACCTACAAAGATTCAGGTGAGGGATGGCTCAGGGGGTTACAGGGAGCTTCTGCTAAGGAGAAGCAGCACTGGTGAGCAGGGGTAGAAGTGGTCTGATGTGACATATATTTTGGAAGTAGATTCAATAGGATTTCTGATGAAATAGATATGGGCATTAAGAAAGGGAGGTAACGGATTTTAAGATTTTGGCTTTGAATGACTGGGTGGACATTGGATCTACTGAGATGGGGATCATTGTGTAAAGAGCAGGCTAAGAATCAAGAGGATGTTAACATCTCTGGAGGAAAGGAAGGCAGGATAAGAGGCTAGAGACTGCGGGAAGGTTGGCAGAGGAAAGGCTGCTAAAATAGAGTGGATTAGGGAAGTCTTTATGAATAAGGTAACATTTGGGCAGAAGTGGGAAAGGACTGAATGAAAGAGTCATAAGAGGGTACCTGGGAGGGAATGATCAGGTCAGTGTAATGAGGGCAAAGGCCCTGAGGAAGGGATGAGGTTGACCTGCTGGAAGAATGGCAGAGGCCATTATGACTGGAATAGAGTGAATGAGGGAGTTAGGATAATATTATTACGGCCTGACCTCATCACCTCCAGGAAAAATAGGCAAATATGGTTACTTATACCTCTTCTTGCCCTAAAACACTCCACTTAAAGTCAACTATATTGAAGCCCTTCTCTGGAATACCAAGATCAGACTGAAGGGCCAAAGTTCTGGAATCAGACCATCTGAGTTTAAGCCCTGTTCTGGAGTTGGTGATGGACAGGGAGGCTTGGCGTGCTGCAGTCCATGGGGTCGCAAGGAGTAGGACATGACTGAGCGACTGAACTGAACTGAACTGCCACCCTCTGCACGCATGACCTTAGATCAATTCCTTAATCTTCCTCTTCCTTCCTTCTCACCTATGGTATAGTCTCTCCTTTAAGGGATAGTGGTGGTAAGTATTCAATAGGTAAAGGAATTAATATAGGCAGTGTAGAGAACTGTGTCTGGTGCCTAGCAAGGGCTCAATGAATATCAACTAACATCAGCTGCTATTATCGCTGCCACGTTAGTATCATTAAAACGCCCTCCTCCTCACTGGCCTATGACTCCTCAGGGGTTTCTCTACTTTGGGATCTCCAGG
Source organism: Bos indicus x Bos taurus (assembly GCF_003369695.1). NCBI lineage: Eukaryota > Metazoa > Chordata > Mammalia > Artiodactyla > Bovidae > Bos > Bos indicus x Bos taurus. The sequence goes on along the minus strand of NC_040085.1, from coordinate 84,508,519 downwards.
GTCTCACCCTGGGCCCGCTGTTGACTTAGTAACTTAAGAAATGTTCATTGTATCATTTGAATTCTACTTGGAGTCACACAGTCAAGCCAGTAAACAAATTTACTCACACACTTTTAGCCCCAAATTTAACTCATTTGAAAATCAACATTTGGATTAAGGAACACTGCTCATTAGGCCCATCAATCTAAACACAGTGTAATTAGCGCCAAGGCTGTTTTATCCAGTGTTCTGTAATTGGAGCTTCCTATTCACTAGCAGTCTCCCAAATTCCCACAATGATCACTGATGTTTGTAATGACAGGCCTGAGGCAGTGTACCATCCTTCCCAATAACCAAGAACAACTACTCTGCATTCTGCCTGGCTGAGGGCACTCCTCCGTTTCCTTGGTCTTCAAAAAATACATATCCTTGCATGTTATCCATCGGGAATCTCTTTCACCAGAGACCAGATTTCTTAGTCTACTGCACCCTTTGATCAGATCAGATTGCTGCTTACTGTGCTAGAAACTGGGTGACCAGGCTTCTTGCCTGTGTTCATGTGCGTGTGATACATAATTAGGTCATAATCTGGGTTTGATGAGGAATGATTGATTGTTTTCTCTCCTTTTTTTTCAGTAGAAAACTCGGTAAGTTAGTGTCTACCAGGAAAAAAAAAAAGCATTCCTTCCCCTCAGATTATTGGGTTTTGAGGGATGGTCCCAAGGTTAACAAAATCCTAGCACTGCTCAACATTTGCCCTCAAGTGTTTTAAATTTCAATGGACAGTTAATTCCTTTCATTTTCGTATTGGACTAATTGATGGATATGACGTCTTTTTAAAAAAAATTAATTATTTTCCTTTACAATATTGTACTGGTTTTGCCATACATTGACTTGAATCCGCCATGAGTGTACATGTGTTCCCCATCCTGAACCCTACTCCAATGTTCATCGCAGCACTGTTTATAATAGCCAGGACATGGAAGCAACCTAGATGTCCTTCAGCAGATGAATGGATAAGAAAACTGAGATGATGTCTTTTAAAGATAAAATGACTAATATCAACCCTGGCTACTGTGTTTACCACTTTTTCTGCACAATTTAGTTTGGGTAGGGATGGAATAACACGATCATTGTACAGGTCTTTAGAGATTATCTTAATGATCAAAAATACTGTTATCTAAACAGATACGTTTGTGGAAAAACACTCGGAATGACAATCTGTGCAATTTAGGGCAATTTTCTTATCTAGTAGGTATTTCAGTTTTCTCATCTGTAGAAGAGTGTTAAAATAATCAGTCCCTCTTCACAGAGTTCTAAGGATTAAGTGTAAAATGCTTCAAACAATGTCTGGTAAATAATAACTATTCAATGAATGTCAGCTAGTCTTCATACAATTCGCCCCTCAATTTATGTACTTGATAGGTGTGCTGGGTCTTCTGAGGGTCCCTTATGTTTATTATTTAATTATAATTCTAGATAGGTAGAAGAGGTGGAACTTTAAAACACGCGCACACGCGCACACACACACACACACACACACACACAATTCCCCAGCTGCAGCTGCCTCTCGGAGAAGGCAATGACACCCCACTCCAGTTCTCTTGCCTGGAAAATCCCATGGATGGAGGAGCCTGGTAGGCTGTAGTCCATGGGGTTGCAAAGAGTCAGACACTACTGAGTGATTTCACTTTCACTTTTCACTTTCTTGCATTGGAGAAGGAAATGGCAACCCACTCCAATGTTCTTGCCTGGAGAATCCCAGGGACGGGAGAGCCTGGTGGCTGCCGTCTATGGGGTGGCACAGAGTCAGACACAACTGAAGTGACTTAGCAGCAGCAGCAGCTGCCTCTTGCACTGAAAGTTTTAATTCTGCCTCATCATCCTTGTTTGTGAGTAAGGGGTAAGTTAAGTGCCCATTCTATTCTTTTTCAACAGATTTCCCTTTGAGAGGGTGGTGGTGGACATTTTTTCTACAGCGGGAGAAATCTAAGTTATTTGGTAACAAAGCAGAAAATCAATGGCACCTCTGGCCTTGGCAGCCCCAATATGCTCCACACCCTCACCCTCAGTCCCCAAGAACCTCCTGAGTCACTGAGTCAGCATGCAGAGTCTCAGAGTCGAAGGCCTGAGGCGGCAGTATGCAAGGCATAGCTTCTTCTAAAAGTTCTTTTGTGACCGTAACTGAAATAAACAATGCCAACATGGAAAGAGGAGTTTAACATCTAACTTACCAAGTCCCCAAGCCCACCTTTTCCCCTTATCTCTGTCCTCTGTGACTATCAACAGAAGTGCCCAGAACATTTCCCAGTAAGGCTATAAAGGGGGTACTTAACTTGCTCAGTCGTGTCCAACTCTTTGTGACCCCATAGTAGCCCACCAGGCTCCTCCGTCCATGGAATTTTCCATTCAAGAGTACTGGAGTGGGTGGCCATTTTCTTCTCCAGGGATCTTCCTGATCCGGGGATTGAACCCGGGTCTCCCACACTACAGGCAGATGCTTTACCATCTGAGCCACCAGGGAAGCCCATAAAAGGGTAACGCCTGTACTCTGTTTTCTAGGTAGCTGTGTCTTCCACACCTGTACTGTCTGGCCCAGCAGATGGACAAATATAACTGAACAACCCAGTGTTTGGGACTAACAGTGCATTCCCATAAACCTGTCACCAGGAAGGGCTAATTCTGAATTCACACTGGATCTGCATCTGTGCTTTTAACCCTTATATTCTGTGATTTTAACCCTTAAGCTTTTGGTGCTTAGTCGTTCAGTTGTGTCTGACTCTTGGCAACCCCATGGCCTGCAGCATGCCAGGCTTCTGTTCTTTACCAACTCCCAGAGCTTGTTCAAACATATCCATTTTTGTTTGGATATGGACATGATGCCATCCAAACATCACATCCTCTGTCATCCCCCTTTCCTCCTGCCTTCAATCTTTTCCAGCATCAAGGTCTTTTCCAGTGAGTTGGCACTTCACATCAGGTGGCCAAAGCACTGGAGCTTCAGCTTCAGCACCAGTCCTTCCAGTGAATATTCAGGGTTGATCTCCTTTAGGATTGACTGGTTTGATCTCCTGGCAGTCCAAGGGACTCTCAAGAGTCTTCTCCTACACCACAGTTCAAAAGCATCCATTCTTTGGCACTCAGCAAAACTCTGTTAGCTTTTGCCCTGCTTCATTTTGTACTCCAAGGCCAAACTTGTTACTCCAGATATCTCTTGACTTCCAACTTTTGCATTCCAATCCCCTATGATGAAAATGACATCTTTTTTTTGGTGTTAGCTATAGAAGACCTTGTAGGTCTTCATAGAACTGTTCAGCTTCTTCGGCATTAGTGGTTGGGGCATAGTCTAGGATTACTGTGATATTGCATGGTTTGCCTTGGAAGTGAACTGAGATCATTCTGTCGTTTTTGAGACTGCACCCAAATACTGTAGTTTGGACTCTCTTGTTGACTATGATGGCTACTCCATTTCTTATGAGGAATTCTTACCCACAGTGGTAGATATAATGGTCTACTACTGTGTTCAAGATGGTCTGCCTCAGGGAGATAACCTGACCCCACCCACCTGTGAAGGCCTGTGACATTCTTGAATTTTTTGTGGGGCAAATAGTGCTGTGCCCAGCACCCCTCATCTGCTGCTTACTGACCCAGAAATGGCCCAGAAATTCACATTTAGCATTTTAGCGAGGCCGGAGTCACAGATAGATGTGACATCTTTGTTTGTTGATTTGACAGGAGATATTCAATTTCCCGCTACCCATGAAATGAGTGTAAGGAAGTGAAACTAACATCCCCCTACCTGAGGTTTGCCATTCTAGGAGCATTTGCAGGAGTTAAATGGTTTTTTAGCTTTGATTTCTCACCCCCCGCTCCCATCTCTGATCCATAAAAGAACCTGGCATTCAGGCCCTGACAATAAGATTATTTGTGGCACTAGCCTGCCATCTTCTCAGTCAGCTGGCTCTCAGATAAAATCCCTTCCTTGCCTCAATACCTCATCTGGGATTTACTGGTCTAGCTTTCAGGGAACAGAGTGAGTTTGGACTCAGTAACAAACCCACACAGGTTCTGCCACTGTCAAACCAGACTATGTGATGAGACCCATGTGGTTCTTCTCTTCTGACCTCAAACCCCCTCTTCCCACTGCCAAATACTAGCATATTATTATTGCTTGGGTTTGCATTTTATACTTTATAAGCCCTTTCTCATGTCTCAGCTCATCTGATTCTTAAAGTAACTCCTTAAAAAACAAAGAGCAGGTATTATGATCTCTGAATTACATAATACAAAGAACATTGCCATCTAGAAAGTACGGAGCCAAGATGTTAACTCAGGCATTCTGATGCAGAATCCAGGCATCACTCTACTTCCTTACATTGGTTTTCTTTACCCACTTTTTTTATGGTTTATAATAACTATAATAAAAGCTAATATATAGTACTTACCATGTGCCAATTAACTGTTCTAAGTGCCTTTTGAACATTTATTCATTTTAATCTACTATGATCCTCATTTTATAAATGCAAAGAATGAGGAAGAAACAGATTAAGTGACCTGTTTCATGTCATACAACTACAGTAAGGATTTAAATCCAAACAATCCAGCTCTAGGGTCTGTGTCCTCAACAACCATTCTGTACTAAGTCCTAATGATTAATGAGAACGTAGTCTGGTGGAACTAGAAGAGCGCTTTTGTAGTCTCTATGGATCAGATTGTGATACACACCTTCAACACGTGACTGTGTTAATACTTTTTACAGTCCTGTGCAAATGGTAAAATACTAAGTGCAGAAATTAGAATGAACAGCCAAGAAAGTAGCTAATGCCCAAGGTCAGTAGAGAAAAAAGGTAGGAAGGATGATATGAATCTAAAAAATACAGTTTTAGATAATTCTTTCAATTAAGAACTATTTGTGGACTGTCACAGACTGGAAGAAACTAAGGAGACCAGAAGAGTAAATGAAATCTGGTATCCTAGATTGGATCCTGGAACATAAAAAGAATATTAGTTGAAAAATCAGGAAAGCTGAGTACAGTCTGAAGTTAAAAGTATTGTACAAATGTTAATTTCTTCATTTCAATAAAGATTCTTTATGTTAACATTAGGGGAAGCTGGGAGAAGGAACTCTGTGTGAAATCTTTGTACCTTTTCTCTAAACCTAAAATTATTTAAAATGAAAAAGTCTTAAGAAATTATATGTAGGCGAAGTGTATTTTAGATTATATTTTAAATTGTCCCTCTCCAAAGTGGCAACTTCAATCCCTGATTTTGCTAAATATTTGACTCTTTTCTATGTACTTCTTTCAAAGATTAGTCTTTTGGTTTAAAGATCTCTGATGTTCTCTGACCTTCCTTCATGCAAGGTCTCTAGGAAAGAGGCTTTTAGAGGATGATCACATTTGATGAAATTGAAACTCAATTCTCCCTTTGGTTGTCCTTTGTACATAACCCGTTTTCAAATTTTGAGGAGATTACTTGAAATTTTGACAGAATAGAAATAGTCTCTCAGAGTTCCTGACCCATAAATGTAACCATTTCTCAGATGAAACAGGAGGTGAATGATGATGGCCAAACCTAGTAGAGGAAGAGAGTGATTATTCATTTTTTTTTTTAATGTCAGGACACAGATTTCTTAATGCTGTAAAGAAAGGACTTAGTTTTGTTTTAACGATCTATATTTTTACATAAATCATTTCAGGCTCAAATCTCCAAACAAAACAAGTTGGAGAATTAGTGCGAAGCATCAAGAATACATTTGACACATACTTGTTAAGTTTGCCATTAGATTACACTTTCAGTCATTTATTCAAGAACATTTATTGAGAACCTACTGTATATACAAGGACGGATAGGAGCAGGACCCAGTCCTTAAGGAACATGAAATCCAGCAGAAGAAACTGGGTAGGAAAGCAAATTATGACACTTAGACACTGTCCCTCGCATGATTAGCTTTTGGAGTCGGTGATAGACAGGGAGGCCTGGCGTGTTGCAATTCATGGGGTTGCAAAGAGTTGGACATGACTGACCGACTAAACTGAACTGATAAAGCAGTAACTTTTTAACTAATAAAGAGCAGTGACTCTTTTTTAACTAATAGAGATCTTGTGAAAAATTCTGTTCAAATACAATGTTAACACTCAAGTTATAATTTCAAGCTTTCTAATGATATATTCGGTCTAGCCAAATTCCGTTAGAGTTTCAAGAAATGAAGATCTGAGTTTATATCCTAAACCATTTTCCAATATATTATTGATGGACAGGGGAGCCACTTTTTAGAGTCCAGGAAGGCAAGATAGATCATGATTGGAGCCAAATCCACACTCTTATCCCTTGATGGAATGTATTTCAGGCTTCATTTGTAATCTGCTTTAGGACAACTTAAATTCATACTTTATTCCAAATATTTGACTCTTTTCTATCTGTACCATTCTGCTGGAAGAAATACCTCACTTGCTCAAATGTTTTTGGTTTCTTGCCTAATAGAAGATTTCAGCAGGCATCTCTCAAGGAGACATTGATTGTCACCACCATCAGTCTGTCCACTTCTGTAGGCGCTGTCCTGGGCTAAAACCATTCTGTAAAACCCTAAACCTATTCTGAACGTACAGCTTTCAAGCTTTCAGATTCTATTCTCTTGCCTTGAAATGTCTGTTGTACTCATTAATTACTTTTTTGAGAAGGAAAAAAAAAAAAAAAAAAAGAAATCTCTCTCAATTTCCCTAAAGCCCCAGATCTTTTTTTAGGATTCACCAAGAAAAGCAATTATCTTTTTTGTATAGTATTGATCTGTCTGGACATTGCCTCCCAGTGGATCATCCATTTGGTTCTGGAATTTAAAGATCCTCACAGTGCCAACCTCTGTGTTACCACCTGAACTGCTCCTCACCACTCCTCATCAGCTGGCGCTCATCATTGGTCAAGTTCATTACCAACAAGCTGTCTCACACTGGCATTTCACTTGGAAAGGAAAATACTTTTGTATTCACGTAGTGTGTGTTTTTGACATCTCTTCACTTAGCACCATTTAAGACCCAAAACACTTCCTAGTCAACATATCTTCAAAACTGAAGGTATACTCTTAGGGAGGAAATACCTGAGATTATTCAGTGATACCTGGTAGAATTGACAATGCCATAGTACTTTCCATGTATGATTGGTAAAAATGTGTTGGGAGTAGCTGACCGTAGAAAGCCAAACATAATCATGAGACGTTACATAATTCACTCCACCAATAAGATTCTTCGAAAGTTTCATTAGTAAATATATGATATTAGTAAATATATGATATTATGACATGATAATGATACATTATCATTAAAGGCTGACTATCTTACCAAATCACTTTGGAAAGAGAGTCAGCATTGGAGAATGAAGACCTACTGAAACATTCAAATTTTTTTATTGATTTACTGAAGCATAAAATTACATTTAGGGTGACTTTTCTAGTTGATTATTTTTCTCCATGCTAATGTTAACTCAACATAACATTAAACTGCAACTTTAATTGATTCTTTTAGAGTTTAGGTACAGAGGGATCTTGGGAACTAAAAATTCTGGATACTCTTTCTGAAGTTAGTTAGTACTTTGCTAGTAGCTCAGTCGGTAAAGAATCGGCCTGCAATGCAGGTTCGATCCCTGGGTTGGGAATTACCCTGGAGAAGGAAATGGCAACTCACTGCGATACTCTTGCCTGGAGAATTCCATGGACAGAGAAGCCAGGAGGGCTACAGTCCATGGGATCACAAAGAGCTGGACACAACTATGCGGCCTTTTTCTTTCTTTTCCGAATTAGATAAGCCAGTTTAAGAAGAGCAGAAAAGTAGTGCCTTCCTATTGTGGGCTCTATAGCTCAGTAGGTCCAAGTTCCAGGAATTCATCTGCGAGAAGACAGGGAGATGCTCACTCATCATTGGCCTGGGTCACAGTTCTCATGGTCTCTAACTGCCAGTGTGTTATGTCTATCAGACAACTGATTGTGTCCAGACATAGAGACATCTGTAATCTCAAAATGATACCAAAGCAGTGATATTGAAGCTGAATGAGATTCTTCTTAGTGCTCAAATATACTCCCTAACTGAATGCACTGTTTACTTAAGATAAAGGAGATTATTCTGCCTCTATATTACCTATTTTGTGGAAAATTTTGCCACTTGTCTGTCCTGCTAATAATTAGCACTTGGAGATAGATTCATGCCCCTCCTCACATTTTTAAGGTTAGAAAGACCATATCTTAACAGTTTTATACAATGCTTCCTTGGCAAAATTTTGAGGGTGCTGGTAGCAGTAAGGAATTCTCAACATTTTGCCAAGGAAGCTCCAATGGTTTCCCCAAAGCCTTGTGCTTGCCTTTCTATTTTGTTAGTAATATAGGCTCTATCCAAGTTCATGAGTGGAAAAGCCAAAAAGACAACCTCTTAGTTTCAGGTTTTCTCCTTCCACTCTGGTGGCCGATACAACGGGAGTGCCCATAAATAGAAGATCGTGGAAGCTGAGTGATTCAAGGAACAGATTGTGGAGGCATCAGGGCATCCAGGAAGTCCAGGAAGGAGAAAGAACCTGGGCTTTGGCTCTAGGTGCCCCTGGATTTAACTCTAGTCTCAGCTGTTTGCAAGCTGCAGGAACCTTGGCAAGTCACTTAACCTCTCCGCATTTTGGATCCTCAACAGCAAAATGAGGATAACAGTTTCCACCTTTGAGCTCACTGAGGGGATTATGGGGAAAAACAAAATAAAAGCAAACCTATATGCTCATATACATATACACCCCTGCATTCAGTTGATGCTTTATAAATTGCAGGCATTTTTATAAGAAAATAGCTACTCTATTTTTTTTTTTCCTTCTCCTGTGAAGTATTTGTTTTGGGTTGTGCCTTCCTTGGGCTTTCTCGTGAAAGGGAAATTATTAGATATTGGAAAGGGTGTCTAATTGCATCTTGCAAAGGGTCTTCTTCCTTCCCCATGTTAACTCTTACCTACACTCCAGCTGGAAAGAATATTCATATTGATGATTATCTATGTTAATCACTTAAAATGGAATAAACAGGACATCTTAAAAGGGCGTTAGAAAAAGGGAACTCTAAGAGGGGGCCCTTCCCATTTGTTGGTGGCTTATCCTTTGAGGAAAATGAGCCACATGCCTATGGTTGAGGGTTCAGTTCCAATACAGACACTAAATTACCTGGCCTTTGTGAAAGTCGCTCAGTTGTGTCCGACTCTTTGTGACCCCATGGACTACACAGTCCATGGAATTCTCTACGCCAGAATACTGGGGTGGGTAGCCTTTCCCTTCTCCAGGGGGTCTTCTCAATCCCAGAATCGAACTCAGGTTGATCTTTACCTTGCAGGCGGATTCTTTACCAACTGAGCTACCAGGGAAGCCAAAACTCACCCAGTGTTTTTTCCTTCTCAGCCATGAGGGCTGTGGCTCGAGGCTCACCTGATTGGACTGATGAGCCACTGGCACCAAGTAAGGAGCCCAGGATATGCCTTAAACGGCTCTCCATCAGAGACCTGCTTCCTCTATGTAGTCCATAACGTAAGGCCACAATCAGGGAGAAACGTGTCAATGGAGCAAGGTGAGGTATGAACAGCCCTGGAGCTTAAAACCACCCTCTGAAAAGAAGGCTTGTGCACACCTATAAAGAATATTATTCATCCTGGTACAACCAGATAGGCCAATACAACCCAGCTTCCAAAGGGGACAGTTGTACATAGCCACCCTGGAGGTTGAATGCATTCTCTCCCATCATATTGACTTTCCTGAAACCATGAGGAGCTTTTCTGTGTCAAGCATGATGTTGTGCACATTACATATGTGGTCACATGTAAATCTCATAACAAGTGTGCAAAGTATATGTTATAACATTAAAGTACAGGTAGGAGAAGTGATAGGTGACTACTTAGGACAATCCAGGAGGAAGCGATAAAGGGAGGCTCAAAACGCCAAGTCGTTCTGACTCTGAGATCAAGATATTGTTGGAAAGATGCTTTGTTGACTTCAACTGACAATGCCCAAAGAGGTCACTCCAAAGGTTTTGGACTTTCTTTGAGTCTCTCAATCTACCTTTGCCCCTGTTGCTTGCAGCAGATGACCTTAATTATCCTTTTTTTTTTTTTTTTTTCACTAGGAAGCTTATGGATATCAGATGTGAATTTCCTTGACTCCTCATCTTCTCAGAGTTTGGGTGCAATTACTCGGGCCCTACGCACTTCTTTGCTCCACAGGAATACTGTTCAAAATTAAACTCTCTACATTGATTATTCTCCCACCCTTCCCAGGCTTCTCCTGCCCCAGGCTGATGAATTTTGTTCAACTCTTCTCCCATGCATTGGCAATCTCTGCCTTTGTGGTGCTCCCTTCCCTCTTTCTGAAAACATCTTCAGTTCACTTAAGTTCAGTCAGTTCAGTTGCTCAGTCATCTCTGACTCTTTGCCACCCCATGGACTGTGGCAGGCCAGGCCTCCCTGTCCATCACCAACTCCCGGAGTTTACTCAAACTCATGTTCACTGAGTTGGTGATGCCATCCAACCATCTCATCCTCTGTCATTCCCTTCTCCTCCTGTCTTCAATCTTTCGCAGCATCAGGGTCTTTTCCAATGAGTCAATTCTTCGCATCAGGTGGCCAAAGTATTGGAGCTTCAACTTCAACATCAGTCCTTCCAATGTATATCTAGGACTGATTTCCTTTAGAACTGAATGGTTTGATCTTCTTGTAGTCCAAGGGACTCTCAAGAGTCTTCTCCACCACCACAGTTCTAAAGCATCAATTCTTAGGCATTCAGTTTTCTTTATGTTTCAACTCTCACATACATACATGACTACTGGAAAAAACCACAGCTTTGACTATATGAAACTTTGTCAGAAAAGTAATGTCTTTGCTTTTTAATATCCTGTCTACGCTGGTCATAGCTTTTCTTCCAAGGAGCAAGTGTCTTTGCATTTCATGGCTGCAATCAACCACCTGCAGTGATTTTGGAGCTCAAGAAAAATAAAGTCTCTCACTGTTTCTATTTTCCCCATGTGTTTGCCATGAAGTGATGGAACTGGATGCCATGATCTTAGTTTTCTGAATGTTGAGTTTTAAGCTAGCTTTTTCACTCATCTTTGACTTCTATATCAAGAGGCTCTTTAGTTCCTCTTCACTTTCTGCCATAAGGGTGGTGTCATCTACATATCTGAGGTTACTGGTATTTCTCCTGCCAATCTTGATTCCAGCTTGTGCTTCATCCAGCCCGGAATTTCACAAGCTGTACTCTGCATATAATTTAAATGAGCAGGGTGACAATATACTGCCTTGATATACTCCTTTCCCGATTTGGAACCAGTATATTGTTTCATGTCCTGTTCTAACTGTTGCTTCTTGGCAAGCATACAGATTTGTCAGGAGGCAGGTAAGGTGGTCTGGTATTCTCATCTCTTGAAGAATTTTCCAGTTTGTTGTGATCCACACAGTCAATGCTGGAGACCAGGGTTCGATCCCTGGGTCAGGAAGATCCTCTGGAGAAGGAAATGGCAACCCACTCCAGTACTTTTGCCTGTAAAGTCCCATGGATGGAGGATCCTGGTAGGCTACAGTCTATGGGGTCGCAAAGAGTCGGACATGACTGAGTGACTTCACTTTCACTTTCTACACAGTCAAAGGCTTTGGTGTAGTCAATAAATCAGAATGTTTTTCTGGAACTCTCTTCCTTTTTCCATGATCCAACAGATGTTGGCAATTTGATCTCTGGTTCCTCTGCCTTTTCTAAAACCAGCTTGAACATCTGGAATTTCACGGTTGGTTCACATATTGCTGAAGCCTGGCTTGGAGAATTTTGAGCATTACTTTCCTAGCGTGTGAGATGAGTGCAATTGTGCGGTAGTTTGAGCATTCTTTGGCATTGCCTTTCTTTGGGATTGGAATGAAAACTGATCTTTTCCAGTCCTGTGGTCACTGCTGAGTTTTCCAAATTTGCTGGCATATTGAATGAGCACTTTGACAGCATTATCTTTTAGGATTTGAAATAGATCAATTGGAATTCCATCACCTCCACTAGCTTTGTTCATAGTGATGCTTCCTAAGGCCCACTTGATTTGCCTTCCAGGATGTCTGGCTCTAGGTGAGTGATCATACCATGGTGGTTATGTGGGTCATGAAGATCTTTTTTGTATAGTTCTTCTGTGTATTCTTGCCACCTTTACTTAATATCTCCTGCTTTTGTTGGGTCCATACCATTTCTGTCCTTTATTGAGCACATCTTTGCATGAAATATTCCCTTGGTATCTCGAATTTTCTTGAAGAGATTTCTATTATTTTCCATTCCATTGCTTTCCTCTATTTCTTTGCATTGATCACTGAGGAAAACTTTCTTATCTCTCCATTTTATGCTTCCTTTATCTCCAAAACACATACACACCCTTGGTCTTTGAGTTGTATCTCCTTGAGGTAAGCAGGGCAAATATCATCCCCATTTTCTCGTATCAACAAACTGATTATCATAAGATAAGTGGCTCTTCCTCAAGCCCCAGTGGCTCCCTGGCAGCAAAACTAGGCATAAAATTCAGGTCTTCTGCTCCTGGATCCCAATGTCACGCTATTCAGTATCGGTTGCCAATCAATGCCCATGGGTAACAAAGTGAGATGGCCTTTTATATGCAACGTCACTATAACAAATTCCACTTTTCTCTTGTCTCTGGAGCCTGGAGCCTGCTTCATACACAGAACAGAGTTGCCAACCCCCGGTGCCAGGGCCCTGCGTGTGAAAAGTGATGCGTCTATAATTATCGTCTTGCCCAGACTGCATAACCTGTCCTCACAGGTGTGAAGGCCCATTAATAACCCTCCAGGGAAGGGCGGCGGCATCTCAGAGGCAGCCCTGCCACGTGACCTGCTCTCCCATACGGGGTTCCCCTAATCAGCACGCACACGGCCTCTAAAGTGTCACAACGCTCATTGTTTCTCAGCCTCCCACAATATACAACCAGAAAGCAAGCCCCCTTATCATTTAATAACACTCCCTGATACTGAAAGCGGGAGAAAATAGAAACACTCCAAGTGGGAGGAGAAAGCTTGCTTTGTGAAGAAGCAATTAAGGTTGTAACACTGGCTCTCACACAGCGGGAGACTTCAGACTGGTGATCTGATACCCCTTTAACCCTCAACCCTGCCTCTGCCCTTATCCTCAAGCCTTGCAGACTTCTGGGGGACAGCATCCCTTCCCCCCTACACAGACTGGAGGTGCCCTGATGATGAGAAGAAAAGGAAACTGTGGAGTCTGTGCCCCTGCTCTGCTAAAAGGGGTTTGAGTTATTGTTTTCACCTTGAAAGGAAATGCAGTTTGGTATAGAATGCCAGGTTGGGAGTCCGTCCTGGAATTCAGGATTGGCGTTGGCCATAAGCACACATATAAGCCTCACTGTACATGTCTGTGAAATGGGGAGAAAGATGCATGCTACAAAATGAAATGTAACGATATGGGGCAAGGTGCTTCATGTCTTTAGAAGGAATGGTTAACAAGATGATAACAATAACGACAGCTAACGCTGAAATGACCCTTATGATGGGGCCAGGCAACGTGCAGTGGCTTTACAGGTCTCACTTAAAATAATACTCACATCAGCCCATATGGAACTTTATCATCGTTTCAACAGATGAGGAAACAGACATAGTGAAGTTAGGTCACTTGCTTGAAGTCATAGAGCTATTAAGTGACACTGTTAAGTAACAGAGTTAGAATCTGGACTCAGTATGTCTGGCTCCTGAGTGTGCTCTTTTTAAAGGGGTCTGCTATGAAATCAAAAGCTTTGGCTTTCAAGTTAGAGAGAGAGACAGAAAGACAGAAAGCCTTTGAAGAGGCCTTAGTAGGAAGCAGGAGCGAGCAGAGGTCACTCAGGCAACAGTGCCTCCCCGTTAACTAAACCCATTGATTCACCCTTTCCTTCTCCATAGTCCTGGAGCTCAGTCCCCACTTTCCAAAACTCAAAAGAAAAGCTGGTCTTTCCCTTACACACTGAAATCTGGCAATTATGAGCCTTGCATTTTATGTCCAGCTTTCTCATTAAGCAGCTCTGTGACCAAAGGTAACTACGTCTCCAGATCTCCATCTGTTCATCTCCAAAATGTGGGTTTGCAATGACAGGTGCTCTGCAGCCCGTCACTGTTTGTTCTAGGCTTCCTACGGGGACCTGCTGGGAACCGCAGCTCACTCTGCAGCATGGAGAGCCCACCAGGGCTGTGGTCTCCAAAGTGTGATAAGCATCCTCGGGAGATGCCAGGTTTGGTTCACTAGGGTGATGGGGGAAACTACCGGAACATCTATATATCAAATCTTCATCTTTAAAAGATTCTGATATTTCTGCGTGTTTTGTAATTGAAACAACACCGTAGAACATGTGCACATTACATTAAATATAAACATACTTTTAAGTGGTGCACAGTTATTTTTTTGTCTAGTATGTGCTGCTGCTGCTGCTAAGTCGCTTCAGTCGTGTCCGACTCTGTGAGACCCCACAGATGGCAGACCACCAGGCTCCCCCATCCCATTCTCCAGGCAAGAACACTGGAGTGGGTTGCCATTTCCTTCTCCAATGCATGAAAGTGAAAAGTGAAAGTGAAGTCGCCCAGTCATGTCCGACTCAGCGATCCCATGGACTGCAGCCTACCAGGCTCTTCCATCCATGGGATTTTCCAGGCAAGAGTACTGGAGTGGGGTGCCATTGCCTTCTCCGTCTAGTATGTGAGACAACCAAAACTGTTTGGAGACCATGATGAAAGTGAAAGTGAAGTCACTCAGTCGTGTCTGACTCTTTGCGACCCCACGGACTGTAACCCACCAGGCTCCTCCATCCATGGGATTCTCCAGGCAAGAACACTGGAGTGGGTTGCCATTTCCTTCTCCAGGGGATCTTCCGGACCCAGGGATGGAACCCAGGTCTCATGCGTTGTAGGCAGACTCTTTACCGTCTGAGCCACCAGGGAATCTGCTTTTGCTCTTTGCAGCGCCCCCTGGAGGCTATACCCAATTTGCCATGTTGATGAAATGTTAACCAACGCTGGTAGAAGCGAACTAGAACTTAGAGCTAGTACCAAGGTGGTTCATGTTGCAATTTGATTTTTCTCCCTAAAATTAAATGTGTGATGCATTTCTTCAATTTAAACTGCAGAGACAGGAATTATAATATTCATAATCTTATTATTATAAATGATAATATTGGTTTAAAAGCTCTTGTATTAAGGGGGGAAAAAATCTTATTACACAACCATATTGAAGCCTGGATTTTTAAAGAATATCTTACTTTAAAGGACAGCTGCAAATATCTAATGGGAGCAAAACATTTTCTCAAAGAAAGCTCATCATTTCCCCTTAAGCTTCTAGGATTATTCTAATAATAGGTTAAAATATATGGAAACACGTTGCCCTGATAGATTTCTCTACCATCTGGTCTATTTTTCTGAGTCACAAAATAAGTTCAATTTCGAAGCAATCCTCCCCCCATTTGATTTCTCTCCCCCAAATCAAATATTCACAGTAATAACCTGGGATATGACATGCTATTCTGACCTCTCTAGTTTGGGGAGAATATTGAAATATCATAGAAGCTACAAAGATAGACTCCAAAAAAAAAGGAATGCTATAAAGGTTGGAAGATAAAACATATGAAGAGGAGTGGCGAGAGCTAAATTTATAAAGTCTGACAAAGCAATGACTCCAGGGGACAAGATCACAGCCTATAAATACCTTGAAGGTAACAATGTAATTGAAGGGAAAGGATTATTCATAGTCTCAGAAGATGATATGGCTGGGAGCAATGGCCTGAAGCAATGGAAGAAAATGTTTAGGTAAAACTGTCAGGAGCGAGGGAAAAAGTAGTTCTTGACTGTGAGGAAGGGGACTGGAAAAGCAATCCACGAAGAAGCATGCCAAGCATTTCGATACAGACAGGCGAAGCCTCTGAGGAAGACGTGGGACTAACAAGTGTGCTCCTCAGTCAGAAGCCACCTCTTCTGTCAGATTTCAGAGCTCTCAGACATGCCCCCTGAAAGGCAGCCCCCTTCAGAGAAGGCAGCTAATCAAAGATCTGTGTGAAGACAGTTTGTGTGACGTGAATAGTCAAAATGAATAGCCTGACATGCTGATATTGTAAAATTATGAATTAAAACATAGGGAAATGTGCTATTTTCTGCATATTGTATATAATGTCACATCTTAGAAATAATGCACAACTTTGCCCAGGAAAATTAATAAACTCTTCATTGACAAATTACCATTCTGTGTTCAGTGCAAAGGTTCTTCAAACAGCACAAGTTAAGTTGAACCACTGGGTTAAAATCACTGAACGTGTTATGCTAAAGAACAGATTTAGACATGAACTATATGAATATATGGGAGCCCCGGATACTTTAGAGTAGGCAAACATGTACCCTCAGGACAGTAATGTAAAAGTCAACTTCAAAGCTCTTCTAAACAAAGTATTTTAAAAAGCTGTGCCTATGAAAACATTTGAGAGCACCATTTATACACAATACTCAGGCCAAGAGTGCTTCACCGTTAACTAAAAATCTAAAGGTATGACCCAAAACTGTTGATGCAACTTCTGTGTGAGGAGAGTCGCAAGATCAGGGGTCCACAGGAGTGGGCGGGGCGGGGAATGGATGAGGAAGCTGAGTGATGCATGTGACAACAAGGCATGGAGACGGGGTGGCGGGAAATGTCAGAGAGCTGGCAACAGCTGCTTGTCCCCACTTGACCAGGCCACATAAGAACACTGGCCCCCTGCAGCTGAACCTTCTGAAGTTTTTTTTTTTAAGAAACTGGAAATCCCAAATTGCCTGTGAATTATCTGAGAATTAAAACATATTTGTGTATTAGATGAGATCTAAGGGACACTAGCTGGGCACATTCTCTAAACCTCTCACACTGAACACAAAGGGAGACCCTGGTTTCTGAGATTAGGAACCAGGAACAGGAAGGAAGCTGGAACTAAGTGGCGGAAGCAGGCTGGTTTGCACAGGGCTGCCAAACACCGAGGAGATCAAAAGAAGAAAAAACTTCATTTTTGCTCTTCGGTCCGGTGAACCCAGGACGGAAGGAGGTACCAGAGCAACTGCAACAGCTCCATTTTAGATGCCCCAATGCAGCTGCCCTGCATACACTCAGGAATCTTGTGTGCTGACCTGGTTCCTGACCTCCTGCCTCGCTGGTGGTCATTGTGAATGGCAGAAAGTCCCTCTCAAAGGGAATCAAATCTTCAACTACCCTGAAGGCAGAAGCGGGTAGAACCATGGCTTCTTATGGACACCCACAGTGACTTCATAGGAGTTTGTTTCCAGAAGGTGCTGGGTGAAAAACAAGGCTATGTTTCCCAAACCTAGCAACTCGGAGTTCAAGGTTACAGGGTGACTCTAGGTGGCCAGCAGGTGAATTGGAGTTCACAGAACAGTATTGTTCTGTTTAGGTTTTAAAACACACACACACACATACACACACACACACACAAACACACACACACACACACACACACTTGTCCTACTGTGTGAAATGAAGTATTTTGTCTCAGTCCTTTGATTTTGGTTTCTGTAGCACTGAGGTGTCACACAAAACCTGAATAGCTCATATCACATACAACCACATGCACAGAATTTAGCCTTAGCTCTCCCTATTTGGCAACATCAATTATTCTCCTGGAGAGAGACACGAGAGCTTCACGCCACAAAGAGAAGTTTGGTCTTCCTTCCTGACTTGGGGTTTATACCCTAGGACAATCTCTGTTAATATACTACTTATACCAAACACTCACTTTTATTTTTTTCAACTAGAAGATAATTGCTTTACATTGTGTTGGTTTCTGCCATACAACCATGTGAATCAGCTGCTGCTGCTGCTGCTGCTGCTGCTGCTAAGTCGCTTCAGTTGTGTCTGACTCCGTGCGATCCCATAGATGGCAGCCCACCAGGCTCCCCCAATCCCTGGGATTCTCCAGGAAAGAACACTGGAGTGGGTTGCCATTTCCTTCTCCAATGCATGAAAGTGAAAAGTGAAAGTGAAGTCACTCAGTTGTGTCCGACTCTTAGCGACACCATGGACTGCAGCCTACCAGGCTCCTCCATCCATGGGATTTTCCAGGCAAGAGTACTGGAGTGGGGTGCCATTGCCTTCTCCAGTGAATCAGCTAGATGTACACATATATCCTCTCCCTCTTCAACCTTGCTTCTAACTCTGCCTGCCCCATCTCACCCATCTAGATCGTCACAGAGCATCAGGCTGAGGTCCTTGTGTTATATAGCAACTTCCCACTAGCTAGCTACTTTACACATGGTAATGTATATATTTCAATGCTACTCTCTCAATTTGACCCACCTTCTCCTTCCCACACTGTGTCCACAAGTCCTTTTTCTACATCTGTGTCTCCATTCCTGCTCTTCAAATAGGCTCATCAGTACCATTTTTATAGATTCCATATATATGTGCTAATATATCATATTTTTTCTCTTTCTGACTTACTTCACTCTGTATAATAAACTCTAGGCTAATCCACCACAGTTCAATTGACTCAAATTTATTTCTTTTTATGGACAAGTAATTGACGCTTTTTAACTGTGGTGTTGGAGAAGACTCTTGAGAGTCCCTTGGACTGCAAGGAGATCCAACCAGTCCATTCTGAAGGAGATCAGCCCTGGGATTTCTTTGGAAGGAATGATGCTGAAGCTGAAACTCCAGTACTTTGGCCACCTCATGCGAAGAGTTGACTCATTGGAAAAGACTCTGATGCTGGGAGGGATTGAGGGCAGGAGGAGAAGGGGACGACAGAGGATGAGATGGCTGGATGGCATCACTGACTCCATGGACATGAGTTTGAGTGAACTCCAGGAGTTGGTGATGGACAGGGAGGCCTGGCGTGCTGCAATTCATGGGGTCGCAAAGAGTCGGAGACGACTGAGCGACTGAACTGAACTGAAATATTCCATTGTGTATATGTACTACAGTTTCTTTATCCATTCATCAATTTCAGATGGATCAAATTTAACTGTTCTTTGAAGAATCCTTGTAAAACAATGTTTGTTGAAACTGGCAAAGATTTAGCTCAAATAAAAGATGAAGAGTTAAAGAAAGAAAAAAAAAAGACTTCTATGGTTTTCTCCAGAGCTGACTTACTGTGTCTGCGTTTCAGTCCAATGTTTGCATGTGTTTAACGCACACACACAGCTTGAAGGAGGAAGCGCACTCTGTGTTTTGCAGTGTTTGGGTGGGAATCAAAGGGAAACATGTGGTTCCGTTCTGTTCCCTGGAGCATTCAGTTAAGGGAAAGGAAAAATCTCATTTGTGCTGATATTGTCAACAGGGGGTGATCTTGCAAATGCCTGGGGTGGGGGAGGGGAAGCTTTGGGTCAAAGTGCAGACCTCACAGTCCATAGACTTGGACAGAGGTGTGGTCAGGCTCTGGGGAGGGTGGGTTTTCCTTTGGTTGAGACTGGTTTTCGACTTTCTTTTTTTCCTCAGTTAGTGCTATATGGATACCGCTAGCATTCTGCTGTCTATGAAATTTGGGTGGATGTTCTAAAGGTATCCTGCACCATTATAATACAAAACGATAGGAACAATCACAATCATTTCAAAGAATAAGGAACAGAAACTGGGGGTGGGGAAGATGGTATTCTTTTTGTTTCCTTTTTGTACTGAAAACAAACTAGAGTGGCCTTTGTGGTGGTCACAGTAGAGCCCCCAGCTGGTAGGAGGGTCCTTTGCTCTGTTTTGATTGTAAGAGTAAGGGAGGTTCATCTGAAGATTTGGAAAATAGAGAAAAGTATAAAGACGGAAAGAAAAGTTTGGAGGGATTTGCCAGTCTGTTAATATCGGGGTGGCCAAAAAGTTTGTTTGGGTTTTTCTGTAACATCCTGAATGAACTTTTTGGCCAACCCAGTACTTTCTCAATTAAATATGGATGACCTCAGGCTTTCACAAAGCTCTGTAGAACTTAGGCTCTGACTGTACCCACTGAGGACTGCTCCACCAGAAGGTAAGCTCCACCAGGCCAGGGGGTTTGACTATGTGGTTTCACTCTTGTATTCCTAGTACCTAGAACTTACCTGGCATGTAGTGGGAGGTGGTCAAAGTCAATAAATAAATAAATAAACTGTTATTCACTAGTTTGCTAATTTTCACCTGTCTGGTTAATTTTAACTTGAAAATTCTCTCACGTGCTTCTCATCTAAAGCTAAGTTTGTCGTGTCATACGTCTCACTACATGCCCCCGTACACCTTCCCAGCCAAACCTCTGGGAGATTTTTGTCCTTTTTTTTAATAGTTGTGCTTTGTGGATAGTCCAAGACCCTCCCCCATTGTGCACTGTGTTCTGGGAAACACGTTATCCCAAACTCATTTTCTTCTTTCAAGCTTCAGTGTTGCATTAAACTTAACTGTTTAGACATGCAACAAAACCCACTCTAGCATCGCTGATCTAAGTAGCAAACACAAAAGCCTGACGACCTCAGGGATTAGGCATCAAGTTAGGTGCAAATTGAAGGGAATCTGTTCCTACTTCAAGAAATATGATTTCCAGGGAAAAGGTCTACCTTTCAAGTTTTTAACTACACTCTACCACTAGACATTAGAAACTAAAAGACCAGTGGGTGACAGCCCGAGGTCGCTGCAAAGACATTCACATTTGGTTTTAAATTAGAAATACATACAATTAAACACTGACTGTAGAGAGACTATATGTGTTTCTATATTATTTGATATCATTTACAGTTTTCACATAAGAATATTTGAAGACTTAGTTAATAGGGTATTTATCACATATTGAAACACATGAAGGCATTTATCCAATAATCTCTGTTCAGACAGACTACATTTGAGAGAATTTTTGTTAAAATTTAACAACAAAAGTCACTTTTGAATCTCATGGTCCACCATATTGCATGCAAAACCTCAGATTGGTTTCCAAGCCCATTTTGCATAGGGGTATTAAAGAAAGCAGTTTGGGGATAAGTAGGTACCTTATGTTGCTGAGATGAAAAAAAAAATACTGGGAAGCAATAAAATGCAATGTAAAATGAAGAATTTCTTTAAATTAAAAAATAAAGTGACTTAGTTCCAATTAGGTATTCTGCTTCAGGCAGAACACTGTGCTCCATCCCTCCATTTCTGGTTACCATTGTTGACTGTGTGGATTGAAAAAAACAATCACAGGTAAATCCTGCCAAATTTACCGCATCTAACCTCAGTACAGAATCGGTAATTTTTGAAAGCGCTATGCATGACGTCAGAATAGAACATACCAACATTTACTCTTATTTCCTTCCCCTAACGCTGCAGACAATGGTTATTTAATCCTCTGAGCCTTAGTTTCTTAATCTCTAAAACGGAAGTAATCTCACCAACTTGACAGTGTTGTGAGAAGTAAATGAGATATACAAAGTGCCAGGCACACTGTCTGGACAATAAATAAAACAGCAAACACAGAAGGGATTACAAAACCATGCATGTCATCTGGTCAGAACATTAGTTTGCAGGTGCAGAAAGTCAACTGGTGGAGTTCATTTCCAACAGGGTTTAGTGAACCTAAATACTGCTGCTTGCATTTTTAAAAGGGCTGGATAATTTTATGTATCGCTAGCCACCCAAGCTAAGATAACAATCAGGGTAATTAGATTCCATGTTTCACTGCACATGGCGATCACCAGGATCAGGGGATTTCTTATTTAGGGAACTGTAGCATGACCTTACACCCCACTCCAGTACTCTTGCCTGGAAAATCCCATGGACGGAGGAGCCTGGTGGGCTGCAGTCCATGGGGTCACAAAGAGTCGGACATGACTGAGCGACTTCACTTTCACTTTTCACTTTCATGCACTGAAGGAAATGGCAACCCACTCCAGTGTTCTTGCCTGGAGAATCCCAGGGACAGGGGAGCCTGGTGGGCTGCCGTCTATGGGGTCGCACAGAGTTGGACACGACTGAAGTGACTTAGCAGCAGCAGCAGCAGCATGACCTTAAATCCAAACAGCGTCCCCTAAAGTGATGTTACAAGGGATGAGAGACAGGTTTGAGAGATGCACACTCTCTGAGGAGGACAGGAGGTCGTGGGATCTGGTAGGGGGTCAATCCCCATTTTGACTCTGACCCCCATCTGCCTGGTTGCTAACTTTCCTATTGAAAACTACAACCATAATCATTTTAGCACCT
The DNA here is from genome assembly GCF_003369695.1 of Bos indicus x Bos taurus. Lineage (NCBI taxonomy): Eukaryota > Metazoa > Chordata > Mammalia > Artiodactyla > Bovidae > Bos > Bos indicus x Bos taurus. The sequence goes on along the minus strand of NC_040085.1, from coordinate 84,486,376 downwards.
TTTAGGTTTCATGCAGTTTTCCAACCACAAACTCTTAGGCATCAGAGCTCAAGTGGGTGGTGTGTGTGTTTAGTCACTAAGTTGTGTCCCACTCTCTGTGACCCCATGGACTGCAGCCCTACAGTCCATGGGATTTCCCAGGCAAGAATAGTGGAGTGGGTTGCCATTTCCTTCTCCAGGGGGTCTTCCAAACCAAGAGATGGAACCCATGTATCCTGCATTGCAGGCAAATCCTTTACTGCTGAGCCACTGGGGAAGCCCCAAGCAGGTGGTATGCATAACAATATTACTATGAAAATGATCTTATTTAATTGTGTAAGTCTTTCAATGGTAACCGGGCACACTCACAAGCATTCTCTCAATCAACCTCGTCTACCATTCCGAGGTGGGCACCATCTATATCTCTACCACCTCCTGGAGATGTCTGCTACTTGGTGACACACTCACAAGCATTCTGTCAATCAACCTCGTCTACCATTCCGAGGCGGGCACCATCTATATCTCTACTGCCTCCTGGAGATGTCTGCTAGTTGGTGACAGAGCCAGGACCAGACTCTGTCCTCCGGCTCTGAGTCGGTCATGCTTATGACAACTACCCGGAGAAGAGACACGAAATGACTGATGAGAGGGCCAGAGTGACAAACGTTAAATGCTGCGAAAAATAAAAATAAAGACGAAGAAGATGTCTCCACAAAGTGATGTCAAATGACAGAGGTTTGACTAAATATGTAGGGAAAAAGAAAAAGAATTCTAGAACTCTTTGGCTTTGAAAACCTCTCCCAAGCTTTTTGACTTCTGTAAACCTCACTGCCTAGGTCTTCCCTGAACCCCTAGCCTCTTCTTTCTTAGCTTCCTTCCTTCTCCTTCTTCCTCTTGTAAAGGTGGGTATCTATTTCCCAAGTCCCCACTCACTTATCTTCTTAGAGACCTTAGCAGTCCTCAGAGTCTCCACCGTCACTGCCAGACCGAGAACCCGCAAGTCCCTCTTTCGGGGTCCTCTCCCTCATCTGAGTTTATCACATGCTTCCTATTGGGAAGCTCTGCAGATGGACTCCTGGATGCCTTATACTTGCAAAACCAAAGTCAAACTATGATTTTATCCTAAAATCTATTGTTTAATATGTCCCCCTCTTTTATTGCTATTGAAATCACAACCTTCCCAGTACAGAGATGCCTTACTTCTTGCTCTGTTTTTTTTTTTTTCATCCAACCAGCTAGTGATACCCATTGATTCTATCTGGGAAATGTTCTTTTGTTTCATCCTCATTCTCTTCATATGATCATCATCATACAATAAATCCTTTAAAACTTTTTCCTAGACCACTTCAATAATCTCTAGCTATTGATTTTCCTAAAACCCACTGAAAAATATTATTTCAACAGAGCCAGAATAACCTTCCCAAAAATTAAGCCTTGGGGGTTTTTTCTTCTACTCAAAAACTTTCAAAAGGGCTTCTCACTGCTTTCAGAACCAATCTGTCCATATGGCATTCAAGTTCTCCCCATTATAGGTTCTCCCCACTACAGGCCTAAAACACCTGGAAAGAAAAAAATAATAATAAACTTAAAATATTTCTTTAATTTGTTTAGCATCTACTATGGGCCAGAAAAGACTCATGAAACATTTTTACACATTATTATAAATCTTTACACAGATTTGCCATGTAGCATTATTATTTTATGTGTATGTGTGTTAAGTCACATCTGATTCTTTGCGATCCTATGGACTGTAGCCCGCCAGGCTCTTCTGTCCATGGGATTCTCCAGGCAAGAATACTAGAGTGGGTTGCCATGCCCTCCAGAGATGTCAAAAAATTCACCCAAGGACATAGAGCTGGTTGGACGCAAAGCTATATTTTTGAATCATAGACCACTTGCCTCTAAAACTTGGGATCTTTCTGCCATTCCACAGTCTGCCCATTGCCTCAAGTCATTTATTGTGGACAGACTGTATACCTAATTTGAGAATACAGCTTGCATTCTCTTCCTTTGAGGTTACACTCATGCTAGTATCTTCATTTGGCATGTTCCCTCTCCAGATTCCACCAGCCAAAATCTGACCCACCCTGTCCACGCACATTTCTTCAGTGTCTAGAACCAGTAGTATCCTTAGCTTCCTTGGTATACTGCCCATCTTCCCTTAAAACAGAGCTGTGTATACAGTCTTTATTTCCAACCAACTCCAAATAAATTTATCTCCACCAACTCCAAATAAATCGGCATTTCGTAAATACGTGTTGAATTAAAATGATCACCGCTACACTTTCTACTCTGAAACTTTCATTAGGGGTGTAATAGTAATTAAGAATCAGAACTGGATCTGAATGCCTGCTCAGCTGTTTATTAGCAGTGCTAATCCTCGGAAAATTCTCTAGCTTCATTAAACATTAGTTGCCTCATTTATGAAGTGAGGATATTAATAGTGACTATCTCACTGAGTAGTTGTGAGCTCATAATAAAGTAAACAAAGTCTGTGCACAGTGTCTAGTACCTGGCACTTAGTATTTGCGGCGAGTGACGGCAATGGCAGTCATGTAAGATGAACTCTGAAGATACGGTCCGAAATAAACGTAGGAAATAATCATCTATGCCATTAAATTACCTGTCATCTTATAGACAATGCAGTAGAAAAATAAACTGAATTAAAAGAGGTTAACTAAGGAGTCAAGAATAGAATAGGAAACATTTTAATTGCCGGTCATCTCCTCTCGTCCAAGTATGAACTGACTTTGGGATGAAGGTTAGTTTGGCCGATCAGCAGGGCTTATCTAAATGTCTTTAAGTGATTCTAGGTTCCAAAGGTGTCATCTCAGGCTGAGAAATGACAGGTCTGGCTGTCAGTACCATCTTTGAGGCTAATACAGCTGTACAGTTCCCTCTGCCATCTATCAGGGAAACACTAACAAGATGAAACAGCCCCAGTGACAGCATCAGGATCTGAGCACATGATGCTATGGGGTGGGTGGCTAATGAATTCCCCAATCAATATGCTGAGCTCCGTGCCTTCTGAATGCAGCCAGGGAGCTAAAATCCATCATCTATAGCTTCAGGGTGTCAGTGAGTTATTTCTTGCCCTGGTGCACTGAACAATACTCCAGAAGTAATGACCAGTAACAGTGTAAGCGGTGGGTCAATGAGATAATTCATCTAAATGATGGTGTTAAGGTAGGGTTGTCATTAAGTCATATGAGCCCCAGCACTCACTGGATGGTGCCTAGGGTTTGCTTGCTTGCTGCACTTGGCATTCATCTGTCAGAAAAGCCTCTGCTATTCAGAACTTGTTCAGTATTTGATAACTGCAATAATCTAGGATATATACCACCAGGTTGGCTTTAAATCAGCAATATTTTGATGCTTCCTTAGAATTTTATATTAGTTAAGTTGGACTCTCAAAGGTCTGGTTAAAAGTCTATCTATTGGTTAGGAAATTACATTGTTTTCTGAGTTTAAAAAAACGTTAATTGAATAAAAAATTACCAAAGCTATCCATGATTGAAAATGCACTATATGCCAGGAGCTATATAGTAAGAGTTGTATTTATGTTATCTCCTAAATGTGTAGAAAACCCAATTTCTCATATTTTAATTACCATGTTCTTTCAAGTCCATTAGCTCTATGTGAGCCAAGGTTGATCACAGAATTCCCAAAACATAGCAATTAGCATGGCACATAAAAGACACTCAATTCACATATAAAGAGTGTCGCTCGGGAGCTAAACCGTCTTCACTCTGACTTTCCTAAATGTATATTATATATATGCATTGATGGTTCTGAAACAGGACCGCCATCAGTTAACAGTCAAAGTGTCAGTGGTGTCAGTGATAAATGAGAAAGATATGGTCATTTGGCCTTGCTTCTCATAACTGTCTCCCAGCTATAAAATATTCTCCACATGCATTGTCAACTCAATTTTTCCAGCTATATTACTATACATTTCATCTGCACACTAAATTTATCATTCATTTTTCTTTTATGTTTGAGGACTCAAAAATCTTTGAAATGCTTTTATCTGTATATGTGCCTTTATGTTTCCAGTTTCCTTGACAGCAGCAGCTACTCTGCTCAATCTGGCTGGACCCACACTGGGATGTTCTTTCCAGCCATGACCCTTTCTGGGCCCTCTTGATGCCCAAGAATAGGGCCAAGCCCTCTAGGTCTTTATCTGATGCCCATGGTGGGTCTCAAACCACTTTCACACCATCCTCGTCTAGGAAGATTTGGCTCCCTTGATGGTCCTGCTTGTCGTTACTGTCTCCTCCTTCTCCTTCTCCCTCCTTCCCTGCTCCTCCCCACCCACCCATGGGACCATGACCACCACCTCCTCTTCCATCTCCTTCTTTTTGCAAAATGAGCTGTGCTTCATACAACTGAAGAAGGAACTTTAGGACAGGATGGACTATGATTTCACAGGTGAGTATAGAGCCCTTTGGAACATTAAGGACAGTGGAGACACAGTGCATCGCCTCGTGACACTGTAGGGACATCATGACCTACAATGAGACACTGAGGATGCTGCAGGGGTCTACGCAGTCTATTGACTCAATCAGGACTCGCTCAGCCGGAACTGGGTTCTTCACTGCATGCTAACAGGACCCTCCAAAAGTCTCAACTGTAGATGTGATTAATTCAAAAATTTGCTTTTGATCAGATAAAATAGGAATTTGCTTGCAGAAACTGTCTCAGGCAACTTCAAAAACACTTAAAATGAAAGTCTGCTTTTCATGATAAAACATTTCCTTTCACTATTTTTTTTTTCCTCCAATGAAGTCATCACCTGCTAGATATTTCATCAAGAAAACTATCCTTCTTTTTTCACGCAGTCCTTAGCCAATAACAACTTCTGAAAGCTTTATTTTGTCTGAGCCCCAGGAAAACCTATGAGGTCATCTTTTTTGGTGCCCATTTTAAAGAAGAGAAAGGAGAGGCTCAAAGCAGTGGAGCGACTTGCTGAAAGCCAAGTAGCTCACTGGATATGGACAGAAATGAGACTCAAATCCAAGTCTTCCAACCACAAATTAAGCACATTTTTCTACTATGGCATTCTGCCTTTCAACACCATGCGTGGAATCAAAATCAACAGATTTAGATCAAAATATCTTGGGAATAGCAAAGATCTGAGAAAACACACACGACTTGCATGCAGGTGCTGCCTCTGGTTCAGCTTACATAAGCGGTCACTCAGTCAAAACCCCCCATCACTCCCTTCTCCCACCTTCTCCTCCAACTCTGCCGGGATGGAACAGCTAAGCTGGGAGCTGCAGAGAGGGTCCCCAGCAGGCCCTCTCCACAGAAGTGGCTAATGATCTGGAAAAGCTCCTAAGCCTAGAAAACCCGAAGAGGCCTTTTTCAACATGAACAAATAGCAGCTAAAGGAAAAACAGAGCCAGCCTGCAGTGCGCAGCACTCTGTGGGAAGTGAAATTGCATCTGGTGGATACTTTTGTTGTTTCCCTGTTCTTTTTCTCTTGACTTCTGTTACCAGTCTTGAACGCCAACACTTCTCTGGACTCCTCTGCAGATTCCCCCACATGCCATGCCTGAACCCAATCCAGTTCTACCACTGGCCAAATCCAGAGATGAACGTAAGCTAACAGCCACCTAACTTCACTGAGGACCAACCCAGAGGTTGATGGTTTACTGCGAGTATCTCACACACAGACAGCCAAGTGAAACATCCGAGCCAGCAATTTATAGATGCGATAGATGTGAGCAACAGACCATTTATCATAATTCAGCTCTGCTCCCATTTTTTCTCCAGGAGTCTCTTCAAGTGCTATAAATTATGGAAAAACAATACTATACAAGCCAAACTTAATAAATATCTGATTTCCCAAACTTGACAATGAGAGAATACCATCAGTCTTTTTTTTTTTTTTTTTGGCAGGGGTGTTGGAAAGAGAACACTATGCCCTTATGAAAAGGGGGTCGATGTGAACAATAACCCTTTCTCTACTCCTTCGTTTTATGTAAGTGTCTACATTGTAAGTCAGGAAGGAAACAGTCGGGGAAGGTTATAGATTCTTGTCAAACAAAACAGGTGCCCTGACACATAAATTTTCAGTGTTCCTGAAAGGCTCATAATTAAAAAATGAATCCAAGAGGATTTACTGTGAATTACACACAGAGAGAAGAAAATTAATAGGATGCCTTTTTTACACCCTGCATTAACTACATAAAGAGAAGCTGACTGTTGCCCAATTCTCCCCATCCTTCTATTTTGCAGGTGGTGAAAGGAGACTGTCAGGAGTTTCATGATAGCAATGGCAAGCACCTCATGGTAATCCTTTCTCTGGTCATATTCAGTCTTGTCCCTATTGTATAAAGAAGATGACTGCAACATGACACAGCTCCAAACACACAGGGTCAATAGGCAGATGTCATTCACAATGGATAGCTTCTCTCCAAATACTGAGCAGATTAATTTCTCAACAATAGATTTCAAAGGAGGGAACTTATATTTGACGTAATGATTTGTAAAAATCCCTCTGCTCTACGAGACCCTCCCTCCATAGAATTTGATTTCATGAGCGCACACTTCAGCAAAGACTTTTTTACCTTTGTTAAGATACATCTCATCTATGATTTCATTAATATCATAATTAATAACTGACACAGAAAGCAGCACATCACAGACGTGTGAACCAAAAACGAAGAAATGCAAGCTAATTTGAAGCAAACAGTCTAAATTATTTTGATCTGTTGGCCTTCTCTGATTTTTTTTTAATGATCTAATTCTTGTCTTGTTCAACAAGCCTATTTAATTACCATGAGACCAGGTGAGTGGGAAGATGTTTGGTTTAAAAGAAATCAGCCCAACAAGGAAGAGCCCCTGTTCTTTCGGCAAGAACAACAGGTAACGTGAGCAAAGTGTAAAATAGGGAAGAGTGTGCGTACAGCGCCTCCCCAGGCCTGTGCGGGTGTCCCTTTTTTTGTACCAATTCTTTTTACCCCAGGGCACCAAAGCCTTCATTCTGACCAAGCTCTCTCCATGAATCCCTGCCACTCCCCCAAATGTCCCCAAATTAGTCATGCTGATTTATTTCTCCTTCTTGCTCTTATGAGTTTGAGTAAACTCCGGGAGTTGGTGATGGACAAGGAGGCCTGGCGTGCTGCAGTCCATGAGGTCGCAAAGAGTGGGACACGACTGAGCGACTGAACTGACTAAAACTTGCTCTCAAACCCTGTCAGAGCGGTTGACTTCAACCTGGTGGGGGAAGGAACTTACAAAGACTGACTAAACTAGTCAGTGACTCAAGGGCCTCCAGGGGAATATGAGCTGAAAAAGATACCTGCTTCCCCAAAGGGCTTTTTAGGTGTGGTGACTTTAGGATAGCAAAGGAAGAGATATGGGAGACTTCAAGCGTGTTAAGAAGGACCGTGAAGCCTAGAGGAAGTGGAATACTTGGGCAGCTCACTTCAATCCTAACAGCCCCGCTTCCACACAGGTGGCAGACAAGGCTGGTGGAAGCCCACGCTTCCACTTGCTTTATTTGCCTTCTGTTCTCCCAAATCTTCCCAATGCAAAGCTTGCATGGAGAGAGTAGGACTCAGCTGGCATGCAGGATGACGTTCTCTGCATTCCTGCTCTGGGGTCTTGACAACAGGCAAGTCTTGTTTTAGAGAGTGGTTGCTCATCCTGGGGTCAGACTCCCCAGTGTTCTTGGGAGATAATTTTCTCTTCCCTCAGGTAGGTTAAGTTGGGGGTAAAAAGGGCTTCTTCGAAACACCGTGTTACCACTGCTCAAAAAGTCAGGAATTCCTAGGAACTGCCTTTCACAGCAGTTTACAAAACACAAATTCTCAATCTCTCCGTTCATGTCTCTCTTTCTCTCTCTTGCATGTGTATGTGGGTGCACACACATGCTAATTTCAGAGTTTATACTTTTTTTCTGAGCAATGTATTAGCTTGACAACCACTCAGGAGTAGCAGCAAGGCACTTCTGGTTGTTTCCACAATTAACACCCACACTCGAAGAATGCAGCTCTGCCCACAGATGACCCTGGCCAGAGCCCATCTCTGGGCAAATGTGTCCTCTCTTGCTCACGCCCACTTGATTGTGTTTTTCCTCGCCCCTGGGATTCACCCTGCCTTCACGTCCTCTTCACACCTGTCATTGCTTTCACTGGTTCTCTTCTCCAAGGGGCACTGCAAGGCGGAATGAAATCTTTTGCTTCCCCTCCAACCTTTTCCGCTCTTAGTAATGGCCCTTACATTCCTTTCTTTCTGAGTAATTTTCTCTAGTACAAGGAAACAGACTGTGTTTAATAAACAAATCCATGTTTGACAGATAGTGAAAACCACATAGAATTATCTAGTAGGCATCTGTGGCTTCATTTTCCTGATGCAGCTACGTCAGTGTCCAAAGCAAGAGGCTGGATTTTGTCAAGTTCTTTGACCTTCTCTCCACTATAGTAAGGAACCTTCCCTTTCCTCTGCCTACTCTGACATCAGATTTTAATCACATGTTCTTTATATCTCTCTGAGGATGTTTGCCCAGTCTAGGGCAGTGGTCACCAACGTACAATCTGCAGCCTGTTCTTATAGGCACATTTTTATTGGAGTACCATCACATACACTTTCTGTCTCTGGCAGACACCAGAGATATTGCACCAGTGAATAAAAGATGATTTGAAATGACTACACCAATGAAGGGGTCCCATGCTCCAGAAGGCCAGAGATATGTCAGGTCCATTCTAGAATGGTGTGGCTTCTTCACATCATAGGGTCTCTTTTTCTTTTCTTGAAAAATGCCAGATGGCATTTCCTAACCCAACCTCTGAAGGAGAATCTGTTGGAATTTCCCAGAATGTTTAAGCAATGAGAACATCATGGGAATAAGTTCACAATGCCCAAGGGAGCTCTACACATTCTGATGTAAAATTTCTTGTATGTTTCTTTTAAAAAAGAGTCAAAATGGAATGCTTTGGTTCTCCCTAGAAGTTCCCAGGATCCTCATATCCGTTTTATAAAAACGCTGCCAATTCCAAGTAAACTACCAGAAAATAAGAAAATGTTTCTCCTGAAAGTGGAACTGCTTTACAAAACACAAATGGGAAGAAATGGATAAACCCGTAGCACATTATTGGACTCGAAAAGGATGCACATGGCTGTGCCAAATCATATTTTTCTTAGTAAGTCACACTGAATAAAAAAAAGAAGATAAATCACTGTGAAAATGCAAGTGAACTGGTAATAATAGCCCAGTTATAGCTGCCATGAAATAGTCATTAAGTTATATGCAGCATAAATCTCACAGTTTTGTAAATTATGGTGGTTCTTAGAGGCCAAATAAAGATAAACTGTACTAACTATGGCTGTGTTTCTCTGTGCTCCTTGGTGTGGCTTTTTAAAAGGCTTGAGCTCAGGCTCAGAGTACCATATGGTCTCTGAAGCATCTGAGGAAGTGCTAAAGGTTCACGGCTCTCTTCAAGACCCCTCTTCTGCATTTTGAAGCCGATTGTTTCTAACCAGTGCTTCTCTGCCTTTTGGTTTGTTCTGGCTCACCCTGAGATCAGATAGGCTTCCAGCTCAAGCCTTTTCCTTCCAGCTCAAGCCTTTTCCTTCCAGCTGCTTTTCTTTCCAAGGGCTGCTGAAAGAGCAGGTGCTGGAGAGGAGCAGTTTCCAGGGCTGAGCTTGCTGTACGGTTCTAGCCAGCCACCACCACCCCAGAGCCCAGCAATGAAATCTCACCCACGTGCCTCAGTAGATGTGCGCGTTAGCAAAACTCACATTCAAAGATTACCAAGAAACGTCCCTTTTCCTCCTTTTTTGGAGGTGGTGATAATCCCCAGTTGCCTTTTCTTCTTAACTGCTTTATCCCCCCTGCTATTTAAACTGAATTCTTATTGCTCCAAATTAAATCCATTCTTTCTAGCCTTGTCATTGCTAACTAATGAGAGCAATTCCTCTCTTTGCTCTTGGTGGCTGCACTTTGGGTACTTATGGATGAGAATCATATCCTTCTCTAGCCTACTTTCCTAACTGCAGACTCACAGGTGATAAAATGGGTTAATTGTTGCTATAAAAATATTTTCTATCCTCATAACGAAGTAATTTTTTCCTCCAAATCATTTTAATTTCTTTGAATTGCACTGGGTTCTTAATGATCTGCAGTGAGTGAGGGTGCAGTCTTATTGGGTTTACATATACAAGCAAACCGTCGGATACATACAACGCACGCATACACCAACTCCTGGCCATTGCATTGCTTCTGTTTGCCCCATCCACTGTGGCCTCAGTTTTTACCATCTGTTCTTCACATCTCGACAAGAAAGCCTGTGGGCTTGGGCAGAGGTTGCCCAAGCACAGCCTGCAGTCTGTTTTTATAAATATACTTTTATGGCAATATAATCACGCACATTTCTTTAATGATGGATTGGCCGTGGCTGCTTTCACATTAACAATGGCAGAGTTGAGTAGCTATGTCAGAGACTGCATGACCCAAAAAGCCCCAAATATTCTATTTGGCCCTTCACAGAGCAGTCCCCAACCTTTTTGGCACCAGGGACCAGTTTTGTGGAAGACAATTTCTCCATGGAGTGGGGTGGGGGTGGTTTCAGGGTGATTCAAAGGCACTACATTCGTTGTGCACTTTATTTCTGACCTAATACTGCTGCTTATCTGCAGGAGGTACCAGTCCCTGGCGCGGAGGTTGGGGACCCCTTCTTTGGAGACAACCTTGGCTGACTGCCAAACGGAGGAGATCACTGACACTCAAGATGGCCTTGCCACTTGCACCAGGCTGATGAACTGTACCTGGTCAGTCTCTTATTCCACCTAAGTGGAATAGGGGTTAGGGTTAGGGTTAGTGAAGTCACTCAGTCATGTCCGACTCTTTGCGACCCCATGGACTGTGGCCCACCAGGCTTCTCCATCCATTGAATTTACCAGGCAAGAGGACTGCAGTGGGTTGCCATTTCCTTCTCCAATTTGCACCTAAGTGGTCTGCTAAATGTCTCACGGCCAAGCCACCCAGTAGGGGAGGGAGTCTGGACAGGACGCGTTTTATATTTTCTATTCCCGAGGCACCCTCTGGGCATCACGTTCACATCCAAGGGGGGAAAATGAGGCTTAACACACAGCACCCCTTAGGTGTGGCTCCAGCACAGAGGAAAGGATATAAACGCGTGCTCCGGTGTCGCGTCAGCCTAGAATGTTCCACGGCAGTTATCTGGCTCACTCACTCAGACCAGCAGGAAGACAAGAGAATCCGGGCCCCAGCCCGGTACTCACGATGTGAAGCTGGAGGAAGTCGCCGAGGCCCGGGGCGCTGTCGATGCGCACCAGGATGCCGTCCTTCACGGTTGTGCTGAAGCCCACGGCCAGGCGGTCGGAGCGTGTGCTGGGCCTGTCGTTGGCCGGCCAGGTGTACAGGATGAGGCCTCCACTCTTCCCGAAGATGTACGTGGCGCCAGCTGCGAAAGCAAGGAGAGAAGGAGCATGAGGACCCTGCAGGGCTCCTCGCCAGCTGCGGTTACCCTGCCGAGACTCTGCACAGGGAGCCGTGGA